>NC_133504.1:141283928-141597500 GCF_049354715.1 Callithrix jacchus
GTTTTTTCAAAGTCGGATTCATAATTCTCACAAAAATAGTACTTCTGTTAAGGTAAAAGGATTTTATATACATATCATCCTAAAATAGGCCTGTGTTTAATGAAACTTTATTGGATTTGTTTGTGGATTTAAATCTTTTTCCCAAATGTTTATATTTGATGTGAATTTGAAAAGCCAACTGTATTCCACACATTTTGTAGCTGTACTTCTTAGTTACTCTTCACATTCCACTACAGGCATTTCTAATATGCTAACTTGTGAGGAACAGTATGCTGTATTTCTGTATCTGATGATATAATCAGAATTTAGTTTATACTTCTTAATACAAAGTAGAGTATATTGTGTAGAATGTAGTTTATGACATGAATTTTTATTTCGCCTGCTTGTTTTAATATGTCTTCATTTAAAAATAGAAAAACATTTGTTACTAGGTTTCATTATTTATGAATAGCTTTTTTATAACCAAATCTATTAGAAGTATATAGTGAAATAAAATAGTAATAATTGTGACAAATATATGTCCCAAAGTAGGGATCTCCAAATTTTTGACCAGGTCTCTACTACTAACTTGTACAAAGAGGACACTAAGAAAAATCACTGTGGGAATATTACGGTAGTAAAGATTTTGTGCAAAATGTTAATTCTCTTTAATTAAGATAAAGCATGTAATATTGGGAAGAAGCTTTATGCCCAGCAGTAGGCAGAACTAAGGTCTTCTTTGTTAAAAGCAAATTGAGTGACCTCTTTGGGCTTTTCATCTAATTTCCCTAGTGCTGCTGTAGACATTACCATTTGACTGGTAAGGTAAGGAAAAGGGTAAAAAAAAGAATTTCTTCAAAATTCTTGGAGCAAAAATCTCATTTGGTCATTATGTCAATTAGGAAGCAAACTTAGGCCTATCAGCAACAAAACTGTTAGACCACCAAGAGAAAAACTAAAGAGACTGGTGTTACTAAGAGACCAAATCCAAGGAGATAACTTGCCATGATATCTCAAATATTTCATCATACCAAAACCTAGACCTATTGCTGTCTACCCAGTAAATGTTAATGCCTGTGGTTGTCATCTTTAGAGTGGGAAGAGAGAAGACAACTTGTAGGGCTTTTGTACTCCTCCAGTGGTTGGAGTATGCCACTAATGTGTCAATCTGTTTACAGAAATCACTGCACAGTCAGATGCTAGTGAAATTCGACAGGACTGGAAACCTACATTCCTTAGTAATGAAGAGTTTACACAATTAATGTTAGAGGTATGTCCAGATTTAATTTTTGAAAGTTTTATTTTTCTCAAAAAAGAAATCACAATGTGACTTAATATACAGGTATACCTTGGCAAAATTGAGAGTTGAGTTCCAGACCACTGCAATAAAGCTAATATTTCAATAAAATGAGTCACATGAATTGTTTTGTTTCTCTGTAGTCTATTAGGTGTGTAATATCATTATACATTTAAAAAATTGGTCATACCTAAATTTTAAAAGTTTATGGCAAAAAATGTTAATCCTCTGAGCCTTCAGCAAGTCTTAGTCGTTTTGCTGGTAGAAAGTATTGCCTCAGTGTCATCAGGGTGGTGGTTGCTGAAGGTTGGGGTGGCTGAGGCAATTTCTTAAAATGAGTCAACAGTGAAGTTTGCCACATCGATTGACTCTTCCTTTCATGTGCTGTTTGATAGCATTTTACACAGAATAGAACTTGTTTCAGAATTATAGACTAAACTCTCAAACCCTGCTGCTGCTCAGTCAAGTTTATGTAATATCCTATATACTTTGCTGTAATGTCAACAATATTCACATCTTCATCAGGAGTAGAGTTGATCTCAAGAAACCACTTTCTTTACTCATCAGTGGAGCAACTCCTCATCAGTTCAGGTTTATTAGGAGATTGCAGCAATTAGTCACATTTTCAGACTCCACTTCTAATTGTAATTCTCTTGCTATTTCCACCACATCTGCAGTTACTTCCTCCACTGATATCTTGAACCCCTCAAAGTTATCTACAGGGTTGGAATCAACTTTTACTTAACTCCTCTTAATGTTGATATTTTGATGTTCTCCCCTGAATCACAAATATTCTCACACCATCTAGAAGGGTGAATTCTTTCCAGAAGATTTTCAGTTGACGTTGCCCAGATCCATCATAGGGATCACTATCTGTGGGAGCTGTAGCCTTATGAAATGTATTTCTTAAGTAAGACTTGAAAGTCAAAATTATACCTTGACCCATGGGCTGCAGAATGGATGTCGTGTTAGCAGACATGATAACAACATTAACCTCCTTGTACATCTCATCTCCGTCACCACTCTTGGGCAACCAAGTGCATTGTCAATGAGCAATAATATTTTAAAGGAATCTATTTTTCTCACCAGTAGGTCTCAACAGTGGGCTTTAAATATTCAGTAAACCATGCTATCAACAGATGTGCTGTCATCCAGGCTTTGTTGCTCTATTTATAGAACATACGCTGGGTATATTTAACATACTTCTTAAGAGCTTTGGGACTTTCAGAATGGTAAATAAACATTGGCTTCAACTTAAAGGTCACCAGCTGCATTTGCCCCTGACAAGACAGTTAACCTGTATTTTGAAGCTTTGAAGCCAGATTTGGCTTCTCTTCTCCAGCTTTGAAATTTCTAAATGGCATCTTCTCCCAATAGAAGGCTGTTTCATCTGCAATTAAACTCTAGTATTTACTGTAGCCACCTTCATCAATGATCTTACCTAGATCTCCTGGATCACTTGCTGTAGCTTCTACATCAGCACTTGCTGCTTCACCTTGCACTTTTATGTTGTAGAGATGGCTTCTTTCCTTATACCTCGTGATCTAACTTCTGCTCACTTCTGACTTTTCTTCTGTAGTTTCCTTACCTGTCTCCACCTTCACAGAATTGAAGACAGTTAAGTCCTTGCTCTGGATTAGGCTTTGGCTTAAGGGAATGTTGTGGCTGGTTTTTGATCTTCTATGCAGACCACTCAAACTTCCTCCATATCAGGAGTAAGACTGTTTCACTTTCTAATCATACATGTGTTCACTAAAACTTTGCTTTTTTTGATTACAACTTTGCTACCTGTTTAGTACAAGAGGTCTAGCTTTTGGCTTGTCTCAGTTTTCAACATGACTTCCTTACTGAGCTTAATCACATCTAGCTTTTGATTTAAAGTCAGAGATGAGGGACTTTTCCTTTCACTTGAATACTTAGAGGACATTGTAGAGTTACTAATTGTCCTAATTTCAATATTGTTGTGTGTCTCAGGGAATGGGGAATTCCAAGAAGAGGGAGAGGGATGAGGGAATGGCCGGTCAGCTTGTGGAGCAGTCAGAGCACATATAACATTTAAGTTCACCATCTTATGTGGGCAAATCACCATTATAGATACAATAATAATGAAAAAGTTTGAAATATTGCAAGAATTACTAAAATGTGATACAAGAGACACAAAGTGAACATGTGCTATTGAAAAAAACGACACTGATAGACTTGCTTGACACAGGTTGCTATAAACCTTCATTTTGTAAAAAAACAACACCCAGTAACTGTCTAGTGCAATAAAACGAAGCACAGTAGAATAAGGTATGCCTGTATAAATATATTATGGCCATGTATCAAGTGTCTTTGTATACTTCCTGGAGTCTGAAGCAAGGTAGAGTATTTTGCAAATTGAGTTATTTTTCTGTTTGTATTTTAGATGGGGCAATTGTGTGATTAATTCTTTATGTATTCAGCAGAAATGTTTCTATATGCAAATTTGTTGGAATATAAATATAAACATTTAAACCTATACTTTAAATCAGAAAAATAAGTGAACAATTTTTATATATTAACTCATTGAATCCTTGCAACACTCTTGTGAAGTAGACAGTAGTATCTCTTTCTTGCATTCAGATGGGGAAATTAAGGAATAGTTGTCTTCTTTTTTTTTTTTTTGAGATGGAGTCTTGCTCAGTCACCCATGATATGCCCACTGCCACCTCTGCCTCCCAGGTGAACCTCCCTGAAGTAATTCTCCCACTTTAGCCTCCAGAGTAGCTGGGATTACATGTGGCACCATGCCCAGCTAATATTTTTATTTTTAGTAGAGACAAGGTTTACCATGTTGGTCAGGCTGGTCTCGAACTCAGCCTCAAGTGATCCACCCACTTGGCCTCCCAAAGTGGGGATTGCAAAGCATGAGCCACCGTGCCTGTCCAACAATTGTTTACTTTTGACCCTGTTATGAAATAATAATACTGACATCATTATACTAAAGAATTTTTAAAAAATAATTCATGAGTTTGCTCAAATGATAAGATTTCTCTGTTAGCAAAGACTAGTTTGTTTGAGTCATTCTAGAAGATACGCATCTACTCCAAGTAAATTCTTTGTGATATCCAGATCTCTTTCCAAAAAGGAGGGGACATGGGGGAGGATACCTTTTTTTCTATAATTTATCAATTATATAGAGTTAGGGAAGGTTACTCTAACTCCCAGCTCTATAAATTGTATACTGAAAGTCCTTTTTCTTGTGCTACACTACTGCTGCAGATAAAAGGATTAATAAGATATACATGGTTCCTACCAGAGATTACTATCCTTTTTGAGAGCTCTTTAATTAAACAAGAAATTAGAGTTTAGTATTTTAACCACTTTTAAAGAAGAATCCCTCTTATAGTATCTTTTCTGCTATGTATCCACTGGATCCTTATTTCCCTTAGCCTTCAAATTTAATTGCCCTTTTTTTAAATTGCCTTCTCTTGATATTTGGCCCCCTTAGAACTGTTTGCCTTTTTCTTCCCTTCTAACCTTCATGAATGAGTGATTTGTAGTAGTCTTCTGATTATGCACTCGTTTTTAAACTCATTTTGGTCTGATTTGCCTTCCTGTTAGCATATAACTTTTTGAAAATCACCAAAATTCATTTCTCATTTTCTTATGTCTTATTTTATCTCGTTTGATACTCTCCTCTTCACTTTCTAATTCTCTCTTCCATTGATTCCTTGGTGACAGCGTATTCTGTCTTCTCTATTATTTTCCTTTTTTTTAATTTTTATTTTTATTACTATTATGAGACAGAATCTCACTCTGTTGCCCAGGCTGGAGTACAGTGACATGATCATGGCTCACCGCAGCCTCAACCTCCTGGGCTCAAGTGATCTCACCCCAGCCTCCCAAGCAGCTGGGACCACAGGCATGTGCTACCACACTTGGCTAATTTTTAAATTTTTTTGCAGGGATAAGGTTTCACCGTGTTGCTCAGGCTGGTCTCAAACTCCTGGGTTCAAGTGATCCTCCCACCTCGGCTTCCCAAGTTGCTATCATCACAGGCATAAGCCACTGCACCCAGCCTTCTCTGTCATTTTCTCTGGCTTTTTTTTTTCTCTTCCTCATCCCATAGATAGATAGATAGATAGATAGATAGATAGATAGATAGATAATTCTTTCAGGATTTGTCTTTCGCAGATCTGATTTCTTCAGCTGTCACTTCTGTGCCTAGGATTCTCAAATGAAAATACATTGTAGTGTACAAAGTACATACTGCTTTGTTATTAAGTCTTGTACTCCCTGCTCTGACTTCTTCTGAAATCGAACTTCACATTTCTCAATGCTTGCTCAGAGTACTTTCTTTATTCCTTATACTACTGATTTCATTCTGATTCCCATTAACTTCCTTCATTATTCCAAAAGCCACTATGATTTTCCTAATTATATTTTCTTTGCCCTCTAAATCCATTTTTCACCCTGCTTCCACACTACTCTTAATGAAGCACAGCCCATGCCCTAAAATCTTCTGTTGGCTTACCATTGTTTACAGAATAAAATTCCTAATGGTAGCCTTGTATTCAAAACTTTTATGATATGACCTCAGCCTAATTTTTCACCTTAATTTCCTGCTACTCCCTTTTACTTTATTCTCCATATATCTCCTTAAACTTCAAACATACACCTCTGTGTTAACATAGCCATGATAATAACAATGTGTTATTTTGTGTGCCTAAAAAATATTGTTGATGTCTTGTGTGCTTTGGAGATGTCAGCATCTTCAAATAAGCCATAATACTATACATACATGGTTGGATCATGTAATATACATAGTTATGAAGGTAGAGCATTGTCTCTACCTTTCAGAGACTAGTTGTCCGATGGATGGCCAGAGAGAGACTTTTTTTTCTCCAGAAGCATTTAAAAATGAACAAAGATACATACCAAGGTATTGTAAAGAGGGAAAGCTAGTATATATTTTGACAGAACCTTGAATATTTTCATATTAAATCCCTTGTCATTTATCTCAGATTTTTATTTCTGTCCTGCGAAATACTTTTTTCTTTTCATTTAACATACCATTATGTTTAATTTCAGGCTCTTGATGGTTTTTTTTTAGCAATCATGACAGATGGAAGCATAATATATGTGTCCGAGAGTGTAACTTCATTACTTGAACATTTACCAGTAAGTATAAAGATCCTACAATCTACTTCTAATTAAAATGCATATTTTAAATATTCCAAAGCACTAGGAAGTGGACTTTGAGAGCAATGTTGAATAGTGGTTAATGGAGTAGGGATAAGAGCTTTAAGTATGTCTTTGTTTTAGCATGTGTTTTCTCAGCTCAGTCCTAAGTCTCTAATCTGTAGTAACTTAATATTCAACTACAGTTGTGCATCACTAAACAACGGGAATATGTTCTGAGGCACTTTTGTCACTGTATGAACATCATAGAGTATAGTTATGCAAACCTAGATGTATAACCTACTACCCACCTAGGCTATATAGGTATAGCCTGTTGCTCCTAGACTACAACCTGTACAGCATGCTACTGTGCTGAATACTATAGGCAATCGTCACAACAAGTATTTACATGTTTAAAAATACTAAACATAGAAAAGGTACAATAAAAATGCAGTATCAAAGATAAAAAATGGTATACCTGTATAGGGCACTCACCACGAATGAAACTTGCAGGACTGGAAGTTGCTTTGGGTGAGTCAGTGAGTGAGTGATGAGTGAATGTGAAGGGCTAAGACAGTATCGTAATCTTTATAGACTTTATAAACACTGTACACTTAGGCTACTTTATATAAAAATTTTTTCTTCAATAATAAACCTTAGCTTATTGTAATTTTTTTAGTGCAAACTTAAAAACTTTTTAAAACTTTTTTACTCTTGTGATAACACTTAGCTTCTTAACACTTTGGGAGGCCAAGGCTGGCAGATTGTTTGAGTTCAGGAGTTTGAGACCAGCCTGGGCAACATGGTGAAACCTTGTCTCTAAAAAAAACATAAAAGTTAGCCAAGTGCCATGGCTTGCACCTGTGGTCCCAGTTACTCGGGAGGCTGAGGTAGGAGGATTGCATTGAGCCCAGGAGGGCAAGGCTAAAGTGAACCGTGATAGTGTCACTGCACTCCAGCCTGGGTTACAGAGCAAGACCCTGCCTCAAAAAAAAAAAAAAAAAAAAAGATGTACAGCTCTACAAAAATATTTTTTTCTTTATATCCTTATTTCAAAAGCTTTTTTCTATTTAAATAACTTTTATAAAAACTTTTTACACATTTTTATTTAAAACTAAGACACAGACACACATTAGCCTAGGCCTATGCAAGGTCAGGATCATCAACATCACTATCTTCCACCTCCACATCTTGCCCCATTGGAGGGTCTTCAGGAGCAACAACAGATACAGAGCTGTCATCTTCTATATTTATAGTACCCTTTTGAAATACCTCCTAAAGAACCTGCCTGAGGCTAGTTTAGAGTTAACTTTAAAAATAGATGTAAATAGAAGAATACTCTAAATCATTAAAGGCATAGTAAATATATAAATTAGTAGCATGATTGTTTATTATCATGTACATATGTACTGTATATGATTTTATGTGCTAAACTTTTATATGACTGGTGGCACAATAGGTTTGTTACACAAGCATCACCACAAACACAAGTGTAAAAGATGAGTAATGCATTGATTATGACATTGCAACAGAGAGGACATCACTAGACAGTAGTAATGTTTCATTTCCACTATAATCTAGAGGACCACCTGTGGTCATAAATGGAGACTGTTATTGACTGAAACATTGTTATGCAATGCAAGGCTGTACCACTTTATCTGACCTCTCTTTTTCCTCTCTCCTTTATTCTAGTGCTTTTTAGCATTTCTGTTTTAATCAGCCTGTTGAAAATGTTAATTTCAACTGAGAATGTCTTGAGAATAACTAAATTTCTGCTGAGATATTTGTTGCAATTAGGGCAATTTGTAAATACTTTTCCCAATAGAATTACTTATAAAAACACTCTAAAAATAGTAGATACAGAACTTTTTATGCTGTGTGACTTCGAACTGCTAATGTCATGTCAGCTATATTTTAATTCCTTATCATTATGACCAAAAGGGTAGAAAATTGGAAAAGTATATTTTGTTTTATTAGGATTTGAGAACTGAGTAGATGTATGGCCACATCGAATATGGTCAGCCTCATTTAGAGATTTTAAGTATAGTGCACACCACCATGCTCAACTAATTTTTGTGTTTTTATTAGAGATGAGGTTTTTCTCCATTTTGACGAGGCTGGTCTCGAACTCCTGACCTCAGACAGTCCACCTGCCTTGGCCTCCCAAAGTGCCAAGATTCCAGGCATGAGCCACTGCACCCAGCCATGCCTGAATTTTTAGTTCATTCCTTCAGTTCTAGAGGCTTTTCAGACTTCCAGAAGGATCCTTTATTAAAATACAGATATATTTTTGGTGTGGTTACCCCTTAAGCCATTATCAAATACTCCTTAGTCTAAAATCATTTATTGTACTACTAACTGTTAAATACAAAAGCGTATGGTGTTCATGTGCCTTGATTACAAGTGAGACAGATAAAGCTATAAGAGATAGGGCCCTTTTATTCACCTATAGGGCAATAAGACATAGACATTAAAATATAGTCATCCCTTGGTATCCTTAGGGGATTGGTTCCAGGACCCACTACAAATACCAAAATCCATGGATTTTGCTCAAGCCCCACAGATAAAATGTTGTTGTATTTACATGTAACTTATACACATTTTCCCATATACGTTAAATCATCTCTAGATTATTTATAATACCTAATACAATGTGAATGCTGTGTAAATAGGTGTTATACTATAGTGTTTAGGGAATAATGACAAGCAAAATATCTGCACATATTTGGTACAGACACAACCATCCATTTTTTTTCCCAAATATTTTTGCTCCATAGTTGGTTGAATTCTGTTAAATGGGAAATGAATGATACAAGTAATACATACTAAAGGAATCCTTTTAAATGTGGATTATGGTGTTAAGGGAATGCTTTCTTGAAAGAAGTGATTAGAACTGGTCTTTGACAGTTGAAGGAACAGATATATGTGGGAGAAGTCATTTCACTTCATAGAGTGGGCTTAGAGGGCTAGAAAAAGACAGAAGAAATGATGGGAATGTGTGGCTTATATGAAGAGTAGTATCAGGTTGATGCAAAAGTGATTGTGGTTTTTGTCATTAAAAATATGGCACCAACCTAATACAATATGCCTGTCTTTAAGCAGCAGAGCTCTTCAAACAAAATCTTTATAGATGCATAAAACAAAAACAGAATAAAAAGTAGAACTGCTTTCGTTTAGTGAAGGGACCGTGAGTCCTGCCTCACAGCTCCTTTTCATTTCTCTACTGTCTAGTCCCACCTTTATAGTCCTTGAGATAACTGTCCCAGTATCCCTAGGATTCCACAGAGTAGTTTGAAATGGAGAAAACCAGGTAGAATGCATAGTAGCAAATGTAAAGTCATGGAAGTTTCATTATCAGTGGTACTTAAGCATAGGAACTATGTTCATCTGTGATTCCACAGCTGTGGCACATTATAGCCAACCTGATATTTGTCAAATTGCTATTGATTAATCATGATTAAAGCTATATATTAGCAAGAATTATAATGCTTAGCATATTAGTTGCCCTTTTGAGGGGTTATAACTAAACGCTAGGCTTTTTTACAATGGGATTCAGGATAAATGCCAGGAAAAGATTAAATAAAGGACACAGTGGACAATTGAAATCACACCAAAGTAAAGTCTCCTCTTTATTTAGCTGTGCCTATCCCTTTCTAATAGGATATACCACCGTTGTTTACCATAGGTTTGAATATATGGTAAGGCTATGACTCACCAGAGATTTTTCTTATTAACGCTCTTGGTCCCATTGTATGCCGAAATGTTCAAAATGTTTTGGTGAAACACTGCTTTGCAAATAATTTGTCAGGCTTTCGAGATCATATTGGTCATGGATCAGATGACATTAGTATCATCTCAGTCTTGTTTGTTGAGATTTGTTGGTTTTCACAGATAATTGAAAGTTAGCTTCTGTGTTTAATAGCGATTATGTACTTTTAAAATAATTGTCTCTTGAATCATTAAAGCTATTTTACTTTTTAAAATTTTCTTTTCAGTCTGATCTTGTGGATCAAAGTATATTTAATTTTATCCCAGAAGGGGAACATTCAGAGGTTTATAAAATACTCTCTACTCATCTGCTGGAAAGTGATTCATTAACCCCAGAATATTTAAAATGTAAGTAGTAGCTGTTAAGCAGAAAAGTCAAATATTGTATTCGGTAGCATTATCCTACTGCAAGTTTATGAAAAATACAGACTTCTTTAAATAACAACATTACTTCATATGCCCTATTAGGTCCTTTTTAAATATTAAAATACATATAAAATGAAATTGTGACTGTATTAAAATTCTGAAATCTATTTCAGAGTATATTGAAATCCCATTTTATTTGTTATAATAAATCCTGGACTACCATTACACCATAAAGCTGTATTTTATGCAAAAGTGAGACCTGGCAATATATTGTTATTAATTTATAAATAAAACCTTAGTGTATTTAATGAGAGAAAATTAAACATTCTAATTTTCACCATTGTTAACCAATTGGACACTCAAACTGGAAAAACTTTTTATATTTCTTTTAAAATTATTAAATATAAAGAAATATTATCTACTTTATTAATTAAACAGTCATTTTTTAGATATATCTAATTTGCTGGACACTTGTGCTATATCATGCCAAAAATAGTGAAAATAGTCCTTAACATCAAGAAACACAACATATTATGGTAGAATTAGACATTCTACTAGGTCCATTGCCAAACTGATTTGACCAGAGTACCTCATTTTCTTCATACATTACCCTGTATAAAATCCAAAATCGTGGCAGCAGTATATTTGGCCATTAGCTATTAGATATCTTCTTTAATCACTTTTTTCATTATTTTTAAATGTGTCGCATCCGCTAATACTGACGTATTAAAGATTTTTTGTATTTGATTCAAATTCTATAGCACAGTGTCTGAAAATTGCACACACACACACACACAGGTTTGTATGTATGTATAACTTTGACAAGAGTGGATGGCCTTTCAGAGAGAGTTGAGAAAAATTAGACTTAGAGAATTCATTGGAAGCCTTGTTTTAAAATCAAGTTTATATGACATTGACCATTAGGCCACTCTAGGCTGGTAGTTAGAAAGATTTAGGCTGGATATAATAGACACCAACACCCACGAAGTCGTGGGTGGAATGGTATTGCTTGAGGTAAATATGTAAAATGAGGAGAGAGGAATTAGAAAGGGGGAGCCCAGCCGGGCGCGATGGCTCACGCCTATAATCCCAGCACTTTGGGAGGCTAAGGCAGGCGGATCACTTGAGGCTAGGAGTTCGAGACCATCCTGGCCAACATGGCAAATCCCCATCTCTACCAAAAATTAGCCAGGCGTGGTGGTGCATGCCTGTAGTCCCCGCTACTCAGGAGGCTGAGATAGGATAATTGCTTGAACTCAGGAGGCGGAGGCTGCAGTGAGCCAGGATCATACCACTGCACTCCAGCCTGGGCAATAGAGTGAGACTTTGTCTCAAAAAAGAAAAAGAAAAAGAAAAAAATGGAACACTTTGGAGATAGCAGTAAGAAGACAAAGGAGAAGGCGTTTGCTTTGGAGACCCTACTAAGAATAGGATTGACTGGAGAACTAAATAAAAGCCTTTGGCAGAAAGAGCTTAGGTTTCTGCTTCCAAGAACAGAAATAAAAATGGCAGGAATACTTAAGAAAAGCCCTAATTAAATGGCTTGCTGATCTTCTAGTTAAACAAGTGATATACAAAAGAGTTCTTGCCCCAGAAAAAAAGAAAGTTTTATGCCAAAAGAATAAACACAAGTTAAAACACAGGAAAAATTACTTAGAAAATTCAGTAAGTCCTTTTGGCCGTAATGAAGGTGAGGTTGTACAAGTAGTATAATTTGTGTCTAGACAAGGAATAAGAACAAAATTATAAAAGACCTAATAGTTCATCCTAAGGAATTTGATTTTTATTTTTTACAGAGTAGAAAGCCAGTGAAGGAGATTTGGGTAAAAAAAGAAAAAAAAAAATCAGGTACATAATGGAAAGTCTTTTTGGAGAAGGCTAGGAAGAAGACTTGCAAAAAAAAAAAAAAATCAAGTAAATAGTGGAAAGTCCCTTTGAAATAGGCTAGGAAGAAGACTTGCAGCGGTGGGCTCCCTACCCCAGGCTTATCTGGCTTTTGCTTCATAAAGAGGCCCTGAGTCTGAGAGTTGAATGAGAGCCCTGGATTTCTGTGTCATAGTGGCTCAACTCAGGCTGTGCTCACCTGACCTGCAGACTTCCTACTATACAAATCAAGTGATAGCTTTATGGAGTTACTCCTCAGTTTCATTCCTAGGGTTCAGTTAAGCACAACCACAGATCTTATGGATCACACCATTCTGATGACCAAGCTGGCCCTACTGCCTGGTACAGTAACTATGATTACTTTTTCTGTGACAGCTGTTCTGCCTCATTGAGGTCCAGGCCTTCATTGTAATGGAAGCATCTTTCACCAGCATCTATGGCTTAGAGAGAGTGCCAGTACCTTGCTTACAAAAGTTGCTACCACTTTCATCATCTAGTTTGGGAGATTTAAAAAAAATCACTCAGGTAGAAAATTTTGGGAAGAACCAGACTGGAGACAAAAAGAAAAACCATATAATCCTAGCAGTAAAAGTAAGGATGGGCTGGGCACAGTGGCTCACACCTGTAATCCCAGCACTTTGGGAGGCCAAGGCAGATGTATCACTTGAGCCCAGGAGTTCAAGACTAGCATGGGCAACGTGGTGAAACACCATCTCCACAATGAAAAGAAATACAAAAATTAGCTGAGTGTGGTGGCACATGCCTGTAGTCCCCACTATTTGGGGGTCTGAACTGGAGGATCACTTGCGCCCAGGAGGTAGAGGTTGTAGTAAGCCGAGATCATGCCACTGTACTCTAGTCCTGGGCGACAGGGTGAGACTTTGTCTCAAAAAAAAAAAAAGAAAAAGGCCAGGTGTGGCAGCTCACGCCGGTAGTCCTAGCACTTTAGGAGGCCATGGTGGGCAGATCACCTGAGGTTGGGAGTTTGAGACCAGCCTGACCAACATGGAGAAACCCTGTCTCTACTGAAAATACAAAATTGTCTGGATGTGGTGACGCATTCCTATAATGCCAGCTACTCAGGAGGCAGGAGAATGCTTGAACCCAGGAGGCAGAGGTTGTGGTGAGCTGAGATCACGCCATTGCACTCCAGCCTGGGCAACAAGAGTGAAACTCCAGCTCAAAAAAAAAAGGAAAGGATGGAGAGGAAAGTGTATGACTGTTAAGTGTGTAAACTCAATAGGACTTGTGTTAGGCTCCGGTGACCAAGCGGCCAAGAATCATCAGTGGGGAAGGGTTTTTTGAAGAAGATACATTTCGAACCTATTAGGTTAGATGATAAAGCTATTTATGTTGATAATGCCTGAAGAATATAAGCCTGAAGTAGTGAACAAAGAGAGGTGTTACTTGTCCTTGAGTGCTGAAATAGTATCACGAAAGTAGTTATAAGTCTAAGAGTAATAGGCAGAATGAATCAGAGTGGCAGAATGGGGAGGCATAATGAATACATGTTTCAGCTTACCGAAATGCACAGTAATGTGCAACTACACTAAATTGGTGGGCTTCCTTGGTGAAATAAGTAGCAGATCTTGGTGACAGATTAGGTTTGGGACTTGCGATGGGAAGAGAAGAGACCAAACTATGATACGGTTTCTGACTTAGGAAATAAGCATATATAGACGAAGGGGGTTTGAAAGAAATTCACTTTTAAATATTTTGAATTTAAGTTACTGATAGTACACTCAAGTACAAATATCCTGAAAGCAAATGATAGGAAAGTTTGCTTATATAAAATGGAGAGAGAGATACAGGATCAGAAGAACCTTTGTGAAAACTCCTAGTATGGAAATGTATTGGCAGAAGAGATAGGAATAGTCAGTAAGGTAGGAAGGTAAGTTTATGCCATGGGAATGACAAAGCATGAGTTTTAAGAAGAGGAGGAAATGAAAAACCATTGAAGTTAACAATACAAATGTTAGTAATCTTGAGAATAATTGCTATAGAGGTGTAAGAATGAAAGCTACAGTGTATGAAGTTAAAGGAAATTAATACAGGGAAGATGGAGCCCATAATGAAAAGGAAAGAGGTCTGTAATACCAAAGTACTTAGCAAAACTTTGTTTGAGATGGAAGACCTGAGCAAATTTAAAAGTAGATAGTAAAGACCCTTGGCCAGGTGCAGTGGCTCTATTGCCTGTAATCCTACCACTTGGGAAGTTGAGGCAGGAGGATCACTTGAGCTCAAGAGCTTATGCCCAGCCTGGGCAACATAGTGAGACATTTCTACAAAAAATGAAAAATTAGCCAGGCATGATGGCTCACACCTGTAGTCTTGGCTGCTAGGGAGGCTGAGGCAGGGGGCTCACTGCAGCCTGGGTGACAAAGCAAAACCCTGTCTCAAAAAAAAAAAAAAAAAAAAAAAAAAAAAAAGTAAGGACCCAAAGGTGTAGATGCTAAAGGAATAAGGAACAGTGGTATGACCCTAGTCCTAGAGAAAACAGAAAAGACTATTCAAGGTAGAGATAGAAGCATTAGCTTTAGAATGGGAAGCAAAACTTGTCTGTGAAAGTGAGTGAACAATGAAAAGGAAGGATAGATAAAAATAGGGAAACATTAGGTTGTTTGAACCAGAAAATCTATTTTCTTTGTTAAAGACAAAGGGAGGTCATCTCCTGAACATACTTTGCATTTATGAACTAAATGTCATTGATGATTTCTCTTGGGGAAAATAATGGTTGTAAACTTAGACAGCTTTAGTGATCTTATTTTATGTGATATATCAGTTGTTGTCCTAGATCACAAATATATGATTTTAAAAATTTCTTTATTTCAGCAAAAAATCAATTAGAGTTCTGTTGTCATATGCTCCGAGGAACAATAGACCCGAAGGAGCTATCTACCTATGAATATGTAAAATTTATAGGAAATTTCAAATCTTTGAACAGTGGTAAGTTAAATGCTTCTCTTACAATGTGTTTTAACTTGTTATTTTTCTATGCTCTTAAAGACATAGATGTTTGAATATCAGTAACAACTAGGTTTTACTGGCATAACTGATAATACATATTTCCCTATTGTTTTAGTATCCTCTTCAGCACACAATGGTTTTGAAGGAACTATACAACGCACACATAGGCCATCTTACGAAGATAGAGTTTGTTTTGTAGCTACCGTCAGGTTAGCTACACCGCAGTTCATTAAGGTATGTTTCTAATTTTATTCCCCAAAGGAGATTTAAGTTCATATGCTGAGAACTGCCTGAAACTTTTGCAGACATTGAGGTGGAATGGCTATGAGTCATTAAATATGCATGATAGTAATATTTTTGAAACAAGTTATCAAGACACTCACTAAATTGTAAAACCAATTTTTTAGTATATATCCTTTGCAGTTAACCAGTGATTATTATATATCAGTATTGCCGTACTTTTGTGGAAGATTTTAGGATGCCTTTGTGTATCGTTCATTATCTCTATTAAAAGGGAAAGTCCAAAAATGTAGGTTTTTGGAATCTTTATTTTTAGAAGGTCATTTTTAAAATTGTATTTGAAATGTCCAAGTGGCTCTTTACTGCATTTAACTTGTGTTTTCAAATGTAAAATTAAGTATTTTATTTTTATTTCCTGGGTCCAACAAACAGATGGTAAGTAGGGAAGTAGGAAAGTGAAACAGTTCAACCACTAGCAGGTGACTGGAAAGAAACAGCTAGGCTAAGATTTCAAATTTAGGTGTGGCCAGGCGCAGTGACTCATGCTTATAATCCCAGCACTTTGGGAGGGCGAGGCAAGAGGATTGCCTGAGCCCAGGAGTTTGAGACCAGCCTGGGCAATATGGCAAGATGCCATCTTTACAAAAAAATACAAAAAATTAGCCACGCATGGTGTTACACACCTGTGGTCTCAGTTACTCAGGAGGCTGAGGTGGGAGGATCACTTGAGCCCAGGAGGTTGAGGCTGCAGTGAATTGTGTTTGCGTCACTGTAATAGCTTGCGTCTGCCTAGGTGACAGAGTGAGACTCTGTCTCAAAATAAATAAAATTTTGGGACATCATAGTGTAGGACAAAGTACAGAATTAATAGACGATCTTAAACCAGTCTTGCTCTGTTTGTTTTGGTCTTATTAAATAATAATTGTCAACATTTGAGTGCTTACTACATGCTGCGTATTTTATATTTATTATCTTATTTAATTCTTATGACGACTCTGTAAGGTAGATGCTATTATGATCCCTAATTTTACATTATGAGGAAACGGAGGCTTAGGAAAGTTACGTTACTTGCCCAACTTCTCAGCTATTAAGTGATTAAACTGGGACTTGATTCTATTAATAATTTTTTTTTTTTTCAAAGCTCAAGCTCTCCACTACAGTGTGCTGCAGGTCATTCACGGACACAGAGGCAGGATGTAATACATTGTTTAGTATGACTAGAGTGTAGGATTAATGCATGGAAGGGGAAGAGATAGTGAGAGGTAAGGCTAGAAAAGTAATGAGAAACCAGAAATGAAATTTTTTTCTTTATTTCATGTTTATTTCTCCATGCTGAAGAGATTTTAGCACAAGGGACCATTGGAAGTTTTTTACCAGGGAAGCCATATAATATTTGAGTATTGGGAAGGTAATTGTGGTCCTAGAAGAGAAGATGAGTTGAAGGACAGGGAGTCTGGTGAACAAATCAGTGACGGCAGGGTTCTAAACCAATGCACTCAAGGCAGATGAGATGGAATTGATTTTTCAAATACTTGGATGAAATGGAAGGATTTAGTAGTGGCCCCTTAGATGATAAAAGGTAAAAATGAAAAAGTATGTTTTAACTATCAGCTTTCTAAACACTGGCCACTATACATGTACGGAATAATATGGAAAATTGTGTAACTGGGTGTGAAGAGTAAAGCAATCAGTTTATTTAAGACATACTGAGTTTGAGATGTATGAAGACATTCAGATAGTTGGAAATATGGAACTGTAATTCAGGAGAGAGGTCTGAATTTTGAATAAAAGTTTATAGGCATATGTGAATGGAAAATGTGTAGTGAGAAGTACCGACCCAAAAGCTTGCATCTAAGGGTTATTTATTACCACATTCTTTAGTACTAGAAAATTAAAATCTGTTAACTTGTTTAGGGGTCTGCGTTTTAGCTTATGCCTAGAATCCCAGCACTTGGGGAGGACGTAGTGGGCAGTTGCTTGAACCCAGGAGTTCAAGACCACCCTGGACAACATAGTGAGACCCCCCCCCCCCATCTCTACAAATAAAAATACAAAAATTAGCCAGGCATGGTGGTGCATACCTGTAGTCCCAGCTACTTGGGAAGCTGAGGCAGGAAAATTACTCTAGCCCAGGATGTTGATGCTGCAGTAAGCTGAGATCACACCACTGTACTCCAGCCTGGGTGACAGAGTAAAACCCTGTCTCAAACAAACAAACAAATAAGTAAGTAAGTACATACATACATACATACATACATACATACATACATACATACATAGAAACAACTAACTAACTTGCTTAGGGGAAGGTTAATCTAGTAATGACATTCATTCATTCATTCATTCAACCTCCACCTCCCAGGTTCAAGTGATTCTCTTGCCTCAGCCTCCTGAGTAGCTGGGATTAAAGGCACCTGCTACATGCCTGGCTATTTTTTGTATTTTTAGTAGAGATGGGATTTCACCATGTTGGCCAGCCATGCTGGTCTCGAACTCCTGACCTCAAGTGATTCCCTCACCTTGGCCTCCCAAAGTGCTAGGATTACAGGTGTGAGCTGCTGCACCTGGCCATGACTTTTATTTTTATATGTAGCAATATTTAATATTTTTAAGGATACAAGAAAGTATTTATAAATTTTAATTATTAATTTATTTGTAGGAAATGTGCACTGTTGAAGAACCCAATGAAGAGTTTACATCTAGACATAGTTTAGAATGGAAGTTTCTGTTTCTAGATCACAGGTAATTTCATTTTTAAATTCCATAAAAGGTAATAGTCACGTTATATAATTCTTGAAATTAATAGATTTCAAGGGCAAACTTTTTTTTAAAATTTGAACTTTGAAACCTTTTTGGAAAAACAAAGCCCCCCCTCCAAATATGATTCTAGTTGGAATATTTCTTATTAGGGAAAGACTTATAATAATGATTGTTTTCTGTGTAATTTAGGGCACCACCCATAATAGGATATTTGCCATTTGAAGTTCTAGGAACATCAGGCTATGATTACTATCATGTGGATGACCTAGAAAATTTGGCAAAATGTCATGAGCACTGTAAGTAGATTTTAATGTTTCTGGTGATAATAACTGTTTTTAAATCACGTAAAGAGAAGTCCTGTCCTGAAATGATAAGTGGTAAGACACAGATTTACAATCATTTTCATATTTTTGAAACGTGCTACAAGATTTTGCTTTATGTGTATAACCAATCTAGTAGGAATCGTACCTCAAGTTTAAATTAAACTTGTTCCTATTTTAGTTTTTAATAAGTAGAATTTCATAATATGGCATCTAATACACCTTGTTCTGAAGCATGTAAGCTCTATATCTGGAGTAAGAGAAGTATATTCCTTTGAAAATTGTAATACATCAAACTTCGGAAATATTGTGTCATAAACTTTGATTTCCAAGCATGTGAATCTTTTCAGGAGCTAGCTACATCTTTGGAAAACTGTCTTAGAAAGCTCATAGTAAATGCTTAGTGTTACCTGCTTATTATTATTGTTGTTAGAGCATGAGCATTGTCATCCTTTGTGTCAGGCACTGTTCTAAACACTTTACATCTAATCTTCATGAGTAAGCTGAGAACACAGTAAAGCTAAGTAATTCACCCATAATTTCATAGCTCATTGGTGGCAGAGAAGCACTAGAGTCTAGGCCTACTCTTTTATCACATGTATTTATTCTTTATTTTGGAAGTTTGTTTTAATCATGAGGTTTGTTTTAATGATAGGTTTTATTTGCTTCTCTGATCCTCCTCCCAGATGCTTACACTCTTGAATGTACACTAAGGCTTAACTAGATATTTTAGACACTTTCCTGATGTTTTATGCTGCTTTCATAAACCCCTCTGTATGAAAATGAATTCTATTGTATAATAGCATTAACTCTATGGAAAATGTTCAGAGTCAAGTCATTTCAGCACAAGAGATGTGGGCATTAAGCACCATGATGTTGTGCAAAGACTTGATACTTCTGTTAACTAGCTGGATAACTTTGGATAGCAAGTTTGTTTGTAGACCTTGATTTCCTCCTTAGAGAGTGAGACAGGAGAGAGAGAGAGAGAGAGAGAGACAGATGAGAAAGAGAGAGGAGAGGGAGAGATCTGATTGTTTGAGAGATTCCTGATGGGCATTTCCTAAGGTTTGTTCCAGCTAATGTTGGTCCTTACAAAAACACTTTATAGTCAAGAAAGACAGGGAAACACTTCATAATCCCTTAGAGAATCTGCACATACATTAGCGTACTCTAGGTTTTGAGAAAACTGAAGACGCTAATTTAACAAAAAGTTTCCCAAATTAATTTAACTACAAACCCTTTTGTTTTTTTGAGATGGAGTCTCCCTTTGTCACCGAGGCTGGTGTGCAGTGGCGCGATCTCGACTCACTGCAACCTCCGCCTCCCAAATTCAAGCAGTTCTCTTGCCTCAGCCTCCTTAGTAGCTGGGATTACAGGCGTGTGCCACCACACCCGGCTAATTTTTGTATTTTTAGTAGAGATAGGATTTCACTATGTCAGCCAGGGTGGTCTCAAACTCTTGACCTCAACTGATCTACCCACCTCAACTTCCCAAAGTACTGAGATTACAGGGGTGAGCCACCATACCCGGCCCAAAACCCATTTTTTTGCTTAATATCTGTTAAAAGGCTTTAGAACTTAAAATCTACAGCACATGTTTTGGCAGTTACTGCACTCAGTTACTTCAAACAATGAAGTTATTTTGATTTTGGTTAGTTAAGGTTTAAAAATAAATGCTTCAAAGATTCTGCGCCTGCCAGAGTAGCTAGGAGAAAAAACTCAGGTGTGATTACTTATTGTTATTACCCTCTGTATATCTATTGGGAAGAAGTCAGCAATATGAATTCTTAAGTGTTTGGAAGTTAATTGTGTATGGAAAGATTGTAAAATCAGAAGTGGCTGGCTATAAGTTGGGCACTGTGGAAGATCTGATCGTTGCTTGGAACCTGAAACTGGATCTAAAGAATTAACATTTTCATATTGACATATGTCATCAAAAAGCCAGAAAAACAATAGTGTATGTAGACTTAAATGCATATGATAACTTTTGGTTAAAAAACAGATTCTTTAATATGAATTAAAGAAAAAATATTTTTCTCTTTTCTTTTTAGTAATGCAATATGGGAAAGGCAAATCATGTTATTATAGATTCCTGACTAAAGGGCAACAGTGGATTTGGCTTCAAACTCATTATTATATCACTTATCATCAGTGGAATTCAAGGCCAGAGTTTATTGTTTGTACTCACACTGTAGTAAGGTAATAATTCTTTTAAAGAGTTTCTGTATTGTAACATTCTATGACAGTTTTGGCAATTTAGGTTTTATGTGTAACTTGTTAAGGAACTACAAAGTGCTCTTTTCTCAATTTCTAGTACATCTTTTCAATATATTATTACATTTGCTTGTAAGCATTATATATAAATATAGGAATGATACAGATATATAAGGCTTGATATAAATTTTGTGCTTTACAGCAGAAGTTGTTAGTGTCATTTATGTAGCAGTGTCAGCCATGTAAAAAGAAAACTGTTGGTAGATAAGCATGTACTTTATTTAGTTTCTCTTAAGTATTGTGTGGTTATGGATCATTTACAGCAGTCATGAAACTATAAGATACCTAGAAAAATACAAATTAAGACATTACAGGTATATTTAGGTTTGTGTAGCATATAGCAAATAGTCTAGATGAAGAGATGAATAGTTACACCTGTGCAGTATTTTAAATGAATGACCAAACTCTTTTTTCTGTTTGTAGTTATGCAGAAGTTAGGGCTGAAAGACGACGAGAACTTGGCATTGAAGAGTCTCTTCCTGAGGCAGCTGCTGACAAAGTATGTTTCTTATCATTTTTTAAAAATTATTTTTAATTTCTCCCCAATGAAAGATAAAACTCAGTAATTAATAGTTAAAATTATTTTTCAAACACTTTATTTCCTCACTTATAAGAGGGATGTGATTGCACTTTACTGCTTATTTTTAATTTAATGTTTTAAAATCTCACCTGCCTCTAAAAAGAAAATCGGATGAGAGACATATCTGATCTCAGATTAAAACTACCATATATTAATTCCCAATGATGTACTAGGCTCTGGCCAGGTTATTTATATGAATTATGAAATGTAATTTACACTTCAGATATTTTTATCTGGTAGGTAATATCCCCACTGTGAAAATACTGAAATTGAGGTTTCAAGAGAGGGAAAAAAATCTCCCCTAAAGACACTGGCTGGGAAACTATAGTCATAATTTGAACTCTGGTTTCTTTTTTGTTGTATCAGGTCAGAAGTGTAGTGTATTAGTTATCTGTAGCTGTGTAACAACTTACTCCAAAACTTAGTGATATAAACAGCACACTTACTATCTCCTAGTTTGGTGAGTCAGGAATCTAGGCACAGTTTAGCTGGATCCTCTGCCTCAGGTTCTGTCATGAGGCTATAATCAAGGTGTTGGTGGGAGCCACAGTTATCTCACAGTTTATCTGAGGTGGAATCTGTTTCCACCACACTTAGTGGTTGCTGGCACACTTCAGTTCTTCATGGGCAGTTGGACTGAGGGCCTTGGTTTCTTGCTGGCTGAAGGCTATCCCCAGTTCCTTTCCAGGTGACCTTTTCCATCAGAGCAAGCATGCAAGATGAGCCAGGGAGAGACACTGCCTGCAAGATGGAAGTCACAGTCTTTTGTAACCTAATCACAGTATTGATATCTCATTGCTTTTGTCTATTCTGTGCATTATAGAAGGAAATCACTAGGTCCAACCTACATTCAAGGTGGGAGGATTATACAAGGGCATGAATAACTGGAGGCAGGAATTGTGAGCCATGTCAGAAATTGCCCATCACAAGTATTTTTGGACCTACAGAAAATAAGTGGAATGAAAAGAGTCAAAAATCTATGTAAAAATTGAGTTTAAATAGGCAGCACCCCAGGGGACAGTATCGTGGATGTTATTCAGTCCCAACAAATGCTATAAAGTACCTTCTGCATGGTTCTAGAGGCTGAGAATACAGCATTGAATAATGCAGACAACTTCCTTACTTTCATGGATCCCACGTGAAAGAACTTTTCCAAAGAGGTTTTGTTTGTTTAGAACAGGATGTAGTAGGTTTTGGTAAAAGACATTATTTTCTGAGAAAAGTTCTTAAAATCTAGGGTTCTTTGATTAGGGGGCCATTATGAAAACTGAAGTAGTACAGAGATGAATTATCCTTCTTTTTTCCTCATGCAAAAATTCAATCCTAGTAAATCCTAAATTAGCTCTATTTCCAAAACACACTCCAGCTATGTCTAATTTCCCACCATATTTACTGCCAGGATCATGATCCACCTGGGGTTTAGGGACAAGGTCCTCCTGAGATATGTTTGAGAAACTTCAGTATGGGTAGTTTTAAAATCATGAATCTTGATGGGATCACCAAGAGGATGGGTGTGTCTTGGAGGACTCCAATATTAAGAGGTGAGGGAGGAAAGGAAGAATCAACCACAGGGAAGGTAATAGTAAGGAATAAAACCAGGAAGTTACTTAGACAAGAGTATCAGGAGTGAATGATCAGCTTTGTCAGATTCAGCTGAAATAAGTTAAATTTTAGATGAGTGTTGAGAACTCAGCATTGACTGTAACATTTAATTCATTGGTGATCAATAAAAACAGATTTTGTGAAGTAGTAGTGTGGGTGAAAGCATGATTAGAGTGAGTTTAAAAGAATTTTCCAGGATGGAGGAATTAGGTATGGTGAGTAGGGAGGAGTTTTGCTATAAAGAGAAGAGAAATGGGACAGTAGTAGGAGGGGAAAGTGGGCTTAAAGGAAGTTTTTGCTGTTTTTTTTTTTTGAGAGAAAAAAACAGCATGTTTGTGTACTGATGACAATGAGCTGATGGAGAAACAAACTGGTGATGGGAAAGATTAGTGTCGCTATATGAAACCAGACTCTCTAGCTCCTGGGCTTAAGCCATTCTCTTACCTCAGCCTCCTAGGTAGCTTGGCACTACAGGCATTCACCTGGCTTTCTCCCCTATGTATTCTTCTAAGAGTTAATGTAGTTTTAACTCTTAACGTTTAGGTCTGTGATTCATTTTGAGTTAATTTTTTTTTTATTTTAATTGAGATGGAGTCTTGCTCTTTTGCCCAGGAGTGCAGTGGTGGGTTCTCGACTCACTGCAACCTCTACCTCCTGGATTCAGGGGATTCTCCTGCCTCAGCCACCCAAGTAGCTGGGATCACAGATGCCTGCCACTATGCCTGGCTAATTTTTGTATTTTTAGTAGAGAGACGGTTTCACCATGTTGGTCACGCTGGTCTCGAACTCCTGACCTCAGGTGATCCGCCCACCTCAGCCTCCCAAAGTGCTGGGATTACAGGCATGAGCCACCATGCCTGGCCTTGAGTTTATTTTTGCATATGGTGTAAGAGATTCCAACTTGATTCATTTTCTGTTTCTTTCAATAGAAAATGAAGCCAAAACTTTCTGGCTATAACACATAAATTTTCATTTCTTTACATATATGTGTACACACAGATACTTTTGCCTTGTTATAGATAAAAACTGATTTTTTGTTGTCGTTGTTAACAATATTGGGAATCTGAGATCTCTGAACTGAACCACAAGAAAACATTTATTTTACTGTGTCTCCTTAGAGCCAAGATTCTGGGTCAGATAATCGTATAAACACAGTCAGTCTGAAGGAAGCATTGGAAAGGTTTGATCACAGCCCAACCCCTTCTGCTTCTTCTCGAAGTTCAAGAAAATCATCTCACACAGCAGTCTCAGACCCTTCCTGTGAGTATTCTTGCTTGAAAGCAGACTTTAAAGTAACTAACTAAACTATTTGTTACTTATATCAGCATTTCTCATCTAATACTTCTCTAAAATTATACTTTTTTACATTTCTAAAATGTAGTAACCTTTCCAGTGAGTTATAGGCACATTGCTCACTTGTAGCAAAGAATTAAGTTCTTCAAGTAGCCTCTTAAAATGCATAGATGGTAATGGTAGTGGTGGTGTTTTAATCATCCCTCAAAAAGCAAGGCAACTATTTATTGTGTTTTCTACTGTAGGGCCAGTAAGTGTTCCTTAGGTTTGCTTTTTGAAAGTTTTTTTTAGTGTCTTTATGATGACTTATATAATTGTCATTAAATTAGTAACTTTTTAAAGTTTTCCTATTTGAAATATTTTCTTTGTGCTCATAAAAAGATAGAAGTAACCATATTGACTCATCTGACATGGACTTTACTTTCATTGAATGGTTTGGAAAGATAATTCAAAAGCCATTTTTATAAACTGAAATACATTTTGAGATAAATCTATAAAAACCATATTTTATAAAGTACGAATGCTCTTGATTTTGTTGACTGATTTCAGCAACACCAACCAAGATCCCGACAGATACGAGCACTCCACCCAGGCAGCATTTACCAGCTCATGAGAAGATGATGCAAAGAAGGTCATCGTTTAGTAGTCAGGTAAGTTCTTTAGTAGATATTCTTCTGAATAAAGACTTATTAAGAGAGGAGAAATGATCTAAATCTTTAGAAATTCATTGATTTGTTACCCCTCTTTATGAAGATCAAAATAGTACTGATAACGTGACACTCAAGACTTCCTTTTTTTGTATGAAGTGGTTGTCATATGTATCAGTCTTTTTATTTTTCAAGTAAAATGTTATTTTTTTTTTTAATTGTGAAAAGCTCATAATTGATAGCTGTTTTATGTCTAAGTTCAAATACCAGTTGTCTCAAGTCTGGCCAATTTTTATTGAGAGCTTATGCAAGGTACTGTAGGAAGTTCCTTGGAAAATAAAATATAAATAGGGAACATGCCTTTCCAGTATAGAAGGGAAGAACCTAGCTGTATTCAGCTAACAAAAGTATAATCCAAATGGTAAGTTCATTAATACAAATACCATATTGATATTTCTGCTAGAAGTACTCATGTATGGGAATGAGAATCACTTCAGTGTTATTTTTATTTTGCTCTAGTCCATAAATTCCCAGTCTGTTGGTTCATCATTAACACAGCCAGTGATGTCTCAAGCTACAAATTTACCAATTCCACAAGGCATGTCCCAGGTATATTTTGTTTGTTGTTTTAGTTGCATATTTAAAAATGATTTGCTTTTAAGCTGATGTAATTTTTAAAAATCCAGGTTGTTTGCAAGCACCTGTAGCTGCAGCTGCTTGGGAGGCCGAGGTAGGAGGATTGCTTGAGCTCAGGAATTCAATGCCAGCCTGGGCAGTATAGCAAGATAGTGTCTCTTAAAAAAATAAAATATATGCACACACATATATAATTATAGTTACAGAGGCAGTGAATCTTAATTGGGGCTATTTAGGATACTTGGGGACATTTTTTATTTTCATAATGATTGTGGAGTATCACTGGCCCTTAGTGAACATGGTCTAGGTATGCTAAATGTCTTTCAGGATACATAACAGTCTTGCACCACAAAAAATTGTCTGGCTTAATATGCCATAACATTCCCTCATTGAGAAACACTATAGACATAAAGATATTAAAGATGAAATGTAGCCATTCATTTTGTCCTTCCTATGAATATTGGAAGAATTAAGTAACTTTATTTGTATATTCATTTATTCATTCATTCATTCGATATTTATTAGTTTCTGTAACAGGCACTGCAGATACTGATAGTACAAATACAAATATCTATACTAAAACACCAGCACATCTAGAGGGAATGACAGATACCTACCATACAATACCATGTTTATATTGCCTGTGTTGAACGTATATAAGCTGATATGTAAGCACATTGCATGAATCCTTAATGCAACCTGAGGAAGTGAAGGAAAACTTTCTAGGAGAATTGTTTCCTAAGTCCAGAAGGAGGCCTAAATGTGGAAAGTAGCCAAAAAAGGGGGAGTAATTCCAAAAGTGACACTCTTACTTGTAGCCTAACTTCCCAACTTGTAATATATGACTCTGTACTCATTCAGTGCCTCAAACACATTAAAAATACCACAGACCGTCTCTACTAAAAATAGAAAAATTAGCTGGGCATGGTGGCGCATGCCTGTAGTCCCAGCTACTCGGGAGGCTGAGGCAGGAGAATTGCTTGAACCCAGGAGGCGGAGGTTACAGTGAGCCGAAATCACGCCATTGCACTCCAGCCTGAGTAACAAGAGTGAAACTCCGTCTCAAAAAAAAAAATACCACAGAGAAGTAGTATTTTTCTTCAACTTCTTTGCCTTGTTTGGCATTAAATATACCCTAACTTAGCAGTATCTTGATCTTAAGGAATGATCATTAATAATAGGTTAAAAACAGTATTTTTTAAAAATAGCTCTACATATATAACTATGATAAGAGATACATACTTTCTATGTTACTAGTTCTTTAATCTCAAGATTCTAAAGCATTTCTTAACATGTTATAGGGATATTTTCATGAAATAAAAAATATATACTGTCAAAAATGTTAGCAAGTATTCATATCTCACATTTTATTCACTAATAAAGCCAAATGTTTTGCCTCTTAGTTCTGTGATTTTACTTCCTGTTGTCCTGCCTTCTGTGTTTACTATTTTCTTTTTGTATTTGATAGAAATCCTTTAAGTGATAGCAATATAATGCTTACCCAAAGGAACAAATAACTTTAGTTATAAAAAAATACATTTGTATTACATAAACGTAACTTTATTTTTATTTTTTGAGACAAGGTCTCACCCTGTCACCCAGGCTGGAGTGCAGTGGTGCAATATCAGCTCACTGCAACCTCTGCTTGCTGGGCTCAGGTGATCCTCCTGCCTCAGCCTCCCAAGTAGCTAGGACTACAGGTGCACGCCACCAAACCTGGCTAATTTTTATATTTTTAGTGGAGACAGCGTTTTGCCATGTTGATCAGGCTGGTGTCAAACTCCTGGACTCAACCATTCTACCCGCCTCAGGCTCCCAAAGTCCTGGGATTACAGCTGTGAACAGCCATGCCCGCCATAAATATAACATTTTGACTAGTACAAAAAAATAAAGCCTTGAGGGAGTTGAGGTACTAAATTTTTAATATTTTCTCAAACCTAGTATAATTTAATATATGTTATGGTCTGATTATTGTTAATTTCTGAAGTCAAGAGTTGTCTGCTTTGAAATGTAATGCAGTATCCCAAATACAAACTATTGAAGAGAGAGTTAAAAAGCTTTGGATGGGAAGGACATTTCTCACTTTTACATACAGTTCGCTGTAAGAGGCTACTTTAAGACAGATTTCCAGTAAAGTGAAATTCTGCTCTTATACTATATCATACACTGAAAATTCGTGGGACTAATTAAAGAGCCTGTATAGACTTAAGAGATGAATCACCAAATGTGGCTAAATTATAAGCAGAAGAAAATAGGAGCTGCTCATGACTCAAGTAAAACAGAGAAATAAGTAAGATTGAAAACATAATTTTGTTTTCATTCCTGTATGCATTTATTTACTCATTCGTACTTGTGTAGTCTTTGAAAGTTCATGTTCTGTTAAATGAAAGTTGCCAGGTGGAAGTCCAAAGAAAAAAAAAAAGGTCATGTTCTATATGTGTCTGAGGATAGCTTCCATTGAAGTGAAAATATTATTATTGGTTATCTGTCAGATTTTTATAACTTTGGGTACTTCTACTCATGTACATATAGAGGACATTCTAGGGATGACAGAAATTGATAGGAATTAACTCCAGGTGCAGACTCCTTTTTCCTTTGTTGAGGGGTAAAAATGAAGCTAAGAAGTTAAATAAGGCTGGGCATGGTGGCTTGTAGGAGGACTGTCTGAGCCCAGGAGTTCAACACCAGACTGGGCAACATCATGAGACCCCATCTCTTAAAAAAAAAAAAAAAAATAGCTGGGCATGGTGGGACATGCCTGTAGTCCCAGCCACTTGGGAGGCTGAAGTGGGAGGAATGCTTGAGCCTGGGTGGTTGAGGCTGCAGTGAGCCATGATCATATCACTGCATTCCAGCCTGGGTGACGCTGTCTCCAACAAAAAAAAAAAAAAAAAAAAAAAAAAAGGTTAAATAATTTTTTCCAGTAATTGGTAACCACAATATGAGCTCAGGTCTCGTAAATCCAGGGTGTGTGTGTATCAGTCCAGATCCAGTGAGAAACCAGAAGCATACCAGAAATTTGAATAGGAATAATATAAAAAAATTATTAACTGGCAACAGGGATTAACTCCTAAAAGAAGTAAAGAAAACTTAAAGAATACAGGAATAAGGCTGGGTATGGTGGCTCATGCCTATATTCTCAGAACTTTGAAAGGCCAAGGTAGGAGGACTGCTTGATCCAGTGAGTTCAAGACCAGCATGGGCAACATAGCAAATCCATATTTCTACAAAAAATATATATATTTAAATTTGTTAGGTGTGGTGATGCATGCTTATAGTCCCAGCCACTGAGGAGGCTGAAATGGGAGTATCTCTTGAACCCAGAAGGTCAAGGCTTGCAGTGAGCCATGATTTGCACAACTGCTCTCCAGCCTGGGTGACAGAGCAAGATGGTGTCTCAAAAAAAAGAATATGTAATTATCAGATGCAGAGAGCAGCCACTTAACTAAGACAGATGGAGAGTACCCAAGGAAGGAACATTCTTAGAAGACTCCCCATAAGCTCCTAACCTCTTCACCTCCTCTTCCCCCATGCCAAGCTGAGATGCAGATCTTCTTGGGGAAGATGTGGCTATAACAAGTGGATAATGGAGAAGTTCACTGACATGCCACAGATTAGAGCTAGAGAGCTGGAAACCAGGCTGGGGTACTGGTAAAGCTTGCAGGGAAGCTGCCCACTAGGATGTCATTGAGACTTGCTGGAAAGCCGCCAGCTAGGGAGCTAACAAGCCTAACTGGGAAGCTTCCCACTGGTACCCCAACACGAGAGCAAGAAGAAAAAGCACCAGAACCAGGAGTCCAGCACCTTTGTTTGCAGTATCCGTCCAGCACCATCTACTGACATGGATAACTTTGTGCCTGTTGGCAAAGGAGAAATATTTTTAAGGTCCAGGTCCAATATCACAAAGCAGAGCAAAGGTGGGTGGATTAGGAACTAAGAGGCTTAACTGGCATAACATTCTTAACTCATGTTACACTGCTTACTTTTCTCGTTGCACAATTATAAGGAGTAAGTAATTCTAAAATATGTTGTTATTTTTCCATATGTGGTACTTCAGTTTCAGTTTTCAGCTCAATTAGGAGCCATGCAGCATCTGAAAGACCAGCTGGAACAACGGACACGCATGATAGAAGCAAATATTCATCGGCAACAAGAAGAACTAAGGAAAATTCAAGAACAACTTCAGATGGTCCATGGTCAGGGGCTCCAGGTAATTGTTATATTTGAATACAAAGCAAGCATCCCATTCATATTTTGGATTTTTGGGAAAATTAACTTTTCTTAATTAAAAGTGAGATGCAAGAGATACATTTTATCAATTCTGTTCAATAAATATTCACTGGTTACCTACTCAGTATGATTATGTGTAAGGATTCAGTCAGGCTGGTGGGAGAAATTTTAGTTATAGAGAATATACACAAACCTTTTTGGAAGGCCTACAAGTTTTCACTTTAGTACTTGGCTGAAGGCAGCCTTGTCCCCTTAGTTAAATAAATTAGTGTAGAAACAAAGGAATATAAGGAGTTTACCTAACTTGTTTACTCATGTGATCCTAAAATTAACCTTTAATCATTCCAGATAGCTCTCTTGATGGGGAGGTCAACCAAAGCTATTACCCACTAATGGTGTTTGCTTTAAGCCTCAGATCCTGGCCTTTAACCACTGCCCTCAAGTGGTGTTAACTCAAAGCCTTTGTCATTTAATGTGTGCTCAATAAAGGCTGGCCAGCCTGTGAGGGCTGGCAGCTGCTGTCTCTTTATAGCACTCTCCTGAAGTGCCTGTGAGTGGCCACAGACAAAAATCTGTGTCTAAGTGAACATTCATCCATCGTTGAGTCAAGGTCTGCAGGACAGACCCCTACAGGTAGTGACTCGGACCATTATGCTTACAGTCTCTAAAGATTATTCATTCCTGAGGGTATTTCTACCAACATCCTTGTTTCTCCAGTCTTTTTTTTAACCAGTCCACAAATTTTAGTAAGTTTGAATTCGTAATATAAAAATTATATTTTAAATAAAGTTTTAGGTACATCTTGGGTACAGAATTTATAAATCAATCATCAGTAATATTTTTATTAAGATACCAGTTGGTACAATTCAAATTAGTCCTATATGACCAACCAGCAAGACCACTCTAGGAGACTATGACTTTGGTAAAGGGAAACTTGGAGTGAAAACTACTTCTGTCTAAGGTTATAAATTATAAATCCTAAGTGATACAAAGCTGCCAGTCGTCCACAGACTGAGTAGCACTGAGTTATACAATGATTGGAAACATGATAAAATTAAGGTAACTGAAGATTGAATATGAAGCTTCGTGTTTTGTTCACTATTTATTGCTAATTCTTCAAAGTGATTTAATCTTGTTACTTGCTTTTTAAACTTACTTTGTAGCTTGATTTTGCCTTCTTTTTAATGCTCTTATTATTCTTTTCAATCTACAAAGCTTATTTTAACATAATCTTTATTTTTTAAAGATGTTTTTGCAACAGTCAAATCCTGGGTTGAATTTTGGTTCTGTTCAACTTTCTTCTGGAAATTCATCTAACATCCAGCAACTTGCACCTATAAATATGCAAGGCCAGGTTGTTCCTTCTAACCAGATTCAAAGTGGAATGAATACTGGACATATTGGCACAACTCAGCACATGATACAACAACAGACTTTGCAGAGTACATCAACTCAGGTAATTTTACTGAGCACAGCAGGCTATGGAGTGATCAGCACTTGAAATGTACACTCTTGCTGAGACAGAAATCAAACTCTAATGATAAAATATATTTCAAAATTGTAAATATTATATAGAAAGTATAGTATTGAGAGTGATCATTAAATATTTCGTGCAAATTATGTTAGTATCAGCTTTTGTTTTTCACTGCCACCTTCGCCTCCTGGCTTCAGCCTCCCAAGTAGCTGGGATTACAGGTGCCCACCACCACGCCAAGCTAATTTTTGTATTTTTAGTAGAGATGGGGTTTCACCATGTTGGCTAGGCTGGTCTCAAACTCCTGACTTCAGATCATCTGCCTACCTCGGCCTCCCAAAGTGCTGAGATTACAGGCGTGAGCCATCACACCAGGCTGAGCTTTAAAGTATGTCACAGTCTGTTTAAAGCTGTAGTCTAATAGTAACACCAAGTTTTGGAAGTTCTTAGACTTTTTCTGTATGTTAAGGTATGACTTGCAAAAGAGGCAGACCAGAAAGCCTATTCCCATATGTGCAGAATAGACTGTTGCGGGGGTTGGAGGGCAGTAATGGCTTACTGAATATTCCAAAAAATGTTGGTAATTACTGTACATCTGTGAGTATAAATCCCAAGGATTTAAATGAAAAATATAAAAATGCCCACTAATTAGTCATTCACTTTGGGCATTTAACAGAAATTTCTTTGTGTATATTTTATATCATCTCTATTACAATCACACTCCTTTCTAAAGTCAAAGCTTGCCTTCAAGCAGATATTTAAGACTAATTAATTCTCAGTTACTACAAGTCATTCCTTTGTGGTTATATTTCTCCCAGAGTAATATATCCTGCCACTTCCTTCTCTGTCATATTGTTAGAATGATGAGTTCTAGCATAATTCCCAAGTAATTATTTTCAGTTCATCTGTCTACAAAATCTCCCTTTTTTTTTTTTAACAGAGTCAACAAAATGTCCTAGGTGGGCATAGTCAGCAAACATCTCTACCCAGTCAGACACAGAGCACTCTTACAGCCCCACTGTATAACACTATGGTGATTTCTCAGCCTGCCGCCGGAAGCATGGTCCAGATTCCATCTAGTATGCCACAAAACAGCACCCAGAGTGCTGCCGTAACTACGTTCACTCAGGACAGGCAGATAAGGTAGTTGTCGTATTTCATTTGTTATTTTCAAAATTGTAAACTGATTAGAAAACAATAATTTGATTTTTTAATGTGATTTTAATGTGTTGCTCACTGCAGCCAGTATTCTTAAATTTGGAATAAAAACACAACGTATTCATTGTTAAAAGACTTCATAATTAGAGGATAACAACAAATTTTGTTTCTTGCCCAAAAATATGCTACAAAATATTATAGAATACAAATTCTACAGCACACACTCTTACAAAAGGCTTATGACAGGTTCTGTGTCACTGTGAAGCTTTTGTCTTTTCAATATAGATGCTATGCCATGTAGTAACAATGGTTAGGTCGCTTACCTTTTTTCAGTTTGTTAAATGCTCAAAAAAATACGTTATCTCAAATTCTCATTTATTAAAAGAAAATGTACATAAGGGTCTTCTTTTATTTTCCCAGATAAGAAAAAAGTGGGTTTTTAGTAATTAGCCAATGGGTCTGTATCTAGTTAAGGTGATGAGGAAGGGGAACTGAACACAGACCTTGATGTCTTGATTTCAAAGCTCAAGTGCCTTAAACATAAATTACAGGAAGGTTTTGTGGACTGCTTTGGAAAAACAACTATCTGTGACTTAATTTGAGTGTACTGATCACCTGAGGAGTACACATTCTATCCAATATGTAGTTTTTTAATCCCTCACCCCCACCATCCTCCTCCAAAGTCTATTATATCACTCTGTATGCCTTTGCTGTACCCATAGTTTAGCTCCCACTTACAAGTGAGAGTATATGGGATTTGGTTTTCCATTCCTGAGTTACTTCACTTAGAATAATGGCCTCCAGCTCCATCCAAGTTGCTGCAAAATACAGTATTCTTGTTTCGTGGCTGAGTACATGATAGATACATACCACATTTTCTTTCTCCACTGATTGGTTGATGGGCACTTAGGTTGATTCCATATCTTTGGAATTATGAATTGTACGGTGATAAACATATGTACACAGGTGTCTTTTTGATACAATGACTTGTTTTCCTTTGAGTAGATACCCAGTATGGGATTGCTGGATCAAATGGGAGATCTATTTGTAGTCCTTTAAGAAATCTCACATTCCCACCAGCAATGTGTAAATGTTCACTTTTCACCACATCTGTGCCAACATATTTTGATTTTTTAGTAATGGCCAGTCTGGCTGGAATAAGGTGATATTTCATTGTGGTTTTAAGTTGCATTTCCCTGAACATCTGTCTTTTGAGTGGGGACAGAAACTATATCTTAGCAAACATTTGATGGTCTACCTAGATAAGTATGGCATCATTCCTTCCCCAAAGGAAAGACCAGACTAGTAAAAGCTTAAACAAATCAGTATTGTTTGGTGTGATGAATACTTTAGAGGTCTTGAGAAAGGAGGAAGTGAGCAGTTTCATGGGTTGAGGCAAGCAGGTGAATAGTATGGTCAGGAAAGCTTTACACAGGCAGAGATACTTGCCCTGACTCATCAAGAGCTTGGCTTTGGGTGTGGGTGTGTCACAGAATCTAGGGAGGCATTCTGGACAGAGGGAGTTGTGTATACAAAGCTGCAGAAGTGTGAGGCGCAAGCAGATTAAAGAAAATGTTCTTATCACACCAGTGAACCATGGGCTCATACAAGTGTTAATTTCATTTAAGATTAAGAGAAATAGCACTTAGCACTTCTGTGACTAAGTGTACTTTGTAAATATTTTCTTTGGGCTTAATATGGATAATTTTAATTCTTTTTTTGTTTTGCATTAAAGTATTTGGTTGTATAGCATATAAAATACAGTATTTTATTTTCAAGATCTGACATGGATTTGAAATAAAATTATTTCATCTTGTGGAACATAAATAATAAAGTATGTCTCTGTACTAAGTATAATATTGTTATAAACTTTAAACAGTTTGTAAGTGCAGTTATGTCATGCCACATCTATATTAGGGTCATATCTCACTGAAATGGCCAGTGTTATAAACTAACTTCATTTCACAGAAAAGGCAAATGGAAATAATATTGTTTACAAAGAAGCATCATTTTTTTTTTTTTTGTTATTGTTCTTTCACTTCAAAAAGAAAAAGGAAGCAGGGAAAGAGGGAAAAAATAATGAATTTTAGCCCAGTGGACACTGCTGCATTGATAAATTCATAAATTGAGAGGAGTTTTATTCATTGTTAGAATGTCAAATTCCTAAGATACATTTTTGTGTAAATCTCTTCTATAATCCTAGAGTTTAAAAAATTACATTATGATAGCTTTATATTTATTCATGAACTGTGCCAATGTAGAACATGAATCATGTGTCATATATATCTGATTCCAAGTACCTAGTAATTTTATAAAAAGAAAAATTTTTTATATATTTTTAAAATGTTTTATTGTGGAAAAATATAAATGACATAAAAGTTACCGTGTTAACCATTTTAAAGTATACAGTTCATTGTCATTGAGTAGATTCTCATGATTGTTACCATCTCCCCTAACCATCTCCAGAAATTTTTTCATCTTCCTAAACAGAAACTCCATATCCATTATACAAGTTTCCCATTCTCTCTCCAGTGCTTGGCAGCCACCATTCTATTTTCTGTCCCTGTAAATTTGACTACTATAAGTCCCTCATATAAATGGAATCATACAGTATTTGTCCTTTTGTGAATGACTTATTTCACTTAGGATAATGTTCTCAGGGTTCATCCATGTTACGGCAAATTGTCAGAATTTCTTTCCTTTTCAAGGCTAGGCCATGTTCCACTCTACTGTGTTTTGCTTATTAATTCTGTCAATGGAGTCTTGGGTTACTTCCACTTTTTGGCTTTTGTGAATAACACTGCTTATGGTTATGGGTGTACAAATATCTTTTTGAGTCCCTGCTTTCATGGCGGGGAGGGGAGTGGGTATATAAGCAGAAGTGGAATTCCTTCATATGGTAATTCTGTAGTAACTTTTTTGAGGAACTGCATACTGTTTTTCATAGTGGCTGCACCATTTTTACATTCCCACCAGCACTGCACAAGGGTTTCTCCACTTGCTTACGAACACTGTTCATTTTGTTGTTTGTTTTTTATAATTGCCATCCTGATGGGTATAAAGTAGTGTCTGATGATTTTGATTTGCATTTCTCTGATGATTAGTGATGTTGAACACCTTTTCATGTGCTTATGAGCCATTTGTGTATCTTCTTTGGAAAAATGTTTATTCAGGTTTGACCTTTGCCCATTTTTTTAATTGGGTTGATTGTTGGTGAGTTGAAGGAGCTCTTAGACATTCTGGTTATTAATCCCTTATCAGATAGATGATCTGCAGATATTTTCTCCCATCTGTGGGTTGCCTTATTACTCTGTTGATAGTGCCCTTTGATTCACAAGTTTTTAATCTGATGTAGTCCAGTTTATCTGTTCTTTTGTTGCCTGTACTTTTGGTATCATATCCAAGAAATTATTGCTAAATCCAAAGTCATGAAGCCTCCCCCCTGTGTTTTTTCTAAGAGTTTAATAGCATTAGCTCTTATGTTTTGGTCTTTGGTCCATTTCAAGTTAATTTTTGTCTATGATGTGAGGTAAGGATCTAACTTCATTCTTTTGAATGCGATATCCAAAAACATTTTGTATTTTTGTTATATGTTGATTTTGCTGTATTACTTTTTTTGTTTTACTGTTATACCAAAGGGAATCTTTTAAAATGAAACAAAATAGGCATATACAGACTTTGAAAAACTAAATTGGCATTATAATTGGGTATTATCTTAGAAAAGTATTCACTCCACTGCCTTTTATGATGTATACCTTGTACTTTGGACTCCATTGTTTTCCTTCTTTCTTCTAACAGATTTTCTCAAGGTCAACAACTTGTGACCAAATTAGTGACTGCTCCTGTAGCTTGTGGGGCAGTCATGGTACCTAGTACTATGCTCATGGGCCAGGTGGTGACTGCATATCCTACTTTTGCTACACAACAGCAACAGTCACAGACATTGTCAGTAACACAGCAGCAGCAGCAGCAGCAGCAGCAGCAGAGCTCCCAGGAGCAGCAGCTCACTTCAGTTCAGCAACCATCTCAGGCTCAGCTGACCCAGCCACCGCAACAGTTTTTACAGGTAATTCTTTCCATGGGGAAGCTGCTTCAAACCCATTTACTTTCATGTAATGAAATTAAGCATTAAGTGAACAGTTTTGTGAGTGATGTGAAAAATTCACAAAAGCTTATTGTACAGTTTAAATCTCTACAAAGATAGAAAGCTTGTCCTGGTCGTGATTTTTTTCTTCCCTAGCTAGTCTTGGGAAGACTTTAGTCCTGCCTTTGGGCATGTGCGATTATCAGAACTGCTGGATAGAGTGAGTGGCCTACTTCCTGCCCACCTGTTTTCTCAGTCTCTGGCTAGAGTTTCTGGAATTTAAGCAAAGGTACCTCTTTTCTCCTCTTTTTTTCTAGCCAACCATAAATTCTTCTCTATACAGAGCAGGGATTTCTTTTTACTAGTATAGGTATCATCTTAAATTATTTTGTTTAATTCAATCTTATTACAAGTTTTCAGTTATAAATTAATATCAGAGGAGAAATACTGTAGAAATATATACGTCATAGCTAACAACTTGAGCTGTAAAGTCCAGCTGCTCTTGGGTTGAGTCACTGCTGCACCATGTACTGCGTAACCTTTGGCAGGTTGCTTACTCTTGCTAAACATCACCTGTAAAGTGGAGGTCATAATAGTTAATACCTCATGGAACAATAATGTTTGCAAATCACTGAATATAAGAGAAGGCACATAGCTGGCTGTTATTTGTGACCACTATATTGACAAATGTAATAGACATTTGGATTAGCCAAAATATAGACACAGATATGGAGGTAAATCAGACAGGCTCTCCTTATCTATAAGATACAGAAGAAAGTGACTAGGACAGGATTCTCAGCAGAGAAATCAACAAAACCCTTATCTGGACCTCAGGATCTTTACTAGAAATCCAACTTTTCTCCTAAGAGCAATTTTGAATGGAGGCTAACCTGGATGTGTACTAGAGACCACTTCATCTAGGCCAGGCACATACCATCAATTTAAGTTATACAACATGTGATGTGATTTTTGTACTCTGTATTCAGGCATAAATACAGTCTTAACTTGTCACCCTTTGTGTCCTGGTCGAAATATAATCCTTGTCTTTGTGATGTGGAAAACTGAAACAGGCTAGTTTCCTAATTATCTGAGAGTCCTAACAGTCTCTTAGACCCTAAGCCTGTGCTGCAGACATAACTGGAGTAGCTACTATTACAAATAAAGTCATAACAAGAATTTAAAACAAGTTCTGAATTGTTATGTAGGGAAAATATATCCAATGAGAATTAAGCAAAAGCTTAAAAAAGGAGAGGACTTGCCTTAACGTCTCAGTATTCTAAGTTTGTCAAGGAACAAAGACCCTTAAAAGAATCAACATTCTCGGCCGGTTGCGGTGGCTCACACCTGTAAATCCCAGCATTTTGGGATGCCGAGGCGGGCGGATCACCTGAGGTTGGGAGTTTGAGACCAGCCTGACCAACATGGTGAAACTCAGTCTCTACTAAAAACACAAAAATTTAGCCTGGCATGGTGGCATGCGCCTGAAATCCCAGCTACTCAGGAGGTTCAGGCAGGAGAATCACTTGAACCTGGGAGGCAGAGGTTGTGGTGAGCCAAGATCATTCCATTGCACTCCAGCCTGTGCAACAAGAGCAAAACTTAATCTCAAAAAAAAAAAAATAATAATAATGAACATTCTCAGAAAATAAATAAATAAAATGGCATCCCAAAGACATAGGACCCACAAAGAAAAAAGACCAGCAACAGCCCTCATAAATGCACTTGTATGTGGGTAGTGAACACTTTGGCTTTTGTAAATCGTGTAATACCTAGTTCCAAAGCATGCTCCTGTTATAATCTTATAAGGCTCATAAGCATACTGAAGTCTTTGCCTTATACAGCTTTTCCTAATAACAGAGAGAGAACACTCTGTCCTTGACAAAGTGTAGTAGTCTTTAAGGGTTGTCAAGGATTTGTTCTTATGTGTGTGTGATTTTGCATGTTTCTTTCATATACATTTGCAGAAATCGCCCACCACAGATCAATTTTGAAGTTAAGAACCCTGCATCAAGTTGTACTCTCAGTAATGGGGAGGGACTTTCACTATAAAAATTTACTTGTTTTCCACTGCATTTTTGTATCCACGAGTTATAAGGACAGTATGTCAGAAGTAAAAATTTAGTGAAAGGAACTGAGGCTCATATATTTGAGTCTTGCCCAAAGTCACACGCTTACTTAATGTAAATGGCAGAGCAAAACTCAAATGCAGGGCTTCTGCCTGCAAACCCTGTGCCTTTTGTCATTTTGTTTTGTTTTTCTTTATACCACACTGCCTCTTATGAGACCTATGGCTCCAAATTTGCCTTCATATTTATGGTGCTTTTAAATAATATTAATATTTAATCTTTATTAAGAACTCAATGTGGTAGGCACTGTTAATCCTATTTTGTAAAGAAAGAAACTGAGGCCCAGAGAAGTAAACAGCTTGACCAGGTCACACATGTGGTAAGTAGGGCAGCCCAAGTTTGAACCATTCAGTCTACCTCTGGGCCCACGCTCCTGGCCACTTAACTGTGTGATGCTCTTGCCAGCTGAGCAAACCTGTGTGCAGAAGGCATTGTCTATTTGGCCTCAGAGTATTTGTTTTTCATATAGTCATAACTATACTAAAATTTTATAATTTAAAATATGGGTCTCTAGGACAGAAAATGAAAGAACATGTGATTTGGCTCAAGATACAGATTGCTAAAATGAAAGAACATGTGATTTGGCTCAAGATACAGATTGCTAGAATACCATAAAATCTGCAGCTTGGATCCCTTTAAAAAATGAAACTCTCTCATACCCTCATAAGCATTTTCCAAAGTATAATTTTTAAACCAGAGAGCAAAAATGATATGCATTATGTAGAATTTTAAGGATTTTATCCCTATGGACAGGATAGAGTGTGAGTAAATCTTATGTGGGTGGCATAAAGGGAGTAAAGCAATGCTGCATAATGCATTTGTTTTTTAGACTTCTAGGTTGCTCCATGGGAATCCCTCAACTCAGCTCATCCTCTCTGCTGCATTTCCTCTACAACAGAGCACCTTCCCTCAGTCACATCACCAGCAACATCAGTCTCAGCAACAGCAGCAACTCAGCCGGCACAGGACTGACAGCTTGCCCGACCCTTCCAAGGTTCAACCACAGTAGCACGTGCTTCCTCTCTGACATCAAGGGAGGAAAGGGATGGCCCATTAAGAATTACTCAAATGACCTGAGGAAAAAGAGGAAAAGTTCCAGCAGTTTCATGAGATGCAGTATTGAGTGTTCTAGTTCCTGGAATTAGTTGGCAGAGAAATGCTGCCTAGTGCTACAGATGTACATTAAATACCAGCCAGCAGGAGGTAATCATAGGGGCATAGCCAATTCTGACACTGTTTTAGTTGCCTGGATTTTTTTGATGGAAAAAGAATATATTGCCAAATGTTAAGCTCAGCTATGAAATGACCTCCAGTGAATCAGAAAGGCACTAATAATGTTAGTAACTTTTAGTGGTTCTGTGCCTCTTATCAAATGTTAGAGAGGACATACCACTGCCATGTCAGGGGTTTGCTTACAATGATGCCATGAAGACAGTCCAGTAGACTTGGTAGCTACCCCCTCCCCCTTTTCAGATAATGATGGAACAGTAATTACTTTCAGAATGTTGTATAGGTAAATTCTCTATGTACAGATGATGTAAAAATATGTGTATGTCTGGATAAAAGGAGAGAAAGCAAAACATTTTGTATGCTGCATGAAAGTGTTATCTCTTCCTTACAGGTATGAGCACCTTTCCTGAGATTCTGACACCATGTGCAAACTGATCCATCCTCTGTTTTTCCTTTTGTTTACAACACAGTAGTGTTCTATTCACTTTTCCGGGGCACAAGTTTTTTTGTTCATACTTTGGCTGTGATGTCACAGTTTGTTCAGTGAGGTATGATGTGCTGCTGGGAATGGATTTTTTTTTTCAGGTTAAATTATTGATACAACAGGATTTTCAAGTTATTCAGAAATATCCCTCATTTCATTATTTTTCAATTATGTTTGAAAATAGGATTTGCACTGCTTTATTTTAGGTGGTTGGGAGTCTTGATTGCATATTTTGATATAGTTCATAGTTGGAAATATTTGTGTAAATGGTTTTCAACAAGCCTGAAAGTAATTTCAAGAATGTTTCAGTTATAGAGGTAAAATTTGCACACAAAACATCTTAGGCACTTTTTAACATTCTCAATCATGGGAATTTTAACTTTTGGGATTTGTTGAAATCTTTTTTATTATCCTTCACAATTTCAATGCTTCTTTTAGTCAGAAATGATTCAGGGTTATTTGAGGGGAAAACACCCCATAGTGCCTTGATTTTAATTCAGGTGATAACTCACCATCTTGAACTCATTGTCTGGTTTCTGTAGCAGTTTTGAAACCTTAGTACATTTTTAACAGCATGTGGGTGTCAGTGTCATTATTATTCTCCTAGTAAGTTCCTTTGAAGACTGCTATCAGTCTCTTGGACTGGAGGTACAAATAATTTAGAAATAAAAGATGACAACCTAACACTATCAATAGTTATTAATGTGATCTTAAAATTGTTTCCTAAATCAGCATTTTTCTTTAAAGTTAAATAGTCATTTAAGAATTGCCAGTAAATATTTGCTCAGTATGATCTTGATATTCCTACAAAGAAAAAAGAAGGGGTAGATTTGGCTATGCTTTCACTACCACACTAGAATATTGTAACTCACATGCCTTCTAAACGTGAACTAAGATTTCCTTTGGCAATATCATATTCTAAAAGTAATAAATTCTAATACCAGTTACATACATTTTAAAAAGCATTTTATAGATTTTATGGTTCTAATAAAATTTATAGTGATAGAACAAAAAATTAGTAGAAAATACCTTATTAGAATATAAAAAGTTATTACTGAGGAAAGGAAGGACAAGTGTAATAAATCAAAATTGATCTCAAAAGAAAATGTGTAACAGAGTTGAGGTTGTTCAACAGAAAAGGTTCTGAATAATGAAAATAATCTAATGCAGAATTGCTAGGTAAAGAGGTCAGGGGAACACAAAGCCAGTTCGCAAGACTTCTCTGTCCTCTGCTGTTATCCTTAAGGCATACACTTTGTCTTTCTGCAAAAAATTCTACCTGGCCACAATTAATTTGAACATTAATGTTGAAAAAGAAAACAAAGAAAATTGCTACTTACCCTTCTACAAAAGAAGTGTGAATAGATACCAATTAGTAATCAACATATCAAGGAGCTCTTCTAGCTAATTGACCATCCAATAGAGATTTCCGACATTCCCATGAATATCAAGAATAGTTGTCAGAAAATGTATATACGTGACCATATGCACATATAGACAAGGTGGATGTTGTAGGATATGGCAATAGGGTTGTTTCTCTCCCCTTTCAAATTGCCTTTCTTAACCTTAAGCCATTCCATATATATCTGAGTTGTGCCTCATTTGTTAATTGGCAATACCTAGTGATAGGGATTTAGCTAACAAAAGATATGAAAAACAATTATATTAAGGCCTATCCTCTACATATTGTACTTAAAAAAACTGTGAGTACTACATAGTTAGGTTGGCAGCAGCAAAGCATAAGTAAGACAAGCCCCAGGTAAACATAGAAACTGTTTACTCACATTGTCCTACTCCAGCCCCTTCAAGTATTTCCCATCTCCACAAATAGTTGGGCGGGGGGGATTACATTTTTCCTTTATAATTCTTATTGCTCTTCATAGCTCATCTTTTTTACTGCTTGGAATTAACCATTGCTAATTTAAAGGAGCAGCTAGCTGCTTTTCTGTCAGTCTGAAATGGTGGAAAGCAGCCTCTTAAATGCTGTTTGTTTTCCTCCTTCTTCTCTTAAATTTGGGTTGCAAAGCTATCCCACCCACCCCCCACCTCACGAAACTTGAGCATTCACAAGTGAAGATTCAGCAGTGTCTGTTCTTCATTCATATCTATAGCCAAAGCTGTAAGTTAAAATCCATAATCTGTGATTTAAAGATACCAAATAGAAACACCTTCCAGCTTCTTTAAAAAAAATCTTCCCTCTGCGTTACTCTCAGATATTCATTTTTCTTAAAAACATTGATTCTGGGTGGTACTTTTTAGGTAAGAAACCATTGAGGCTCATGAAAAATGCTAGCTACTCTGCAGTTACCATGCTTTGGACTTGGAGTTATCATGGTACTGGAGTCAGTATTGCTTAACTAATGTGAGAAGAACCCAGACACTTGAAAAGTATCCATTTTTTGAATGGAACATATTGGAGGAACAAGTGTGGGAGATGCAGGTAGCATGTTGAGTAAATAGTGTGGTCTGGCCTCCGAGCATCCCAAATTTTGGGGGTAACTTGAGAGTGCTGTGCTCTCCTTTGTCATTTGTATCTGGCTTAGGAATGTATTAGTAATAAAAAGATGCCAGTGATTTTGAATAGTTCGTTATGGAATATTCAGTGCAGAATAGTGAAAATGTTTGGATTCTTCAGGAGTGCTATAGTTGTTGGTCATTGCCTTAAAGCAGTCTGCTTGACGTTAGGAGCACTGCTGCAGCAGTCCAGCTCTATCAAGAGCACTTTGTTTAAGGGAGAAGAAGCCTTGTTCAAGAAGCCTTAGAAAGGGATCCTTATAAAATAGTAAGTACTCTGCGCAGACAAGTGAAAATTCTTTTAAACTGGGTATTACTCAACATGTTTTAAAATGTTTCCACTATATTGAGGCAATCTTTTTAAAAGTGGAATGCAAATAGCATTTTACTTTAGTATTTCTTTTTTCTGTTTCTTTGGTAATAGAAAGTTTGTTGAAGAATATTTGTGTAAAACTCATTCAAGTCTATAACCTTTCCAATTACCTGTGGCCCTGTCTGAATCCCACAGGAGTCCCTGTTGGAAGGGGTTAACACTGGATATTAATGTTGCTGAGTGAATATTGCCAGGAGTAAGCTGATTGGGATTTTTGAATGGTAGAGAAGAAACAGCACAAGGCACTTGCCATTTTAAGTGTTTGGAGAGAGAGAACCTTTTAAGTTTGGATTGGGTGAGCATTCTTCTAAAAGGAGCTTCTGAAGTAATTGCAAAGGAATAGAATCGACTATTTTTATAGTATATTTAATATATTTGTATATAACTGAGTATAATAGGAACCCTCTACATGCCTCCCACTTTTCTAATTTACTTCCCCTTTTGCCATAGCACTAGTATAGCCTCATCCGCATGGGTAATGTGCCTATCGTCAGCCTACCAAAAGATAGTGCTGCTGCTTTATGAGACAGGTGAGAAGATCCAACTCTCATGCCTGGGGATCCTTTACGGAAAGAATAGCACACACCTTTAAAACAAACATACCACAGTCTAAAAGCATCATTTTGAAATATAACAAGCACTTTATTCCAATTACTCATTTTGATAAAGTTCTTAGGCGTTAACCATTTCTAAAGGATCCCCAAATCATCACTTAGGTGAAATTATATAAAATGACACATTTCTGAGAAATGTTTAGATCCGGTGAACCGTAGTTGGTTTATGGGAGTGATTTCAAGACAGCCAAATGAACTTTGACTTTTGTTTTGAATGTGGTGGAGTCAGGAGATTGTAGATGCCTAGTTTGATTTAAACACTATTGTAAACCTATCTTGCCTATTGTGTGGACACCAAAAGAGACCAATGAGCCTGTTTAATTTTCAGAGGTCTAGGAAAATTGCATCCGTGTGAGTAGATGTACAGAACTAATCTAAAAGTGACTGCTAGTAATATTTTAGAATAATTTCAAGAATTATTCTGAGTGTTTTAAATGTGCCCTGAAATGTTAGCATGTCATTTCAGCATTTCCATTTGAATTGCTCTTGTACTATTTTTGCACAAAAAGGACTGAGAAAAAGACTACTTGGTCAAGGGAAAAAAAGAGTATAATTTGATTTTTAATTTTAATGTCTCCTGTGGAAACACTGGGGATGAATTTTGTTGGTACAGTTATTCAGGATATTTAAAACAGTGTTGAACAGTTCACAAGAAATTAAACAAACTTGGATTTTAAAAATTAAAATACTTTCTTTCCATGTGACTGTTTTGCATAGTTTTCCCCTGTCATAACACTACATTCCTTTTTTTTCTTAAATAAAATACTTCACAGGTTTTGTTGTGAGTGTTCAGCAGTATTTTATAAGCTGCTTGGGTTTCCTCAGGGAAACATTATTTAGTGGAATAGGATATAATTTATGGAGACTATTATGTGAAATTCCATCACCACCACCAGCAAACACTGAGGTGCTGCATTAAGTGACAATCAAACTAGTAAGTATTTATGAAGGAATTTAGAAAGGGGTTCAAAGAAGTATTTTCTTTGAAAGCAGTTCTCTGGGGTTCTTGAATAAAAATGGCTAAATGTATTTATTTATATTTTAAAATGTGTGTTGTTTTCTCATCAAAGTGATTTTAGTGTCATGTATTTAATTTGTGGTTCGTTTTGTTTTTCACCATAATCTACTTAGAGAACTGAGTCTGATTTGAGGTACAGTAAGTCACTAGCCCTCATGATAATCTTTATGGACAGTTTGAATCTGCTTTACTTCAGGACAGCAGTGGAGGGCCCAACTCCAGATGCCCCTGCACTTCCCTCCTGTCTTGAAATCATGTAAGAAATAAATTTAAAAATACTCCTTTTAAATCTGCTTCATATGGTTCCAACCTTTTTCTAGTTTCACTTGCTGCCTTCTCTGTTTTATGGGCACTTTTTGTATGATTACTTCCCCAACACAGCCAAAGGCCAGTATGATGGACACACAGTCCCTCTATTTTGCCCATTTGGGAAAACATTAGTAAAAGAAATAGCATCTTTAAATGGCTGTCATTATCATATCCATATTAAAATCCATTTAAAGTTCTTAAAGTTGGTGGAATAATGTATACAGACTGAAAACTGCTACAAAAAATGTTTGTTGTCTTTAATATAGTGTCATGTTGCTTGGTCCTTGGAAAACAAAATAAAATTTTCATACGCAGCACTGCCAGATAAAGCAGTGCTGGAATATTGGAAGCCTAGACATTTTGAGGATCCTTCTTACTCACATGCATTGGAACAGAATCCTCCACTTTAGGACTCAGAGAAGCTATGGAGCCCCACAGGCCAGGTACAGCACACAACTTAGAGAATGGTAATTAAAGCACGTCAACCACAATTGAATTTAATGATCTAAAAAATATTTCTTAACTCTGAGGGTTAAACTGAAAATAGTGTTTTCAAATAAATGCTTTTAAATTTCTTAGAAAACAAACTGTGACATCGCTTTTAAAAGTGACATTCAGGTGTTTATAATGTGTGTTTTTGAGTTGGCTTGGACTAGTACAAGTTCACTTCTGGCAATGATTGTGCCAGTGCTAAAAAGTTAAAGTAAGTGGTTACCTTCAGATTGATGTCTTGTATAACCAATCATCTTCAAGCAAAAAAACTGGCCAGGAAATGTCTTTTTTTAAAAAAAAAAAAAAGATATGTCAGCCAGAGCAACTATCGTTTAGACCATTCTAGAATGATTTTGAAATCTTTACTATGGTATAAGTTGGGGAAGGCCTCAGTATGGCACTTTCATATTCACTCTATGTAAAGATTGAAGCCCAAAGATGAGTTAAATTCAGTGCTGTATTATTGAAACCAGTCAGTGCAAAAAAACACAAAAACTTTTATCTTTGTAAACTTTTCATTGTTAACCTCAGTTGGTAGTTGTAAAAAACATGCACCAAAATCTTTATAATGTTCTTTGTGGTTCTCAATGTGATATTCTTGACATTGCTGTCCTTACTGCTTGGTTCTTGGTTTTAAATTAAAAAGTAGATGTAGCCCATCATTTCTACTTCCAAAACGGTGGAGCTAAAAATGGCTAATTGATCTTGAAATAAGAATAACTTTTACTTAGAAAAACATTTAATTGAAATCCAAACTGATTTACAGAGATTGAAACGGACATTTTCCAGGTGTTGTCTTCTGCCAGAATTCTAAATTGCATAGACACATGAGGGATATTGAATGGTTTCAACGGTGCTATATTAGGTTCTCTGATTTTCATGACCTATGTATGTTTGGAAATACAGTATTGTATAAAATATGTGGATTGTTTTGTTACCGATTTAATATTGCCACTTTAATTTGGTGTAACAATTGGTTACACTTGTTTTTCAAAGCAATCCTTTGAGGAGAAAGTCAAAATGTGTCGTTAGCCTACCTCCACTCAGGCCTCTTGCTGTGTAATCATTATTCCAGGTTATGATGTGCATAGCTTTTAAAACTGCGTGTACTATATTATTCTGCTCTTTCCCATACTCTTGTCATGTATTCAGAACCTAAAATTATAGCAGAAGAGCCAAGCAGTAGCAGTTTTTTTTGTAAATTTAAAAATAATTAGATCCAGACTTTGTTTCCTTCTTCAATTTTAAAAATAAAAAATACCTCAGTGCTGTGTTTTTCAGTATCACCTGCATTTCTCAAAAAATAACACCTGCTTCATGTGGCACATTACTTGTAAGAATCACATTTTGGATTTTAAAGAAAGACTATTAAATATTTTAAGATCACTATCAATGACATTTCCCTTTCTTTTATTCAACAATGGAGCCTAATTGCAGTAGCAATTTTTACCTTGTAGCCCTAGGTCTGACACTGAATTCTGAGAGGAATTACGTTCTGCTACAAGATTGTGGTATGAAGCCAGTTATTGCTGTTATTCACATATGAAGCCAGTACTGGGACCAAGCTACCTGAACTGAGATTAGGCTTTGATGGTACCAGCTACTCTTGACAAGGACTGTCTCTTCTGTTTTTAGAAAAACTGTATTAGTGAGAATTCCTCATTCCTTATAATAATATAAGGCAACATAGGGGTGTCTAACCACAGAGTTTATCTTAATCCACAGACATGTTTTCTACCCTACGATACACACTTCTTATAGCAGAGAACTCTGAAATTTACAAATATGACTTTTTTGATCAACACGTGCTACTTCTAACTTGCCATTTAAAAGCTACTTTTTAGCGGAGGACCTCTCTTAGATCTTTTCACAGTAGTAGCTATCTACCTACCTCACAGTTACCATGTAGGACAACTGTCGCGTGCTACAGTGCTGGGTGATGAACTGGGTTCTTTCACAGTCTCTTCCAATTGCAAACTACTATACATTGTCAGACCTTTGAAGTAGCTCATAAACCTGATTTGCTCTGGGTCTTTTATTATACGTCACACAAAAAACATGGAAGTTCCTGTAGAAATTGTCCTGCAGTTTAGAGAGGCTATTAATGGGAGTGCTACTGCATATGATTCTAGAATATAAAAGGCTGAGGGAAAGCAGCTGTTACGCTACTTGGGTGGAGAAGCAGTCAAGTCAGAACATACTCAAATGACAGTGACGACTGAGGTTGCTATGAAAATATGAGGTAGTCTTAGCATAATGAATCGATGTCAGGCTCTGGAATTAAACTGCCTGGTGTGACTCTACCATATAACCTTGGGTGAGTTACTTTTTTCTTTTTTAACCTTATATTAGTACCTATTACCTCACAGAACTGTAAGGGTGACAACAATGCCTGGCTCCTGTTTAGCTACTTTAGGCATATCTCAAATATTTATCAGTGTTTTTACATCAGCTTTAGAAATTGGTCTATCAATACTCATATATATAACACACAAGGAAAAATAAGCACTAGTCATACCACTTTTATTTATATTGTATCTATGTTACATTGTTTATTCAATAATAGAAAAAATATGAATACATTCATAGTATTCTCTTTTAATTGGGTAATTCCACATTGTCAAATATTGACTGTTTTTATATTGGGTGTCCTACCCAATTAAAAAAAAAAAGGTAGAATGACCTGGCAGACAGTTTTTGTTGTACCATGTTATTGATATAACAGTAATATTATATATGTCTCTCTCATTTTTTAAAAAAAGCAACCAAATTTTGAAAAGACGGATGATTAAACTACTGCTTACTGGCTCAGGGAAATGTTTTAAAAAATAGAAATTCGTTCTTTCCCCCAAGAAAAATGTTAAAACATTTAAGTCATCAAGGAGGAAATGTGCATTCCTTAAAAAGGGGTCAGTGCTGAAAGAAAAATCACACGGCAGACCCCACTGCACAACGGCTCTGCACCAAAACAGAAATGGGGACCATAGTAACAATTATGCTGGAGAGAAGAAAAACCCACACTGAGAAGTCAGGTTTCTTTTAAAACTCCTTGTTACAAATAGAATCAATGATTATATCTCAAGACACAATATTTTCATTAAATGGGTCTAACTCACAAATCAGTGCTACAAAATACAGTATTTTTCCATCACTTTTAGTTGTAATGTACACTATGTACAGAAAGATAACATTACCTCTTTTAAACTAAATACAGATGAACAAACAGCTTGTTAAAAACCAGAATCAGGGCTTATAAATAATGCAGAAAATGCAAACGCCAAAAACACGATGCCTCCTATGATTGTCACTGGAAGAGAGAAGAAAAAAAGTCAAATACCACCAAATTCCTATAACTTGATGCTGTACAAAATGAAAAGGGAGCCGATGAGGCGGCCAGTTATTCTTCCAATCTAGTAAACTAACCTTGAAAACAAGCTAGAATCACTTCAAACCCATTTACATAGCAAGGAACTACATTTAAGAATCAGGTTTTTCTCCAGCACTGTTTTGAGAAATAATAGGATTGTATTAGATCCAGAGAGCTAACAAGCTACGGCAGAACTAACTCATTTTTAAATCCAGTTATAAAAAGATCCAGTTATAAAAGAAAATGTTCAAGAGACAATTCTTCCATCTCTAGACCTAACTGTAGCTTCACAGGACATTTTCAGCAGAATCAGTAAATATGGTCTCCACATAGGATTCCAGCTTCTAAGACACATTTTTAAAGCCAAAAATTTCTCATACTTCCACATGACAGTTGTTTTACTAAGATAATACGTTGACAAGAAGCTACTTTGAATTCAATAAAGATGACGTTGTATTTTGCTAACTTCTACAAAGTTAGTAGTTATATTTCCTAACTTGTACATTGCATAGATGGTGAAAAAGTCCACATATGCAATGCCAGGAGTAATACCTCTAAGAGATAGATGGTAGGTAATTACAAAGACCAAATATACTTCAGAAGCAGAAATATAAATCATGAAAGCTTATACCCTTTAATCTCTCAGTGATTCTAAAATGTTAAATGGTATTTGATTTGTAATTTTAAAGACTTACCAGTTCTGACAGAGATTTTCTGTGCTATCATTCTTCCTCCAATTACTGCCAGTCCCGTGCACAGGGAGTGCCCCACAGTTCCACCCACGGCTACACCATAGGGGTCCTGGAAGCAAGCATCACAGCATTAATTCAAAACCAAGGCGACAACCGCTGCTTGAGAACCGTAACGGTACAGAAGCACTAAAAATGGAGGCCAACAATTAAAAAGCATAGTTATAAAAATTCAGGTGTATAATAAATTTATGAAAGGTATAACAGCCGCTTGAAGGAATATGTACATAAGACTAGACCTACAAATTGAAATAATCCTGATGAAATAAAGCTAACCGAACTGTTCGGTATGTATTAAACTTCCTTCACAGGCAATACGTAGCACTGCTGCGACTGACAAGTGCTAGGGAGGACTGTAAGCTAGACGCCTGTTCCTCAGGTACTGTTTGGTACTAGGAGAAAACTCAGTTACACCTTTGCAGAACAGCATGCCTCTGCTTCCTGCGAACAGAAACCCTGCCTCAGAGCCAGGAACAAAGGAGTTATCCAGTAAACAAATGCCAACTGAGCAAAGCAGGCACTCAGATTCGGGGAGAGGGGGTATATGGTCAAAGTTTCCCAGAAAAGATAGCCCTGAAGAATGAGCAGTGGGTAGTGGGAATGTGATCTTGTTTGGTGGGAGAAGGAACATGCTAAGTAGAAAACAAAAGCCAGCAGTACCAGACAACCAGCTGCAGGGCACTTGGGCAGTTCACAAAAGGAGGTCATGAAGGTAGGTGGGAGCCCAGGTTAGGGAGGACGCTATCAACTTGGAGTTTAGACTGTCCTCAGACACTTGTTAGTTTTTAGCTGTAAAGTGACAACAGATTTATGCTTTAAAAGTCCAGTGGGGCAGTGCAGTGGCTCATGCCTGTAATCCCAACATTTTGGGAGGTTGAGGCAGGGGGACTGCTTGAGCCTTGGAGTTTGAGACCAGCCTAGGCAACATAGTGAGACCTCATTCTCTACAAACAAAATTTTAAAAATTAGCCGGGAATCCTAGCAAGCACAAGTTGGTCCCAGCTGCTAAGGAGACTGAGGTGGGAGAATCACTTGAGCCCAGTAGGTTGTGGCTGCAGTGAGCTGTGATTGCTTTCCAGAGTGGGTAACAAAGCAAGATCCTATCTCAAAAAAAAAATTTTTTTTTTAAAGATGGGATTTCACCAAATTGGTCAGGCTGGTCTTGAACTCCCGACCTCAGGTGATCCGCCCGCCTTGGCCTCCAAAGTGCTTGGATTACAGGTGTGAGCCACCATGCCTGGCCCCAAAATTTCTTAAAGGTCTAGTGGAGAGAAAGAACTGGAAGGGAACTAGAATGAAGGAGGGATATCCACTGGGATGCTATTGCAACAGCCCTGGAAGAAACAGCCTTGGCCTGGATCAGAGTGGATGACCTAGGCAGAGAAGAGCAGGTGAATTTGAGAGAAATTAAGAAAGCAAAATTAACATACCTCCATGATAGATGAGTAATAGGCTTTATGAAAAAAATATCAGAGCCAATCCTAGTAGAGCCAGCCACTCAGGAGGCTAAGGCAGAAGGATTGCTTGAGGCCTGTCAAGACTAGCCTGAGCAATACAGCAAGATCCTGTCTCTTAAAAAATAAAATAATGGTGCAGTGGTTTGTGCATGTAGTTCCAGCTTTTCAGGAGGCTGAGGTGAGAGGATCGCTTCAGCTAGAGTTCAAAGCTGGCTGGGCGCGGTGGCTCATGCCTGTAATCCCAACACTTTGGATTGAGACCATCCTGGCCAACATGGTGAAACGCTGTCTCTACTAAAAATACAAAAAATTAGCTGGACGTGGTGGCACATGCCTGTAAAACCAGTTACTTGGGAAGCTGAGACAGGAGAATCGCTTGAACCCTGGAGGCAGAGGTTGCGGTGACCCAAGAATGCGCCATTGCACTCCAGCCTGGGCAACAAGAGCGAAACTCTGTCTCAAAAAAAAAAAAAAAAAAAAAAAAAAGAGTTCAAAGCTGCAGTGAGCTATGATCACACTACTGCACCACAGACTCCATCCTGGGTGACAAAGCAAGACTCCATCTCTTACTTAAAAAAAAAGAAAAAAATCAAGCATGACACCCAAGTTTCTCCCCCACAATTCTTTGGATGAATTATGGTAAGACCAATGTGACTTTTAAAGTTAAGAGTCAGTTGGATGTAGGTGAGCATGGTGGCTCACATCTGTAATCCCAGCACTCTGGGAGGCCAAGGCAGGCAGATCACTTGAGGTCAGGAATTTGAGACCAGCCTGGCCAACAGAAACACCATCTTTACTAAAAATACAAAAACTAGCCAGGCTTGGTGGCAAACACCTCTAATCCCAGCTATTCGGGAGGCTGAGACAAGAGAATCACTTGAATCTAGGAGGCAGAGGTTGCAGCAAGCCAAGACGGTGCCATTGCACTCTAGCCTGAGTGACAGAGCAAGATAGTGTCTCAAAAAAAAAAGACAATAATCCTGGTATAGAGAAAGCAGAGAGAGAAGAATGTTGATGATGTTGATGGCATAATCATGAAGGACAAAGGCAGCTTTCAAGGAAGGACAGAGAAAGAGGGGTCCACAGGAGACAGCAGGTGAGGTGGCCAGGCAATCACCTTCTGTGAGGACCAAGGGAGGCACCACAGAAGGCCACAGGGAGCTCAAAGCACAACAAGACTCCTGGTGAGGCCAGAAACTGGGTTCCCTGGGCTAAGTATGCAAGGAGAGCAGAGCCAAGGCATATTCGCATGACTGCCAAGCCCTCTGACACTGCAAGAGGGGAACAGTGGGATTTGGAAGAGATGCAGAATTGAGGAAAGGGGCTTTTCTTTTTTTGTTTTTAAGGCTGAGAAAAAATTGGTACACATTAACAATGCTCATAAACCTGGGCCAGAGAAAGGCAAAATCAAAGCGTATCATAAGGGTGGGATTCAGAATAAAGGACAGTAGAGGGGGCTGCCACTGTGTGGGTGGGAATGAAGAAAGGGGACTGCCGCTGCTCTGAAGGAGAAGGGAAGGCCCGCTGCTGGCCAGTGTGTGCAGAGAGGAAACTGGCTTAAGCATCCACTGTGAAGAATGGAAGAGTGGGATACATTTCTCAAATTCTACTTGTGTATTATAAACTGCTACCCAAGAAGATTGTTCTATCTGAAAGTGATATTTAGGCCAGGTGTAATCTCAGCACTCTGGGAGGCCAAGGTGGGCAGATTGCTTGAGCTCAGGAGTTCGAGACAAGCCTGGGCAACATGGCAAAACCCCGTCTCTACAAAAAATACATAAATTAGCCAGGCTTTGTGGCAAGTACCTATAATACCAGACTTGGGGGTGCTGAGGTGGGAGGATGGCTTGAGCCCAGGAGGTGGAGGTTGAGATAAGCTGAGATCGTGCCACTGCACTCCAGTCTGGGTGACAGAGCTAGACCCTGTCCCAAGAAAAAATATTTTAAAATTCACTAGATTAAGTAAAATAAACTAATATTAAACTAGTGGCTTTAATACAGGATATTTCAGTCTTTATTTATCTGTATACTGAGTCTTTTTATTTTTTAAGATTGAGTCTTGCTCTGTCACCCAGACTGGAGTACAGTGGCACGATCTCGGCTCACTGCAACCTCTACTTCCCAGGTTCAGGCGATTCTCCTGCCTCAGCCTCCAGAGTAGCTGGGATTACAGGCGTGTCCTAGCACGCCTGACTAATTTTTGTATTTTAAGTAGAGAAGGGGTTTCACCATGCTGGCCAGGCTGGTCTCGAAGTCCTGACCTCAGGTGATCAGCTCGCCTCAGCCTCCCAAAGTGCTGGGATTACAGGCATAAGCCACCATGCCCAGTCCTTGAGTCGTTAAAAACAAAACAGAGATATATTATTTGCCAAATTTGACTCTGAGTATCTTCCTTCCCCCTTACCTTTTTTTGGCCTAGAACCAATTCACATCTCAAAGGACACTAGGATTATGTGAAATCTAACTTGGGAACATTAAATCATGTTGGAAGCAAAGACAAAAGTGCATATTAAAATGGCCTAAACTAGACGGTACACGGTTCATAGGAAAACTTACCAACAAAAGCAGAAATACTAAGGGAACGGAAACAGAACATTTTGCCCTTTAAGAGCTCATTAAATATCCCCACAGTGCACTTAGTATGGAAGTGTGGCTAACACCGAGTATACCATGTGGGGGACTGTGCTAGATACCTTGTGTGTGTTATTTCATCTACAAAATGATCCACAAAGCAGGTAATCCCCATTTTTGGATGAAGACATGCAGGGAGGCGTAGTAATGTGATTATACAGCAAGAGACGCAAACCCAGTCAGCATGTTCCACGCTGCTAGAATGAACCAGGGTGTCTCAGAGGTAGGGAGCCTCAAGCCTTTCACAAGTCACTCTATGGCACAGAGTATATGCCATATGGAAGAGAGAAAAATGCAATAATTCTGCTGTCATAACCACTACCACCTCAACAAAATGGTCACTTACTTTGGAGTCCCAATTCTGGCAATCTGAAAGCCAATAAAAGGCCAGAAATAAAGAAGAATATAGGGTACAGCCATTAAAGTTATATATAGAGATATATAAATAACTGGTTTTTATTTTTTGAGATGGAGTCTCGCACTGTCACCCAGGCTGTAGTGCAGTGGCGTGATCTCAGCTCACTGCAATCTGTGCCTCCTGGGTTCAAACAATTCTCCCTGCCTCAGCCTCCTGAGTAGGTAGGACTACAGGCATGTGCCACCACGCCCAGCTAATTTTTTTGTATGTGGTTTCATCATGTTGACCAGGATGGTCTAGAACTCCTGATCTCAGCTGATCCACCTGCCTTGGCCTCCCAAAGTGCTGGGATTACAGGTGTGAGCCACCACGCCCAGCCATATATCAAACTTTTTAAGACAGTGTCTCATTCTGTCACCTAGGCTGGAGAGAGGTGGCACAATCTCCGCTCACTGAAATCCCTACCTCCTTGGTTCAAGTGATTCTCTTGTCTCAGCCTCCCTACTAGCTGGGATTACAGGTGGCTGCCACCATGCCCAGCTAATTAAAGTGATATTTTTAAAGAAAGTTTGTTTTATGGGAAACAAATGAAAATCAAAGTTCCCTTTTTCCCCCAAATAGAGCAGTTTTGAGGCTTCTCTGACAAAATAGCCTTTCTTAGTCTTAGGACTAAGACTATCTTAGTCCTGGCCTTCAACTTTTTTTTCTTTTTTCAGATGGAGTCTTACTCTGTTGCCCAGGCTAGAGTGCAGTGGCGGCATCTTGGCTCACTGCAACCTCCGCCTGCCAGGTTCAAGCAATTCTCCTGCCTCAGCCTCCCAAGTAGCTGGGATTACAGGCACACATCACCACACTCAGCTAACTTTTTTTGTATTTTTAGTAGAGATGGGGTTTCACCATGTTGGCTCGGCTGGTCTCAAACTCCTAACCTCAGGTGATTCGCCCACCTTGGCCCCCTAAAGTACTGGGATTATAGGCGTGAGCCACCATGCCTGGCCTTCTTTTTATACTTTAAAAGTAAATCTCCTTTTAAAATTTCCCCATGTCACTGAAATGATGTTGAACAGTGAATATTCTAAGAGCTAGACAGAGATCTGTAAATAGCTGAACCAATTTTCTGCTGGACTATTAGGCTGTCTCTAAATTTTTACTAAGTTGCAATAATTATAAGTAGTCTGTATAACATTCAATTTCTTTAGTGTAACAGATTAACCAAAAGCTATACCATTTTTTTTTTTTGAGACAGGGTCTCACTGCCACCCAGACTGGAGTGCAGTGGCATGAACACAGCTCACTGCAGCGTCAACCTCTCAGACTCAAGCAATCCTCCCACCTCAGCCTCCTGAGTAGTTGGGACTACAGGGGCTTACCACCATGCCCAGCTAGCTATACATTTTTAAGGCTTTAGATATTTAACACCAAAATGACCTTCAATAATATTATACTGATTTGTATTCTCAGCAACTATTTAAAAAGAAGGTCTATGATAAGAAAAAAAATCAAGTCAAGATGACAAGTATCACAGCATCATTTTGGCAAAACCAATGGGAAGAGGATGAGTGAAAGGAGCCTAACTGAGCTTGGATACAAGAATTTCATCTGCAGAGAGCAGCAACTGGGAGAAGGCCAATTTTACAGAGTGGCAGAATTATCAGAGGTATAACAGTCTAGCACATGAAGGAATGCCTTGGCCCACTATGACCATATCCAGTGTTTTCTGGAACAAAGTAATATTAATTACGTTTCACTTTAACAGTCTTCTCTTAAATACACTTACCTCTCTTGCTGCCAATACAATCGTAGTTAATTGAGAGCGATCACCCCATTCTGCTAAGAATGTTAATGTAAGAGCTTGAACAAAAATGGGTGAAATAAAATGCAACCACTTTTTCTGAGGTACTATTGTGCTTGTTCCTGTTTCGACATCTCCTGGTCCATTTAAAAGTTTGGTTCGTTGAAACTAAAATAAATAATAAACAAATGAAAGTAAGCACAGGAAACAAATCAAAATAGCACATAAATCACTTGAGTTTTCTTTTTTAAAATGTTTAAATTCTATGAAATATGCTCCAAAGAAACTACATTTATGTTACCCCCAAACCTCCTCTCTGAACCACTGGTCTTACGCTGCAAACAAAGGCTATAGTCTCAATTCTTCTGTTTCTCCTCAGCTGAACAAACCAAACAGTATTTACTGATCTGCTCACTTACTATCCTAGAAACAATGGGAGAAACAGGTAAAATTGTAAAATATAGTTCCTGCTTTCCAGGAGCTTATAATCAATCTAATTAAGGAAACTCATTACCTGTGTTCAGGATTCATCTCTCGGCTTCCTTTCTCTACTACATTCAAACCAACCCCGTATGAGATCACAAACAGCTATAAGAACAGAACTAAGTAAAACAAGCTATTTTTGTGTAGCCCATGCATATCACACAGATGGGGCCACTGAGAAACCTCTGGACAGTGTTTATTCCTAGTTGAGTGCCTTTTTGGTCCAGATCAACAGTGCCATGGCTTACTTCTTCATCTTTTTTCTTTAATTCAGCCTGAACTTCTTCCAGTTCCTCTTGACCTTCGTCAGGGCTCATCTTTAAGCCTTCCCGCAGCATTCTAATGCCAAAAATGGCAAATAACACAGTTGAAACATAGTATGTATAGACCCTGGGGATGACTGTGGTGGCATAGCCAAACAAAACTGGAAAAAATGCAACAGTATGTTTGTTAATGAGTGTGTATCACGACTGACTAAAGGAACAGTTAACTTCAGAAATAATAATTTACCACTGGTAAAAGAAAAATGGTTCACATTAGAAGCTAATCTAATATGTAATAACCTCAAATATTTCTACTTCTTTCCCTCCATCAATAATAAGCCCTTAGGTCTAGCCCAGATCTAACACAGCTTACTCAGAAGCCAGTGGCCTAGCTGAAGACTGCACATCTTCCACAGAGACGTTAAATAAGATAATGAACTCCTTTCTGGCATGCTCAGCCAGAGACTGGCTTGGCCTTATATTGTACAAGGCATAGTACCCAGGATAGAGGTTAGCTTTGAGGCCCTCTAAAGAGCTGAATGTTTTTTTTTTTTTTTAAGACAGGGTTTCACCATGTTGGCCAGGCTGGTCTTGAACTCCTGATCTCAAGTGATCCGCCTGCCTCGGCCTCCCAAAGTGCTGAGATTACAGGCGTGAGCCACCACGCCTGGCCAGGAGCTGAAATTTTATAACCTGGAAACGACACCACTTTCATATTAGTGGTATTTCTTCACAAATCTTTAAATTACAAACTTTTAGTGAAGAATTATGACAAGATTCTCACATAGCAAGTTTCAAACTCTGCTCCTTTGTAACTATTTAAAATAAGTACATCTTATGAAAAAAAAACTAAAAATTCCTTATAACATATATTAAAATAATGTTACAACAGGCTCAAACATTCAGTACCACTCTTTCCCACTAATTAAAAGAAAGACATTTGTGTAAGTTATATTAAAAAGGATGCTTGGAACTATATCAAGAACTCAAGTCCTAACGGTGAAACTCAAGTACATCAGTTAACACTAATTCAGTAATTAAAACTTAAAAATTTGGCTGGGCGAAGTGGCATAATCTCAGCTTTCTGGGAGGCCATGGTGGAAGGACTGCTTAAGCCGCGAAGTTTGAGACTAGCCTGAGAAACACAGTAAGATCCTGTCTCATGAACAAACTAAAACCATCATGTAAGGAAAAGAGGACACGACCATACATATCTAATAAGAACAATTACTCTGGCCAGGCACAGTGGCCAACGCCCATGATCCCAGCACTTTGGGAGGCTGAGTCAGGTACATTACTTGAGCCCAGGAGCTTGAGATGGGCCTGGTCAACATGGTAAAATCCTGTCTCTACAAAAACAAAAATACAAAAATTAGCCTGATGTGGTGGCACACGCCTGTGGTCCCAGCCTACTAGGGGGACTGAGGTAGGAGGATCACTTGAGTCCACAGTGAGCTGTGATCATGCCACTGCATCCCAGCTTAGGCAACAGAATGAGACTCCCATCTCAAAAAAGAAAGAAAAGAGAAAAAAAAAATGAAGGGGGGGGAAGAGGGTGGGGAAAAGAGGGGAGAGAGAGGGAAGGGGAGAGAGAGAGTGAGTGAGAGCAAGAGAATGAATTACTCTTTAATTAACCAGCTCTTTTTATAAAATGGGTGCAACACTAATAAATCTGCCTCAAAATTAAATGTATAACTTGTATGTAAATAATTCCCTACATTATTTACATTCAGAAAAGATTTTAAAATCATGGTTAGAAATGTAGCAAACCTATGTTTGTGTGCACATCTATTTAAACTAGTGTGTGTGTGTATACTAATGCATATATGTATGTGGACACACAGGATACAGGCATATATTTTCTAGCTCTGTACACTGAAACAGGCAGGAGGCAAAGACATCGGTAACAACGAGCTCAGTAACCTTGCACCTAGATCTTGGGTTCTAATACCATTTTCCACTAAAAAGCTTCTCAAAGCTCCTCTGAGAAATGGCCAGTTCCAGGACTGGGCAGAGCAGGTACATGATGAACCTGCAACATCTTGTTGTACTAGAGTAAGGAGCAAAAACAAATAAGAGCATGTCACAAAGACACAGGACACAGCTTGGAGAGGCTCCCGCTGGCCTAACCTGGGATAACTTAACCAACAAAACAGTTAAATAATTGTAAACCACTGAAAAAAGAAATCCATGAGCCTATACTGATAGCAAAAACACAAACGGGAGAGGAAGGAGAGCTCCATTGCTGGCAGTAGAATGCCAAGGCTCACTGATGAATATGTAGGAAGTACTAGAATTAAAAGCTATCATTTTGCAAGCATCAAGGAAAGATTCAGATTATGCAGGAATTATCAACTGACACAAAATCTTTGGAGAAATTTTGAAGAGGAAGAGGGTATTTGTACTGTTTTTACTTATTTCCTTACAGATTAGATATTAGTTGCAAGGAAAGACAAAGACAACACAGATAAGAAATCTTGACTGGATCCCCAAAATTAATGTGACCAATGAGGGATAAATGGACACCATGTGCTTCCAGATGAGACATTCTTGGAGAGAGACAGTATCGGCTATGCAGTTTTCTAGTCAGGAATGCCTACCTCTATCTAACCATGAGGAAACATCAGATAAACGAAAAATGGGGAACAGACCAATCCTGGAGTGGGAGGAGGGGGGAGACACTGTATTCTCCCAAAAATGTTGACGTTAGAAAACATTTTTTAAAAGGCTATGGACATATTTCAGATTAAAAGACTAAAGAGATAATAAGTAACTAAATGCAATACTTGACCTAGACTGAAGGAAAAACACTGATATAAAGGACATTATCGGGGAGTCGGGGGCAAGGGGAGGAAGAGCATGTAATGCATGTAGGCCTTAAAACCCAGATGACTGGTTGATGGGTGCAGCAAACCATCATGGCACATGTATAGCTATGTAACAAACCGGTACGTTCTGCACATGTATCCCAGAACTGAGAGAGAGAGAGAGAGAGAGAAAGAGAGAGAGAGTGTGTGTGTGTATTTATTTATTAATTTATAAATAAAATGGTTAAATCTATAAAATTAAATAAAGCTGCGAAAGAGAAGAAGGAAGATGTAGAAATCAAGATATATGATTTAACAATTGAGGCAAAATAATAAAAAAGACTGTTACATCCACTTAAATTATGTGAAACTGATATCACAAGTCAAATATTTAATAAATTTTATGTCCTTTTAAAAAGAAAAAAGAACATTAGGTCATCCAAAATTAAAATTTGCATGACAGATTCAAGTACTGCATCAATACATAAAATATATTAAATTTTGTGTGTATATGTGCACATTATATGGCTTATAAATTATGCATGTATATATACATACTATAGAAATATATTTAAACAATATGTATACACATTTATAATTTTATTTAGATAAAACACATGCTAAATCAAATGGGATAAAATGTTAACAGGTGAATGTAGGCAAAGGTATATAAGTGTTCTTTGTGCTATTTTATTTTTGCTGTGGTATAAATTTAAAATTATTTCTATAAAATGTTTAAAAATTATAAAATAATGGGCCAGGGGCGGTAGCTTACGCCTGTAATCCCAGCACTTTGAGAGGCTGAGTCGGGAGGATCACTTGAGGTCAGGAGTTCGAAACCAGGCTGGCCAACATGGAGAAACCCCATCACTACCAAAACACACAAAAAGTAGCCTGGCGTGATGGTGCATGCCTGTAGTTCTAGCTTCTTGGGAGGCTGAGGCAGGAAAATTGCCTGAGCTAGGGAAGTGGAGGTTGCAGTGAGCTGAGATCACACCACTGCACCCCAGTCTGGGTGACAGAGTGAGACTCTGTCTGAAAATAAATAAATAAATAATCAAAATTCAAAAAATAAATACGAGGTGAAAGGATGGGCCAGGCACACATACCTATAGTATCAGTACATCAAGGAAGGTGAGGTGGAAGAATAGCTTGAGCCCAGGAGTTCAAGATCAGCCTGGGCAACAGAGCCAGACCGTGTCGCTAACAAAAAACAAAAAATTTGCATTTGACAAAATTCAACAGCCCTTTATGCTAAAAACCCTCAATAAACTCGGTATCGATGGAACGTATCTCAAAGTAATAAAAGCTATTTATGACAAACCAACAGCCAATATCATACTGAATGGGCAAAAACTGGAAGCATTCCCTTTGAAATCTGGCACTAGACAAGGATGCCCTCTCTCACCACTCCTATTCAATATAGTACTGGAAGTTCTAGCCAGAGCAATCAGGCAAGAAAAAGAAATAAAGGGTATTCAAATAGGAAAGGTGGAAGCCAAATTGTCTCTATTTGCAGACGACATGATAGTATACCTAGAAGACCCCATTGCCTCAGCCCAAAAACTCCTGAAACTGATAAGCAACTTCAGCAAAGTCTCAGGATATAAAATCAATGTGCAAAAATCACAAGCATTCGTCTACACCAATAACAGACTTAAGGAAAGCCAAATCAAGAGCGAACTGCCATTCGCAATTACTACAAAAAGAATAAAATACCTTGGAGTACAACTCACAAGGAACGTAAGGGACCTCTTCAAGGAGAACTACAAACCACTGCTCAACGAAATCAGAGAGGACACAAACAGATGGAGAAACATTCCATGTTCATGGTTAGGAAGAATTAATATCGTGAAAATGGCTATACTGCCCAAAGTAATTTACAAAATCAACGCTATCCCCATCAAGCTACCATTGACTTTCTTCACAGAACTGGAAAAAACCACCATGAACTTCATATGGAACCAAAAGAGAGCCCGCATAACCAAGTCAATTCTAAGCAAAAAGAACACAGCGGGGGGCATCACACTACCGGATTTCAAACTATACTACAAGGCTACAGTAATCAAAACAGCATGGTACTGGTACCAAAACAGAGATATAGACCAATGGAACAAAACAGAGGCACCGGAGGCAACACAACATACATACAACTATACATACAATCTTTGATAAACCTGACAAAAACAAGCAATGGGGCAAGGATTCCATGTTTAACAAATGGTGTTGGGAAAACTGGCTAGCCATGTGCAGAAAGCAGAAACTGGACCCCTTCCTGACACCTTACACTAAAATTAACTCCAGATGGATTAAAGACTTAAACATAAGACCTGGCACCATAAAAACCCTAGAAGAAAATCTAGGCAAAACTATCCAGGACATAGGAGTAGGCAAGGACTTCATGAACAAAACACCAAAAGCATTGGCAACAAAAGCCAAAATAGACAAATGGGACCTAATGAAACTCCACAGCTTCTGCACGGCAAAAGAAACAGTCACTAGAGTGGATCGGCAACCAACAGAATGGGAAAAAATTTTCGCAGTCTACCCATCTGACAAAGGGCTGATATCCAGAATTTACAAACAACTCAAGCAGATTTACAGGAAAAAAACAAACAAGCCCATTCAAAAGTGGGCAAAGGATATGAACAGATACTTTACGAAAGAAGACATATATGAGGCCAACAATCATATGAAAAAATGCTCATCGTCACTGGTCATCAGAGAGATGCAAATCAAAACCACACTGAGATACCATCTCACGCCAGTTAGAATGGCGATCATTAAAAAATCTGGAGACAACAGATGCTGGAGAGGATGTGGAGAAAAAGGAACACTTTTACACTGTTGGTGGGAGTGTAAATTAGTTCAACCATTGTGGAAGACAGTGTGGCGATTCCTCAAGGCCTTAGAAATAGAAATTCCATTTGACCCAGCAATCCCATTACTGGGTATATATCCAAAAGACTATAAATCGTTCTACTATAAGGACACATGTACACGAATGTTCATTGCAGCACTGTTTACAATAGAAAAGACCTGGAATCAACCCAAATGCCCATTGATAATAGACTGGATTGGAAAAATGTGGCACATATACACCATGGAATATTATGCAGCAATCAGAAATGATGAGTTCGTGTCGTTTGTAGGGACATGGATGAATCTGGAGAACATCATCCTCAGCAAACTGACACAAGAACAGAAAATGAAACACCGCATATTCTCACTCATAGGTGGGTGATGAAAAATGAGAACACATGGACACAGAAAGGGGAGTACTAAACACTGGGGTCTATTGGGGGGAAAAGGGGTGGGCCAGTGGGAGGGGGAGGTGGGGAGGGATAGCCTGGGGAGAAATGCCAAATGTGGGTGAAGGGGAGAAGAAAAGCAAAGCACACTGCCATGTGTGTACCTACGCAACTGTCTCGCATGCTCTGCTCATGTACCCCAAAACCTATAATCAAATAAAAAATAAATAAATAAATAAATAAAAATAAAAAAATAAAAAAAAAAAAATTTAGCTGGATATGGTGGCATGAGCCTATGGTCCCTGCTACTCAGGAGGCTGAGGTGGAAGGATCAGTTGAGCCCAGGAGTTCTACGTCACAGTGAGCTGTGATCATGCCACTGCAATCCAGCGTGAGTGACAGAGCAAGACCTTGTCTCTAAAAAAATAAATAATACATAAATGAATAAAAAATAGCCTTATCATCTCATTAAGAGCTCTAGTTCCATTTTTTAAAAAACGTTTATTTAAATTTGTAATATATTTTGGGTACTAATAACAACTCAATTCATAGAGTTAACACTCAGATTTACTAGAAGAAATTTCCAGTATCTTTTAAAATTCAATTATATTAAATGTATATTTTTATTGCAGGTAGACATGATGGGGTAATCTACCTATATATATCTTTTTGGGCTCATCAAGTGAAGCAGTGGGAGTGGACAAGGAAGAAAGAAATCTGTAATCGGTTTGTGATCAATTAGTTGCAAACACCATTGCACTTAGACCAGCTTTATAATAAATTTTGAAGCAAAAATGTATAATCATTAGGGTAAAATTCGGTAAGAAATGTAAATGAAAATATAAATTATAGGAAGAAAAAATGTAAACTTCCAACTGTTAAAAATGTATATTCACATTTGTTTTAAAGGAATGATGGTGATAATGGGTATCAAATTGTGCTAACGGTATTTAAAGTCACTGGGTGAATTTTTAAACCACCTACCAGGTTTTTTTTTTTTTTCCTGAAACAGAGCCTTGCTCTGTTGCCCAGGCTGGAGTGCAGTGGCGTGACCTCAGCTCACCACAACCTCCAGCTCCGGAGTTCAAGCAATTCTTCCTCAGCCTCCTGAGTTGCTGGGATTACAAGCGTGAGCTACATTGCCCGGCTAATTTTTGTATTTTCAGTAGACGCAAGGTTCTACCATGTTGGTCAGGCTGGTCTCAAACTCCTGATCTCGTGATCCTCCCGTCTCAGCCTCCCAAAGTGCTGGGATTACAGGCATGAGCCACTGCGCCTGGCCCTAACAGTCTTACTTTACACAATATAACAGAAATTAGATCTTTGCAATACCTTAAATTCAAGATGAAAAATTTTAGACAACTTCTATGAGAGAGCGGGTATAAAATTATTTTAAAGAATACACAAGGAAAGGTTTGGAGATCACAAATATGGTGTAAGCCAAATTTCCATATGACTAGGTCAATGCTCCATGCCACATACCATGCTTGCCCTGTAATTCAGTGAACTCATGAGGGGGAAAAGCACACTCACCTGACAAGCACGTCATTAGTCCCAAGGCAAGCATCGCACCAGCCAGAACGGTTAGGCGGTTATAGCGCATTGCCATGATGGCTGCTATAAAAAATGTCTTGTCACCCAATTCAGATACAATGATAACTGATATGGCAGCAACAAATGCATGTATAAATCCCAAATTAGTTTGGGCAGCAGGATCTTCCTTATTAGTATGAACTGGAGCTGCTGGTGTAAATGCTTTCTGGAAAAAAAAAAAATCAGTTACTTCTTAAAATCATTATTTAAAATTATTTTGCATGTAAGATTTACTTTTTTTGAAAATTTTCTTGTCATATTCATTACACTTATTTACTGTCTAATCACTCTGAAAGCCACTGGTAATGACAGAAACCTCTGACAATGTTTGCTACGATTTGAGTATTCATTATCCAAAATGCCTGGGACCATAAGTATTTGCAATTTTGATTTTTTTAGATTTTCTAATATTTATATCATAGTTGGGCATCCCTAATCCAGAAATCCAAAATGCTCCAGTAAGCATTTCATTTGAGCATCATGTCAGTGCTCAAAAAGTTTCAGATTTTGGAGCACTGTAGACTTTAGATTGAGAATACTGAACATGTATAATGCAGATGTATATACAATTCTCCAAAACAATTTTAAGAACAGAGTACACCCATGCATTTTTTTTTTTTTTTGAGACAGAGTCCCACTCTGTCACTCAGGCTGGAGTGCAGTGGTACAATCTTGGCTCACTGCAACCTCCACCTCCTGGGTTTAAGCGATTCTCTGTCTGAGCCACCCGAGTAGCTGGAATTACAGGCATGTACCACCATGCCCAGCTAATTTTTATATTTTTAGTAGAGACAGGGTTTCTCACCATGTTGGCCAGGCTGGTCTCGAACTCCTGGCCTCAAGTGATCCACCTGCCTCAGCCTCCCAAAGTGCTGGGATTACAGGTGTGAGCCACCACACCTGGCCAAAATTACCTTATTTGTTAGGAATTTGTGATTTGAGATTTAGTTCTTAGCTATGTCTCATTCAAATTTTTATTAGTAACTTGCGTGAAAGACCCAGGTATGTTCATCGAACATTTGAATGACAAGAAACTAAGAAAAATTTCCTTAAAGGACAGAATAAGACCCACAAACCTCAACAGGACATACAGAGTTGGTTCTAGCTATGACTATTAAGGACAGAGTAAAACCCAAAAACCTCAACAGGACATAGAGAGTTGATTCTAGCTAGGACAAGTTTAATACAGCTGTTTACATGGATGGTCCTATGCTGAAGTCTAAAAATATCTTAGAAGGTAAAGTGGCCTAATGAAAAAGACAAACCAGTGTCTTAGCTGGCATTACATTGAAAATGTTAACAAAGCTCCAAAATTCCAGTAAGTTCTTTGCTTTAAGGAGTTAGTGACAAGTCTAACGTTATTCTATGTTGCTCAGACCTTCCACAAAGTTCTACATACAGTTCTAAAGCACCGCACTACCCTCTGAAGATCAGCAGAGATGTCAAAGACTAAAACCAGAGATGGCAAGTTACTGAAGCCAAAACCCAGCTTATAAGAGCAAAAAAAGTTTTTTACATTTTTAAGAGGTTACAAGAAAGAAGAAGAAAGAGGAAGGAAGGGAAGGCTGGTGGGAGGCAGGAGGAGGAAGGGAAGCAATGGAAGATTATACATCAGAGATTGGTAGCCTGCAAATATGTGGCCTAAAATATTTACTATCTGACAACTATAAAAAGTTTGCTGACTTGGCTCTAAAACAATCCCATGAGGGACCAGGAAGGACAGGGTATCATATTCCAATAATTGGGAAAGTTTACACGTGAATCTATCCAATCTATATGGTACTAACGGGCAGAACTAAAAAGTTACAGGTGGCAGGTTTTAGCTTAATAGAGAGAAGAGATTTCTATCTCCAAAGAGAGACCTGAAGTTGGAATGGACTGCTAGAGGAGCTGGTAAATACCCTTCTCTTCTCAACATCTGAGTTCCAGGAAGGCAACCACCATGCTGAGGAAATGGGCTAGACAAGCAGTTCTCAACCAGGGCAATTTTGTCTCCCAGGGGACATCTGACAACGTTTGGAGACATTTTTGGTTGTCACAACCAAATGGGAACTACTGGCATCTAGTGGGTAGAGGCCAGATACGCTGCTAAACATCCTACAATGCACAGGACAGCCCTTTCACAACCAATAATTATGTATGGTCTCTTCCAATCCTAATAGCTTATTTTTCATTTTTAAAGCTTATGAATCTCTAGAAACCTAAGAGATAAAGAAAAAGAAACCCAAGAACAGTCATTTTGGACAGGGTAAAAACAGATTACAAAGGTCCTAGTCAGAAAGAAGAATAATAATTCTTACTGCGTGCATGTCATTCCTTAACACATAACATAAACCTGATTCCAAAATTCCACAGGAAAGATCAGAAAAATTTAAGCATTACCATTAAGACTAGACCTCTGAACTAAATACTGGAGAAATTTAACAAAATGGAAAGTATTTGCTGCCTGGACAGCTAGCTCTTAATGAATTAAGTTTAATTAATTAAGCAAGTATCATTTTAAGGGCTCCTAGCTTTCTCTCCACTACTATTTTGGTTCCATCTATGTTGATGCTCCTTTAAAAATGAGCTTCCTGCAGTGAGCTGTGATGGCACCACTGCACTCCAGCTTGGTGACAAAGCAAGACCCCCCTGTCAAAACAACTTCCTTTCTCTTCCATAAGAATCCTAAAAAAAAAAAGGCATTTCAAATTTCAGCTTGACTCTCTCTAGCACATTTTCCTCCTGAATATACTTTTTAAAGGTTATTGTAAATTTTCAGGATCTGAAATCCCAGAAAACTTTAAGGAATAAACATACACCATTTATAATCACTTAGCTCTAAGCTCAAACACCAAATGTTTACTTTTTAAATCAAACACAATAGTGATCAAAGCTACATAGACTTTTTTTTTTTTTGAGACAGAGTCTCACTCTGCTGCTGGGCGATCTCAGCTCACTGCAAAGTCCACCTCCCAGGTTCAAGCAATTCTCTGGCCTCAGCCTCCCGAGCAGCTGGGACTACAGGCACATGCCACCATGCCCAGCTAATGTTTGTATTTTTAGTAGAGACAGGGTTTCACCATGTTGGCCAGGATGGTCTTGATCTCCTGACCTCATGATTCACCCACCGCGACCTCTCAAAGTGCAGGGATTACAGGTGTGAGCCACCACGCCTAGCCAGTCTCATGGCTTTATAATTCCCAGCCATGAAACCTCAGCCACATTATTTAATCTGTTCCTCTATGAAATGTAGGGATAAAATGAAATTTCTTTAAGAGTACACACATGCAACACATGATTACATTTTGATCAAGATGGGCCAAAAATACAGCAGTAGTCCCATAAGATTATAGTACCATATTTTTTACTGTACCTTTTCTATGTTTAGATATATTTGTATATATTATGTTACAAATGCCTACCGTATTCAGTATAGTAACACACTGTACAGGTTTGTAGTCCAGGAGCCATAGCTATGTCATTTAGCCTACGTGTATAGCAGGTTATATATCTAGGTTTGCGTGAGTGAGTACACTCTAGAACGTCTGCACAACAATGAAATTGCCTGACAATGCATTTCTCGGAATACATCCCCATCATTAAGCGATGTATGACTGCAAAACAAAACAAATTTTTTTGAAAACTACATATTCTTAAAATCTTCCTATACACAAATCACACACACACAAAAAAACTTAAAGCTTCTTACACACTAAGCCATTCCTGGGTGGCCAAAATCACACAACCAACCACGGTGATAAGAACTTAAAAGTATCAGGGTACTATGAAGATAGAAGATTTCTTTCAATTAAAATATTAATAGAATTAGAAAGTGATTCATTACCGTTCACAGCTATGTGAAAGGATCATCTCCTTTTCATAATTCACCTTCACAGGGACACAGTGCAGTGGTTAAGTGTATAGGCTCTGCAATCAGACTGCCTGGGTTCACAGCCAAGGCATTATCAGTCATGGTGTGACACTGGGCCAGTTAAGTACATTTCTCTGTGACTCAATTCATCTGTAACATAAGGGCTACCTATGTTGCAAAGGGTTGCTATGAGGATTAAATGAATTAAATTAATAAAGCCCTTTAGGACAGTGCTCAGTACACAGTAAGAGCACAATTAAAGTTAGTTTCTGTAGTGCCACAAAATGTTACTTCACTGTTTTAAGAAATGTAATTAATAGTCTTTGCATACCAAATACTTGATTCTGGTAACTGTCCAACACTTCTCACTGAAGCACACACCAGGTTCCCCAAATGCACCTGCTACTCTATCCTGAAGGATGAGCCAGAGCAGATTCTAACAAAAAATCATGCAGCCACAAAGGTGGGCCACATAATACAATTTTACATTTTCTGGTAGCCATATATTTAAAAGTAAACTAGGTAAAAATTTTAATAACATTTTACCTAACCCAATACATCAAACATGCTATTTAAATCATAAGCAATATTTTCTAAATTACTGAGGCAATTTTAACATTCTTTTCTTCATACTAAGTCTTCAGACCCTGGTATTTACTCACGGCACACCTCAACTCTGGACTAGCCACATATCAAGTGCTCACATCCACAGGTACTCACGGCTCCAGGACTGGGCAGTGCAGCTCAAGAGCATGCCAGGCTTTTGCTAACCACAAGCCTTCGGCCACACGGTCCTTTTTCCCTTCCTACCTCCTTTTCATTATCCCTCTCTTCATCCAGATTCCTCAAGGTCTAACTCAAGTAGAACCTCTTAAGCAAGGCCGATCCCCGCAACTCCAGTTCTTAATGATCCTGCCCCATTACAATAAAACTGAATGCAGACTGTGGGCAATGAGTATGAGAGGACTATTACAGAAAAAAGTTCAAAATAGGAAAACTCAAGGAATTGACCTTTTTGGATTACACATATGTTAAAGAAGCAAAATAACTAAATGTCAGCAGGCTCAGTGGCTCATGCCTGTAATCCCAGCACTTATGGGTGAAGCCATTGACCCCAGGAGTTCAAAACCAGTCTGAGCAACAAAGTGAGACCCTGTCTCTACAAAAAATACAAAATTAGCTGGATGTGGTAGCACACACCTATAGTTCCCAGCTATTTGGGAGGCTGTGACGTGAGAGGATCGTTTGAGCCCAGGTGGTGGAAGTTGCAGTGAGCAGAGATCACATAATTGCACTCCAGCCTGGGCAAGACTGAGACCCTGCCTCAAAACAAAGAGAAAGAAAAAAACAACTAAATATCCATTGACAGAAAACTGGTTAAATGGTAGATCCATATAATGAAATATTATGGAGCTAAAAGAATAAGAATGTTCTATATACTAATATGGAAAATCATTATGATATTCTGAAGTTAAGAAAAAATACATTCTAAGTATGTGTGTATGTGGGATGTGTAAGCATCATAAATATACACCAAGTTTCAAGAAACAAGTTAATGATGGATGTTTCCAGAGAAGGAACCAGAATGACTAGAACGGGGTTAGCAAACTTTTTCTAGAATAGAATAAAAGGAAAAGAGACATAACTTCTCACTCTAAATTCTTCTGTATCTTCTGGAATTTTTAACTTGCACACCATTACAGACACATGCTATCCACCATTTCGAAAATCTCTTGACCCAATCTTATGCCAGCTATGGAGGATCAATTTCTTGCAGGCTGTGACTAGCTTCGGGCAGGTCCAACCATAAAGCATTGCTCTGTACTTACTCATTCACTACCCAGAAGTGTGGGGAGTTAATAACTATGGAGCAACCTCTCACCAATATGGAAGCTGGTTCTAAGATTCATTTCATAAGGCTCCTTGGAAGTTTCAGTATAATTTAGTACTAGTCACTCATGGAGTGGCTAACCTAAAAATGCATCACCTCTTTTCTGCATATACCTCTTCTCTGTACTGACAATGTAAAAGAATACAGGCATGTTCTGAGAACAGGGAATAAACCATAAGAGAATGGTTGGGGCAAATGAGAAAGATAAACTGGGCCTAAAATCCTTTATGTTTGTAGACAAGCTCAAAGGCAAGAGGGAAGTCCTTACATATTTTTGTGTTAAGACATAAACACGATCAAGGAACTATAACCAATTGTCAGGGCAGAAAGTGGAGAATACCAGCCACTGGATCAATCAGGAGGTCAGCTGCATGAAATCTGTGTAAAGGACAAATAACGAAAAAATTCTGCACACGATGGAAAGAAAAATCACTATACCTTTAAAAAGGTAGGCAGGTGCAGGGTGGGAATCAAGGGTGGTGGTGAGGTTTCCTGACTGGTTGACTGGCAGAAATATTAGTCCTCTTAAAATGCTAGTATTTAGTACTCTTAAAAGGTATGTTGGAAGAGGAATAAAAACAACGGATTTGGTTTCAGATACATTTCCAGTTGAGGTGATAAAAAGCATTTCAAATGAAGGTTTGGAAGAGGTTATCAGAAATAGATCCCCAGAGTTTAGCCTAGGACAGCCTCAAGGTATGTAGCCTCAAGACTGACAGCCTCAATGTCCTCAATAGGCTCCTGGAAACTGCAACTTCAAGTGAAATGATGTAAGAGAAAACCAACTTTCTTTTCTCATCAATGTTTAATGAAACAACACTGAATTAAAATGACATTATTTGATGTCATTTCACTTTCAGTTACAGTTTCCAAGGACCTGTTAATGACATTAAGGACTTACTGTATCTGGTTGCTGGCAGCCCAAATTTATCAGCAAGAGCTTTGCAGGTAGGTGAGATTTCCAACAGATAAAGCAAAGAGATCAAATTCAAATAGTGTGCCTTAGAGAATGTCTTTATTTAAAGAAGGTGGAGGGAGGAAAAAATAGGAAAAAAAAAAAAAAAGTAAACTAATTCTTAGATTTCCAGAGCCAGGAAGCAAGTAAAGCATCACAGACGGTCAGATTAGGGTGAGCTACTAACTAGATGCCAGATATTTTCAGACATATTGTTGCATTTGATACTCAAAAAAATTTGAGAGCTGTTTTAAGTTTCAACACAAGAAACTGAGGTCAAATGGGCTTCATTATTTTGCAAAGTTCATACAGCTGAGATGGATTCTTTAAAAAGCAGGGAATTAACAGTGTCAAATGAGAACAAAAAAGATCCCTAGATTTAACAATTTGCTAAGTTACAGGTATCCTTCAAAAACGGAATTTGTGGTGGCTCATTCCTATAATCCCAGCACTTTGGGAAGCCAAGGCAGGAGAATTGCTTGAGGCCAAGAGTTCCAGGCCAACATGGGCAACATACTGAGACCTCATCTCTACAAAAATAAAATAAAATAAATAAAATTAGCCAGGTGTGGTGGCATGCACCTGTAGTCCCAGCTACTTGGGAGGCTGAGGTGGAGGATCACTTCAGCCCACGAGTTCAAGGTTGCGGTGAGCTGAATGTGTCACTTAACTCCAGTCTCGGCAACACAGCAAGACCCTGTCTTTAAAATTTAAAAAAAAAGAACTTCAAGAAAAAGGCAGGGACTGAAGCCAGAAAACAGTAGACTAAAGCAAAGTGAAAAAGCAGCAAATCCCCTAGTTAGAAGTTTCATTTATAAAACTGAAGAAACTAATATGGCTGGGCACAGTGCCTCATGCCTGTAATCCAGCACTTTGGGAGACCGAGGTGGACAGATCACCTGAGGTCAGGAATTCAAGAGCAGCCTGGCAAACATGATGAAACCCCGTCTCTACTAAAAATACAAAACCAAAAAAATGAGCTGGGCATGGTGGCACACACCTGTAGTCCTAGCTACTCAGAGGCTGAGGTTGCGTGAGCCAAGACTGTGCCACTGCACTCCAGCCTGAGAAAAAAAAAGAAACTAATAGACAAATAAGAATGAATGACTGTTTTTTCTTTCCTAAAATAGGAGAAACATATGAACACGTGTAAGCAGATATAAAGGAAGCAATGGGAAGGGAGAGAATAAAGGCATTGAGGGAGGAGGTTAGAAGAGAACAGGATTATGGACACAGAGAGGAGGTTCACAAAGGATGAATTTTGTCCAAAACATGAAAAAGGCAGAAGGTATGGGCATAGAGGCATATACTTAGATGCATACAGGATTAGATGCAGTTTGCAATTCTAATTTTGATATTTCACTATTCAGTTATACAGTGTTATACCATGGTAAGTAATGAGATACTAGTGTTTTGGTACAAATACCACTATTTCAGTATTTTAATAACGTCTGAAACATACCTTATTTACATCTTGAGAGCGGGATTAACAACTTAGATCTTTTTTTTTAAACTTGCTTAACAAAAAGCTTTTCTACAAATTTTTAAATGGTAAAAAAATAGAAAAAAGAAAAAAAACACCCTCATTTAGAAAGTATTCTTTCATACTTTCATGATCCTCAAGAGAAGGAAGAAAAAGAAAATCAAAGAAAAAAATAATTCCTACTTTAATTCTAGAGTTCAAATGAACACAAATGTGATTGTATTGAAATTGATACAGATACCTGCATCGGAATCTCCATCTATACATGATGAAACTAGAGAAGATGAAGATGCTTTCTTTGAAACAAAATCTACAGCTTGCTACCAAGAAAAAGACTGATGCCCCTGCAAAAAAAAACAAAAACAAGTTGCTCAATAACTTATCAAACAAGAGGTGAGATTATCTGAAGACAAAAGAGTCAGAAGAAAATGGTTACAATTTCCTCAGAACTGTCTCCTGGGTGCTACTAATCTTAAGTCAAAAAAAAAGCTTTTTTAAAAGTTGTAAAAATGTGCACAAAAATATATATGTACTCAGACTGGGAGAGGTGGCTCATGCCTGTAATCCCAGCAATTTGGGAGGCACAGTGGGTGGATCACTTGACGTCAGGAGCTTGAGACCAGCCTGGCCAAGATGGCAAAACCCCATCTCTACTAAAAATACGAAAATTAGCTGGGTATGGTGGCATGCCCCTGTAGTCCCAGCTACTCCAGAGGCTGAGGTATGAGAATTGCATGAACCGAGAAGACAGAGGTTGCAGTGGTTGAGATCACACCACTGCACTCTAGCCTGGGCAACTGAGATTCTCGTCTTAAAATAAATAAATAAATAAATAAACCTGATTTCGAGAGATGTCATTAAAGATATAACATTTTAATTTTCACTGTTATGTATTTTTGTGAATGATTTTACTATTTTAAAATACTTTACTGTTACTTGTTAATTTATATTAGAATTTATATCTAACAATTACTGTTATAAAACTGTATAATTTAATCAATGTTGTTGTTTTTTTTTTCTTTGAGACAGAGTCTCACTCTGTCACCCAGGCTGGAGTGCAGTGGCGCTATCTTGGCTCATTGCAACCTCTGCCACCTGGGTTCAAACGATTCTCCTGCCTCAGCCTTCTGAGTAGCTGGGATTACAGGTGGGCACCACTGTGCCCAGCTAATTTTTGTAGTTTTCAGTAGAGATGGGGTGTCACCATCTTGGCCAGGCTGCTCTTTAACTCCCAACCTTGTGATCTATCAGCCTTGGCTGATCCCAAAGTGCTGGGATTACAGACATGGGCCAGCATGCCCGACTGAATGTTATTGTTTTGTAATGTATTTTTGCCCCTGAAATTTATTAAATGTGTTTAGCTTCATTAATTTTGTTTTGTTTTTGAGACAGAGTTTTGCTCTTGTTGCCCAGGACAGAGTGCAGTGGCACGATCTAGTCTCACTACAACCTCCACCTCCCAAGGTTCAAGCAATTCTCCTGCCTCAGCCTCTGGAGTACCTAGGAGTACAGGCGGGTGCCACCATGCCCAGCTAATTTTTTGTATTTTTAGTAGAGATGGGGTTTCATCACGTTGGCCGGGCTGGTCTAGAACTCCTGATCTCAGCTGATCCACCTGCCTTGGCCTCTCAAAGTGCTGGGATTACAGGCGTGAGCCACCACGCCCAGCCATATATGTAACTTTTTAAGACAGTATCTCACTCTGTCACCTAGGCTGGAGAGCAGTGGCACGATCTCCGCTCACTGAAACCTCTGCCTCCTGGGTTCAAGTGATTCTCCTGCCTCAGCCTCCAGAGTAGCTGGGACTACAGGCGCCCGCCACCACGCCCAGCTAATTTTTGTATTTTTAGTAGAGACAGGGTTTTACCATGTTGGCAAGGATGGTCTGGATCCACCTACCTTGGCCTGTGAAAGTGCCGGGATTACAGGTGTGAGCCACTATGCCCAGCCTTCATTGATAGTTTTAAATGAATTTTTTTGATGACAGAATACCACTAAATAAATTCAGTATTAATATAATTACCTTCTGAGAAGGTAATATGAGCAAGCGTCATTATAACTGATGTCCTCAATCTTAGCTGTAAAGAGGCTAGAATTAGGAGGCGGGGCTGGGTGGAGGAGGACTGCAACGATGAAAATAGATAAAAGTTTAAAATACTCTGGGGAAGGTGCTCTCACAGCTTAAACATAATAAAGAAAATATCAAAAACAGTAAAGTAAAAATATGACAAGAACTTTCACTGAGTCAGGTAATAATTTTGTGGCTTTATTAACAGTGCTATGTTACCACAGTCATTCTTTGGACTTCCAGAATATTTAGTAAGGTATATATGACTTTTATTAAATCTGTCTCATCTCCCTCAACTAAAGGGACTTATGTTTCTTTTATTACATACTCTGCCCAGGGAAAGAATAAGAAAAAAAAATGTATTGTTTTAAAGTCACTAGAAACATAAACTGCAGAAAAGATGGATCCAGGTAATAAACAGAACTTTTTATTATGGGTTTGTAAATTGGGAGTTAATCATGACTGTAAGTTCTTATCACTCAGCAACTTTTTTTTTAGCCTGATTATAAAGAAAAATACATCCTCAATGTAGAATGCCCTGTTATAAGTTCAGTCACCTTGCTTTTAGCACCCTATAAAATACAACTAGGTCTTTATAATGTTATCTTCCACTTGATGCCTACCAACTGAGGGGAGCTGCTCCTCCCTTCAATTTTCAGAAGCCCACTCTCACATGGTGGGATAAAAAAGTTTAAACTTTAATATCCTACCCTCTTAAAAGATCTATTGCATGTAGCTGCAAAGCCAATCTGCTGAAACTTACATATTCGGCAATACTCAGCTCTTGCTTATGTGGCTGTTAAACTGTACTTTGATCATTTCTTACCTCCATCAGGTGGACAAAAAAAGCAAATGATATTTATATTACATAGCTTAGAAAACCTGTCAAAGAAAAATCTTTCAGCATAGTGATGAATACTGTAGATAGAAGAAAAAGTTACATAAAAATATAATTAAAACAAGACAAGACCAGGCATAGTTCATGCCTATAATCCCACCACTTTGGCAGGCCAAGAGGGGAGAATCCCTTGAGTTCAGGAGTTTGAGAATAGGCTGGGCAGCATAGTGAGACTTTGTCTTTAAAAAAAAAAAAAGGAAGAAAACAAGACAATTATATTCTACTATAATACAAAATTAGAATAATAAATAAATGCCTAACTAAAATGAATCACCAAGAATATATGAAAATATTAAAGGGACAAATCTTACTATATTATACCTGCCCTTCCCTTCACACCCCTGGTTTTAAAGACAAGGATCCCTTTCCAGCTACTGAGGCAGGAGGATGACCTGAGTCCAGGAGCTGGAGGCTGCAATGAGCTGCTGTAAGCTTCAAGAAGACCCTGTCTCTATTAAAAAAAAAAAATTAAATAAAAATTTAAAAGACAAGAATCCTTTTGAATATGTTCACCGGACACCGTTTGTTCCACTGCGACCTTACTTTACATGGCTAGATTTTTCCTAGCTTCCTAAAAAGGATATTAGTAGCTCTATATCTACCATTATTTCTATCTTAAAAATCCCAATGACTAAAACTTCAATGAAATACCTACAAAATTACATATTTATAATCTCTCACACAATTAACTTAATCCGAAATAGTTATTGTTTTAAAATAAACATGATATTGGGGTAAATGACAAGGCTAAAAGATGAAAACTAAAAATTAAGTTCATGAATCAGCATTTCAGTTCAATTTCTGAAGTGGACACTTAAGGAGGATCAGCTAAGCCCAGGAACAACAAGCAGGACACTGTGAATGGCAGTCCCACACCTAAGCATATGGCTGGGGCAAACCAGGCAGGCAGAGGGAAAAAGATGGAGAAGCCCACTCACCACTCTGCTCCCACCAAGTGGACTAAAGGCTGGCTTCACATGTTAAATGACTCACACTTCTTGTACACCTCTGACATCACTGCATTTTATATCTCTGTTATCATGGAATATTTATTACTCATAAGTTCCAGTGCTTCTGTTCTTTTCTTTTTCTCTCTTTTTAAAAAAATCTTTACAAGAGTCCCAGAATTAACTACATAGTCAGCTAAAACTAAGTTGTCTAAACCAACACCAATCCAATAATGGTTACAATCACACTATATCAGCAGATGATGAAAGCCTAGTTTTCTTAATTCCATCTAGTGGATCCCTTAGCAACTAAAAGAAAAAAGAAAGGTTGGACAGATATTATTAAAAACAGGGTTTTTTTTTTCCTGGTTGTGTTTATTCTACAGCCAGGTTTTTCATAAAGGTATTTAATAGCTGATTTAAACCTGGCATGCAAAAACTTCAATCTCGTCTTAGAAAATTACTTTATAAATGCCAAGAATAGGCAAGGTGTTCCAGAACAGACAAAGATGAGTAAGCCAGAGTCTGAAGACACTCAAAAGCTAGTTGGAGCAGATAAAACAAGTACACAACTTGTAAGAATCCAAAGCAGCAAGATTTGTGTGTAAATTATGTCACAATACACACTTTAAAGCTCCCCGAAAAAGGCAAAAGAGAAAGCTAGGCTCAAGATCAAAGAACTGCCGGGCGCGGTGGCTCACGCCTATAATCCCAGCACTTTGGGAGGCCGAGGCGGATGGATCACGAGGTCAAGAGATCCAGACCATCCTGGTCAACAAGGTGAAACCCCGTCTCTACTAAAAATACAAAAATTAGCTGGGCATGGTGGTGTGCGCCTGTAGTCCCAGCTACTCATGAGGCTGAGGCAGGAGAATTGCTTGAACCCAGAAAGCGGAGGTTGCGGTGTGCCGAGATCGTGCCATTGCACTCCAGCCTGGGTAACAAGAGCGAAACTCCATCTCAAAAAAAAAAAAAAAAAAATATCAAAGAACTACACCAACATACAATCCAATAAACCATTAAAATTCATTAATGAATTCAGTAAGTCAAAAAAGTAAGACACAATGAATGCTAATAAAACCTGGTAAGGCACAGAAGTCCAGATTTTAATTCTGGTTCTGCTGAAAACTCGCTTCTAGCACTGTGATATTAAACCATTCTTCCTTCCGAATCTAGGTTTCTCCATCCACAAATGGGAAATGGCACCTCCTCTACCTGCTTAACGGGCTGTTGTGAGGATGAAATCGGCTCACAGAATCTTCACTTCCCAGTAACTTTAACTCCCAGCTGCCTTCCCATACCAGAATCTCCTCATGGGTAGTTACTCAACTTCTTCCTGAGTACTTCCAGTAAGAGGAACATTATTTCTCAATATTGATTACTACATCTGGGACAGCACTCATTCTTAGAAATATCCTTGCCTAGTGAAACCAAGATCCCTCTCAGAAATTTCTATCCTTTGGTCTCACACAGAAAAACAACAGAAAACTGGAAAAGCCTAAGAAAGCAGCATGTAATGAAAACATAAAACATGAAGAAAATGCGCCGGTGTTACAGCTCACTGGCACTTAAGAGGCTGAGGCTAGAGAAGTGTTTGAGCCTAGGAGTTTGAGATCAGACTGGGCAACGTAGTGAGACCTCCTCTTTACAAAAAAAATACAAACAAAAATTGGCCAGGTGCGATAGCTCACACCTGTAATCCCAGCACTTTGGGAGGCGGAGATGGGCAGATCACAAGGTCAAGATATCCAGACCATCCTTGCCAGCATGGTGAAACCCACTGTCTACTAAAAATACAAAAATTAGCTGTGTGTGGTGGCTAGCGCCTGTAGTCCCAGCTACTCAGGAGTCTGAGGCAGGAGAATCGCTTGAACCTGGGAGGCAAAAGTTGCAGTGAGCCAAGATCACGCCACTGCACGCCAGCCTGGCAACAGAGCAAGATTCCATCTCAAAAAAAAAAAAAAATTAGCCAGGCTTGTCAGCACATGCTGCCGTCTCAGCTACTCAGGAGTCTGAGATGGGAGGATCTATTAGATGTTGCAGTGAGCCAAGATGGCGCCACTGCACTCCAGCCTGGGCGACAGAGACCCTGTCTCAACAACAACAACAACAACAAAACAAAAACAAAGGAGAAAGGAGAGGAAAGGAAAGGAAAATAAAAAGTCAGAGATAAATCACTCCTAACCAAGAAATTTCAGGGAAGGCTTCACAAACAGTAGGTATCTGCTGGTTCTCGAAGATGGGAAGACTTCATCCTTGGCTTCAAGCTCTAGGTCTTTTTTTTCCCTTTCTTTGAAAAGGTCATGTGTTAGGGAGAGACTGGCAAGAGAGCACAAGGCCTGCTCCAAGGGTTCTTGAAGCACATTCTTTTTTGCAGATGAGCATGTCCCTTTAGCATATTGAACAAGAAAGCTGTCTTGCTCAATAGGTAAAGTGTGGAGGTGAGCTGGAGCCAGATCAGGAGAAACATCACCGTGAGCATCTCTCCCCTAAAAAGGCTGGACTGAAAGCAGTAGAGGCAACTTGCCGAAGACTTCTGACAATATGGCCGAATTCAATAAGAGTAGTTACGTGGAGATGGGCAGGATGTGGCCTGGGTGGGGGTGGGGGTGGGGGTTTGACAGCCACACTGGCAGGGATTCAGGGAGCAGATACTGGAAATGATGAGAGAGCCCAGGACTGGGAGAGGGGAGAAATGTTAAAACGCTGCCAAGTGCCTAAGGACTGATTCTATTAACAGATTAAAAAGTTACAGTATCTATTCAGCGAAGGACAAACAAAATTCGGGACTCCTGTTTACTTTTAAGTGTAGTTTCGGCATCCCATTCCGCTGCAGCACTCTGTACTGCCAGAGACTCATTCCTCTGCGTTCCTTAAGGCTACTTCCTGCTAACCAAAGCACGTTTTAAAAAAGTGAGTCATGGTTCCTAATCCATATTTATTTGGCAAAAAGCAAGTTGAATTTGGGTAAGCAGTTTAAGCTATTTCAACAATGAAATGGCCGATGTGATGATCCTCAGAGAATACAAAAAAGCCTCCCAGCAGCCATCCGTTAAAAACTTTCTGCTAGGAATTAGTCTTTCCAGTTACTCTAAGCCACATCTGTATCGGACGCCCATACCTGAGCAGCATCTTGGTCCTACGGAGATCAAGGTTTACAGAGAGCTCCTGCTGGACTCTCCCTCTCCCTTTCCCTAAAGGAGCCAGCAAGACCAGGCCTCACCGGAAAAGACCGCAGGCGACCTCCCTCCAACCCGGGCGCAGGGGTCGGGCTCCCCTCCCCCAGCTGGGACCGGCAGAAGGCGGCGCTCTCGGAGGCCTGGAGCCTGGTACCCGACGCAGCCCGCCCCGTAGCCTCGCCCACCCCATCCCCGGCCGCCCCGGCCCGGCTGGGCCGGCTCACCTCAACCCGGGCCGGCTCGGGGCCCTGCACGGCCACCGGCTGCTGCTGTAGCTGCTGGGCAGGCGCCGGCGGTTCTTTGTTCCGGTGGCTAAGGTCTTCATCCGGGCCGGCCCGGACCCCAGCCAGGGCCCACAGCAGCGGAACCAGCAAGAGAAGCAGCAGCCTGGGCGCCGATGCGCGGCTGTTCCCACGGGCCGCGGCCGCCATCCCCCCAGCCGGGCCAGCCGCGCACCGGCGCCGCAGAAGGAAGTGCCGGCGAAGGGAAGCCTCGACCCCGAACAGCGTCCGCGGCGCGGCCTCACGCCTCGCCGCCGCCGCTCAGGGGGCAGTCAGCACCATCCGGGAGGTGCGAGTGGCGGGAGTGAGGCGAGGGGCAGGCCCGAATCCGCAGCCCCAACTCGGCGCTCGTCCGCTCGGGCGGCGACCACACTGGAGTCAGCCAACCGCGTCGGCGCGGCCCAGCCCGGACTCGTCCTGGCCCCGACCCTGCCAGCGACGGCCTCCCATTGGCCCGGCGTCCGCCTCGGCGTCGTGACGTCCTCGGCCAGGTTGAGGTGCGGCGCGCGCCCTCTTCCCATTGGACCCGGTGCTCCCGGCAGGTACCCGGCGACGCGTGCGCTTCCTCCACTCGCATCTTCTCGGCGCGGCGCCCGCGGCCGCTTTTTTCTCTCTCTTTGCCCCGCAGTCCCGGGACTGCGGGGCCCCTCACTTCTGTTTACCCCTGAGCCTTCCGCCCAAATGTCTGCACTCGCTCTTCCTTGCGTTTAGCCTTTCTTAGAGGTCAAATTAGTGAGAGCGCCTCTGGTTACGTGGCGCTGGCTCGCGGGAACCGCCACACCCAGCTCTGTTTCGCTCTCCCCCGCCGAGCCTTGGTGCCACCCTCTACGTGGCCACCTACTGCCAAAAACGTTCCTAGGAGCTCAAAATGCTATTGTTTTTTAAAGCTCTGAAATGGGATTTGGAAATAACATTATTTTTCAAGTCTTGTTTTAAGGTACTTCCTATAATTACCCCAGACCAAAAACGGCTGACGTTGCCCTCGCCCAGTATGGCTTTTACGTTTTGGGTGCACCTTGTTTTGTGCTATACCCTAGACTGACCCCTTAAAAATGCTGGGCTTTTGAAACGGACTGCTTAAGAATTTTTCAGGACGGAGCTTTGGATGGGCAATACTAGAAAACAGGAAAGAATGGTTAGGCTTGAGAATATTTTTATGTCTTCCCAAAGGAAAAAGTGAGCTACTTAATTACCATAAGTTTAACTGAGACCTAGTCCCTAATAAAAATCAATAGTGTTAACCATGTGCCAGGCACTAATCTAATGTTACACATATTTACGGTAAACCCGTGCTCATTAAAGAGCTAAGGAAGTTTATCACTAACTGAAACAAAAAATTCACCAATCTGTGGGAAAGTGGGCAAAGATACTTTGAGTTCACTGAAGATACCGTGCTTGTCATAGGATAATTTCGGTCCATGTTGTTCTCTCCGTAATTCCCCTTACTCCATTCATTCCTTGTAAACTCCTACTCATACTTCCAGAACCTGTTCAGCCCTTCTCTCCCAGAAGTTTAACCCCACACACCTCCCATTACAGAATTTGTCACTTGGTCCTTCATTTTATAGCTTATGCATACTTCTAAAAAATAAAAAAAAAAAAGATGCCTCCACACAGTTGGGGTGTGTTAAAAGGAAAACCTTAGACAAATTAAACTTAACAGAGTTTAATCAAGCGAAAAACCCAAAGAACGATTTGCAAATCAAAAAGACCCCAAACCAAAGTAAGTTCAGAGAGGCTCCAGTCTTGCTGAGTGGTCAAAGAGTTTTGGACAGAAAAAGTAAAGTGATTTACAGAAAACATAAGTGAGGTACAGGAACAGCTAGACTGGTTATAGTTCGGGTTTGCCTTATTTGAACAAGGTTTGAACAGTTGGCCATGTGTGATTGGCCAGAACTCTTGTGATTGGTACAAGAATAGGTTACAGTCTGTTTACACACCCAGTTAGGCTACAGTTCACTATGTGTGGGGAAACCTTTAGATTGAACTTAAAATATGTAAGAAGGCAGCTTTACGCTAAATTTAACAGGTGTAACTATCATCCCTGGAGTGCAAATGTTTGAGCTTTCATAAGCCAGTAATAACATAAAACCCAGAAGTCCAAACTCCTTCAGTTACCTCCCCTTAATGCATACAGGATTTGCTGTGCTTAAGAGAGGCCTGAAAGGGAGGCTTGAGGTCCCAAGGGAGGGACCTGAAAGGAGCAGCTCAGGCTAAAGATGGAGACAGAAGGGCGAATGTAGCAAAATTGGCTGCGTGTCCCTTATTGCTGAAAGCTGCTTGGTTTATTTTCTAGGATGAGCTGCCCACACTCCAAGGCTCTCTCACAGGAAGGACTCCTGGCCAAAATTGGTCACCTCAACGTGTGAGGCAGTGAGGACTTCTGGGCTACAGCTGCAGGATGCTGAAGCACTAGCTGCTGAGCCTGCAGTGGCTCAGGGGCAAGGCAGCAATGCTGTTTGGCAGAAGATGTGATGTAAATGGAGATAAAGCTTTGACCCCATGGAGCAACTGGCACAGTGGTGTCAACAAAGCATCAGAATCTGGGCCAGAGTGGGACCTTTCCAGCCTGCCCCAGTGTCACCCTGATCCAAGGGCCCTCAGGCACTGCCAGGTGAGGATCTAGATGTCTAATTCTCACTGGATCCAGTATTTCTGTGTCCACACACATCTACCTCCTGGGGTTTGTGGTCAGGCGTGCTGAGTCAAGGCTGGTTCCAGCTTTCACCACCTTGAGAGGTCAGAGCCATCATCCTTCTAGTCCTCATAGGTGACTAACTTCCTTTAAAAAAACTAGCAGGCTGGCCGGGCATGGTGGCTCAAGCCTGTAATCCCAGCACTTTGGGAGGCTGAGGCGAGCGAATCATGAGGTCAAGAGATCCAGACCATCCTGGTGAATATGGTGAAACCCTGACTCTACTAAAAATTAAAAAAAAAATTAGCTGGGTTTGGTGGCGTGCACCTGTAGTCCCAGGTACATGGGAGGCTGAGGCAGGAGAATTGCTTGACCCTGGAGGCGGAGGTTGCAGTGAGCCAAGATCGTGCCACTGTACTCCAGCCTGGCACCTGGTGACAGAGTGAGACTCTGTCTCAAATATATATAGAGAGAGAGCAGGCTGGCCGCGCTGGTTCACACCTGTAATCCCAACACTTTTGGAGGCCAAGGCAGGCAGATCACCTGAGGTTGGAAATTTGAGACCAGCATGACCAACATGGAGGAAACCCTGTCTCTACTAAAAATACAAAATTAGCCGAGCATTGTTGCAGTCTCCTGTAATCTCAGCTACTCAGGTGGCTGAGGCAGGAGAATCGCTTGAACCCTGGAGGAGAGGTTGCAGTGAGCTGAGATCATGCCATTGCACCCCAGCCTGGGCAACAAGAGCAAAAAAAGGCCGGGCACAGTGGTTTACACCAGTAATCCCAGCACTTTGGGAGTCCTAGGAGGCAGAGGTTGCAGTGAGCCAAGACCACACCATTGCACTCCAGCCAGGGTGACAAAGTAAGACTCCATCTCAAAAGAAAAGAAAACAAAACAACATAGGAGCTTTCCTGATACCTTTCTTGAAGAACAACTGAAGCTACCTATTTAACCCCCTACCCAATAAGGATGTGGGAGGCTCAAAAATTCCAAGATGATTTTTTTTTTTATCGTAGCCTACAGATATATACTCTTACTAAAATGTAGCTACTGTCAGGCATCCTATGCTAAAAAAACCCTATTACATGTGCATTATACTGTATTTTTAAAAATTATTTATTTATTTATTTATTTATTTGAGATGGAGTCTTGCTTTGTTGCCCAGGCTGGAGTGCAGTGGCGCAATCTCAGCTCTCTGCAACCTCTGCCTCCCAGGTTCAAGTGATTCTTCTGCCTCAGCCTCCCGAGTAGCTGGGATTACAGGCATGCACCACCATGTCTGGCTAATTTTTTATATTTTTAGTAAAGACTGGGTTTCACAATGTTAGCCAGGATGGTCTCGATCTCCTGACCTCGTGATGTGCCCACCTCAGCCTCCCAAAGTGCTAGGATTACAGGTGTGAGCCATAGCGCCCAGCCTGTATTTTTTATTATTATTATTTTCTTATTTATTTATTTATTTTGAGATAGAGTCTTGCTCTGTCACCCAGGCTAGAGCGCAGTGGTGCAATCTCGGCTCACTGCAACCTCCACCTCCCAGGTTCAAGCGATTCTCCTGCCTCAGCCTCCCATCTAGCTGAGACTATAGGTGCATGCCACCATGCCTGGCTAATTTTTTATTTTTAGTAGAGATGGGGTTTCACCATGTTGGCCAGGCTGATCAAACTCCTGACCTTAATTGACCCACCCACGTTGACCAACCAAAGTTCTGAGATTACAGGTGTGAGCCACCTCGCTCAGCCTGCACTGTGTTTTAATGTCTTTTATTCCAACATCCTTACGGTACCTTAAGCTTCTAGATAGTAAGGTTATGCCTTTTATCTTTATATTCCTAGCATGTAGTAAATTATATAACCAGGTGGGAATAGTTATCATTAAAGTAGTAGTAAAACTTTATTGAATGCTATTCTGATCCAGCCAGAGCACTAAGTGTGTTACATGAATTATCTCTATCCTCCTTTTTGCAAATGAGAGATTTAAGACTTTCCCCAAATTACCTAGCTAGTAAATACCAGAATTATGTTTCATATCTGTTTGTTGCTCCTCTTACTGAAAATCTACTTTATGAAAATGTAAACATATAAAACCAGCCAACTGGCCAGGTTTGGTGACTCACTCCTATAATCCCAGCACTTTGGAAGGCCGAGTGAGGCAGGCGGATCACCAGAGGTTGGGAGTTCGAGACTAGCCTGGCCAGCATAGTGAAACCCTCTCTCTACTGAAAATACAAAAAGTTAGCCAGACGTGGTGGCACGTGCCTGTAGTACCAGCTATTCAGGAAGCTGAGGCAGGAGAATCACTTGAACCCAGGAGGCGGAAGTTGCAGTGAGCCGAGATCGCACCACTGCGCTCTAGCCTTGGCAACAGAGGGAGGCTCCATCACAAATAAATAAATAAATAAATATTAAAAAATAAAACCAGCCAATTAACTAATGGTGAACACTTTCATTAACTGTTACAGAATGCTGTTTCTCCACTATAGGGTTCTATGAAAAGAACTATTTCCTGACCTCTCTCAGTGCCTTCTCCATTCCCCCTCTGATGATGTAGAGTCTGAGGGTTACTCTGAGCAGGGTAACTGGGCACATTGGGCTTAGCTCCATTGCCTTCTTCCTCTGGGGAGACAGACTCCAAAGGGAGAAACATTATCTGCTGTTCTCTCCAGGGCCTGCCCCTAGCCCAGTGCTGCCTACAACTGGGTGGGAATGGCTCTAGATTCTGGGCTTCAGTATTACCCCAGCCCACCTGGCCACAGACCTAAAACTATTCCTTCTAACCTGGCCTCCTGTCTGTCTCACTCTGTTTTCATCCTCAATGTTTCAGAAATAGGGAGAGGTGAGCTATTTCCTGAGCTTTTTTGGAGAATGCTCCTTCCCCAAAATCAGCAAAGGGCAGATTAAAGTTTTTTGCCTTAAGCAGTGCACAGAGTAAAGGTTGGTTAGAGAAGCCAGGGCAGGGAGATATGAGGAAAGAGAAGGAGAAGCAGAAACCAGAAACTTCACACTAAGAGTCTGCTCAAGATCATTCAATTTTAAAGCACTCAGGCTGCATGCAGTGGCTCACACCTATAATCCCAGCACTTTGGAATGCCAAGGCAGATGGATTACCTGAGGTCAGGCATTTGAGACCAGCCTAACCAATACAGTGAAACCCCATCTCTACTAAACATACAAAAATTACCTGGGTGTGATGGTGTTTGCCTATTGTCCCAGCTACTTGGGAGGCTGAGGCAGGAGATGGCTTGAACCCAGGAGGCAGAGGTTGCAGTGAGCTGAGATCATACTACTGTACTCCAGCCTGGGGAACAGAGCAAGACTGTCTCAAAAAAAACAAACAAACAAACATTATGGGACCGGCGCAGTGGCTCATGCCTGTAATCCCCGCACTTTGGGAGGCCAAGGCGGGTGAAACACAAGGTCCGGAGTTTGAGACTAGCCTGACCAACATGGTGACACCCTGTCTCTACTAAAAATACAAAACATTAGCCGGGCATGGTGGCGTGTGCCTGTAATCCCAGCTACTCAAGAGGTTAAGGAGAACGATCCAAGATGGCCGATCGCTAACATCCCGGGATTGCAGCTCTTAGGGAAGGCGCAGAGAACTAGAGGACGCCACACTTTCAGACAAAGTCTGGTCGCTCACGGAGCAGAAGATCCCCCAGTGGTGGAAACACCTCGAGGCGGCAGCGCTCGGCGCAGAGTAAACTACTATGGAAACAAGAAGGAAGCCCTACAGGAGAATCCTGGGCAGAAAAGCACCATCAGTTTTAACGCCGCTGCTCTGGCCCTGGGAACTAACAACCTGGATGTCCACTCAAGAGACCTAATCTGAAAGTTGGTAATTTCAAAGACAACAGGAGGATAAATTTACAATGACGGGAAGAAACCAGCGTAAAAAAGCTGAGAATACTCAAAGTCAGAACGCCTCCCCCTCTAAAGATGATCACAGTTCCACATCAACAATGGAACAAGGCTTGATGGAGAACGAGCGCCTCCTGATGACAGAATCACTCTTCAAGGAATGGATAATAACAAACTTCGGTGAGTTAAAAGAACATGTTGTAGCCCAACGTAAAGAAACTAGAAACTTTGAAAAAAGGTTTGATGAAGTCCTATTGAGAATAGACAACTTAGGAGTATGAGTGAATTAATGGAACTGAAGAATACAATACAGGAACTCCGAGAAGTATGCACAGGTTTAAACACTCGAATTGTTCAAGCAGAAGAAGGGATATCAGAGGTCAAAGTCCAACTTAATGAAATAAAACGTGAAGAAAAGATTAGAGAAAAAAGGATAAAAAGGAATGAGCAAAGTCTCCAAGAAATGTGGGACTATGTGAAAAGACCAAATTTACGTTTGATAGGTGTACCTGAATGCGACAGAGAGAATGAATCCAAGCTGGAAAATACCCTTCAGGATATTATTCAGGAAAATTTTCCTAAACTAGCAAAGCAGGTCAACATTCAACCCCAGGTAATACAGAGAACATCACAAAGATATTCCTCAAGAAGAGCAACCCCAAGGCACATAATCGTTAGATTCACCAGGGTTGAAACGAAGGAGAAGATACTAAGGGCAGCCAGAGAGAAAGGTCAGATTACCCACAAAGGCAAGCCTATCAGACTTACAGCAGATCTCTCAGCAGAAACTCTACAGGCCAGAAGAGAGTGGGGGCCAATATTCAACATCCTCAAAGAACAGAACCTTCAGCCCAGAATTTCATATCCAGCCAAACTAAGCTTCACAACTGAAGGAAAAATAAAATCTTTTATGAACAAGCAAGAACTCAGAGATTTTATTACCACCAGGCCTGCTTTACAAGAGCTTCTGAAAGAAGCATTACACACAGAAAGAAACAACCAGTATTAGCCTTTCTAAAAATATACCAAAAAGTAAAGAGCACCAACACAAAGAAGAATTTACACCAACAAATGGATAAAACAGCCAGTCAACATCAAATGGCAGTAACCCTAAATTTAAATTGACTAAATTCCCAATCAAAAGACACAGCCAAAACCCAACGGCATGTTACATCCAGACCTGTTTCACATGCAAGGATACACAAAGACTCAAAACAAAGGGATGGAGAAAGATTTACCAACCAAATGGAGAGCAAAAATAAATAATAAATAAATAAAAAGCAGGAGTTGCAATTCTTGTATCGGATAAAATAGATTTTAAAGCAACAAAGATATAGTGGTAAAAGGATCAATGCAACAACAAGAGATAACGATCCTAACACCCAGATAGGAGACTTAGATTCAATGAGACAGAAAATTAATAAGAATATCAAGGACTCGAACTCAGATCCAGAACAAGTAAACTGAATAAATATTTATAGAGCTCTCCACTTCAAATACACAAAATATACATTCTTGTCAATACCACATCACACCTACCCATTAGTTTAAATGAAACATTGATTGGCCATTATTAGTACCCAATTTTTTTCAAAATAAAGCAATATTTCCATTTACTCTCCCTCTTTCTCTTCCTCTTTCTTCCTCTCCTTTACTTATTTTTTTTTTTTCTTTCCTTCTCTCAAAAAAAAAGAATTCAACTTGTAAACCTCTAGATCCAGGTCGGCAATGTCTCTTTCATTGTTTGATTTCCTTTCTTCCCTTCCCTCCCTCCCCGCTTCCTCCCTTCCTTCCTTCCTTCATCCCTTCCTTCCTCCCTACCGTCCTTATTCCCTTCCTTCCTGCCTTCCTCCCCCCCCCCCAAAAAAGAGGTTAAGGCAGGAGAATTGCTTGAACCCAGGAGATGGAGGTTGCAGTGAGCTGAGACCGCGCCATTGCACTCCAGCCTGGGTGAGAAGAGTGAGACTCTGTCCTAAAAAGAAAAAAAAAAAAAAATTAAAGCACTCAGTAAATGTAAGTGAATGACAAAGCAATTTACACTTACTTGACCTTCTCAAGTCTTTAAAGCACCTCTACTGTGTGAAACAAAGCACACTGCTACCCATCAGCTTGCTAAACCCCTTTAAATGATGGGGATATGGACCGTTGTATGGGAATTCTGCTGGTGCAGGGGAAAGGGAGGGCAGCCCTTTCCCTCCATTCTTGGACTTACCTAGCTTTCCACAAACAGGCTGAAAATTCCCAAAAGAATGCTAAATACATGCTCCAGGTTCATTTATCCAGCTGTTTTCCTTGCATCTCCTTCTGGCTGTTTCACAGGCATTTCCAACATAGCAAGGGCAGAACAGGTCTTTTGATCTCCCTTAAAAAAATCTGTTCCTCCTTCAGGCTTCCCATCTTAGTAAATGGAACCAAAATCCACCCTATTAGATTACTCTCATTTCACCATACCTGCATCCAATCCACCAGCAACTTTTGTCTCTACCTCTAAAATCTATCCAAATCTGTTCATCTCTATCTCCACTATTACCACGTTGTCCAAACCAGGTGTCATTTCTCACCTGGACCATTATATGGCTTCCTAATTGGTCTCCCTGCCTCTGCCAATCTAGAAGCTAACCAGCAGCCAGAATGAGCTTTCAAAATTAAAATAATATAATTCCACTACTTAAAAGTAATGACTTCTAGTCCAGGTGCAGTGATTCACGCCTGTAATCCCAGTACTTTGGGAGGCTGTGGTGGGCAGATCACAAGGTCAAGAGTTTGAGACCAGCCTGACCAACGTGGTGAAACCCAATCTCTATTAAAAATACAAACAAACAAAAAAAAAAATTAGCCAGGCATGGTAGCACATGCCTGTATTCCCAGCTACTTGGGAGGCTAAGGCAGGAGAATCTCTTGAACCTGGGAGGCAGAGGTTGCAGTGAACCAAGGCCATGCCACTGCACTCCTGCCTGGCGAAACTCTGTCTCAAAAAAATAAATAAATAAGTAAAATAAAGAAATGACTTCCAAATGGACATAGAATAAAGTCCCAAGTCCCTATATCTGAATGAAAGTTTAATGTGAGCTAGGCCAGGTGCAGTGGCTCACATCTGTAATCCCAGTACTTTGGGAGACCGAGACAGGTGGATCACCTGAGGTCAGGAGTTCAAGATCAACCCGGCCAACATGGCAAAAACCCATCTCCACTAAAAATACAAAAATTAGCTGGGTGTGATGGCAGGCTCCTGTAATCACAGCTACTTGGGGGGCTGAGGCAGGAGAAACGCTTGAACCCAGGAGGCAGAGGTTGCAGTGAGCTGAGATTGCACCATTGCACTATGGTCTGGGCAAGAGTGAAACTGTCTGAAAAAAAAAGTGTAATGTGAGCTACCCCTCCCTCCCTTTGTGACCTCATCTCCTGGCTTTTTCCATCTCGTGTGTCATGCCCAACCAAACTTGTCCACCTCAGGCTCTTCATACTTTGGTTTTCTCTTCTGAGAACAGACTTTTTTTAAAGGTCTTCTTCTGGTCATTTAGGTTAAAGTTCACCTCCTCAAGAGCAGCCTTCCCAGACCACCCATGTCAAATAGACTCTTCCTCTCACCTTTGTCTGTCTCATTGTTGTTTCTTTTTAAGTTTTGGGGTTTTTGAAATTTTTTTTTCCCGTAGCACTTACCACTATCTGAAATTTTCTTTCTTTCTTTCAGTGGTATGATCTCAGTTCAATGCAACCTCTGCCTCCCGGTTTCAAGCGATTCTCCTGCCTCAGCCTCCGGAGTAGCTGGGACTACAGGCATATGCCATCACGCTTGGCTAATTTTTATATTTTAAGTAGAGAAAGGGTTTTGCCATGTTGGCCAGGCTGGTCTTGAACTCCTGACCTCAAGTGATCCACCCACCTTGGCTTCCCAAAGTGCTGGGATTATAGGCATGAGCCAGCATGCCCGGCCTTTGTTTACTTCTTATATTTATTATCTGTATTGGCAACTAAAAGGTAAGTGCCATCAGGGCCGTAATCTTGTCTAAAAAGTGCCTGGCTGAGGTGGGCGGATCACAAGGTCAAGAGATCGAGACGATCCTGGCCAACATGGTAAAACCCCCATCTCTACTAAAAAAAATACAAAAATTAGCTGGGCCTGGTGGCGCGTGCCTGTAGTCCCAGCTACTCTGGAGGCTGAGGCAGGAGAATCACTTGAGCCCAGGAGGTGGAGGTTGCAATGAGATCATGCGACTGCACTCCAGTCTGGTGACAGAGCAAGACTCCATCTCAAAAAAAAAAAAAAAAAAAAAAAAGAGTGCCTAGCTGTAGAAGACACTTATACATGAATGAATAATTAATGAAATTCTGAGAACAAAAGACAAAGGCAAATCTAGACACAGATTCTGGCTTAAAAACACAGATTTCTGATCTGCCACAGCTTAATCTTTGAAAGGCATTCCATACCCACTCCTTCCTCCCAAAAGGCCTGAGCAGCTTGGAAGTGGTTTCTGTGCCTTCTTTGCCCTTGGCCTGCCTCTGAGAGACAGAGTTCATCCGACTTTCTGCTCATTTCCTAGTGACTTTGAGTTCATAAACAGCCAAAGACAATAATGGGTCTTTAACTCACCAAGAATCCTTCAAGCCAGGGCACTCTGCCTCCGCTAATTATTGCCAAGTCTGGTTTAGGTCGGACAGCAACTGAGGCTCCACCCTCCATCCATTCCATCCTCCCCCAGGTTAGGGGAAATCCTCTCTCCATTGTCAAGTCAAGGTGTGAAGTTTGATGAAACTACTCAGGGCAGAGAGGTGGTTGGAAATTGGGTGAGGGTGATACTATTTCACCAAATTAAGGCTTGGGTATAACCGAGAAATAGGGTCAAAATTACGTCAGCCAGAGAAATATAAATCCACTGGACTACATGAGAAATGTAGTCTTTTAAAATAAGAAAAAGTTGCAGCCATGGAGAGAAGACCCTCTGATTCTCTCTTCCCAAGCCTTGAGACTAGAGCATCCCGCCATGAAATGTCAGTGGATGCTGAGACCTGAACTCCCCTTCTCCCTGAGGCTGGCCTACAGAATTATGCCTGAAAGCGTACCTGAAAAGACAAAGGATGACCTCTGCTTTCACCAGCATCAGAAATGTTACATTTTCATCAATGCACCACAATGTAGCAGCCTCTCATTGTGAGGTATCACCTAGAGTTTCTTTTTTCTCATGACCAAGAAAATTAAGGAGCCTGGAGGCAAAGGGTGAGGTTGCAGTAAAAGTTTAGTAAGTGAAAGAAATTTCTCGACAGTAGAGAGAGACCAGCAAGAGTGTTGCTGTTTTTACAGGTGACTGCAAAGGCTTTTATAAGCAACTGGTGAAGGCTGGGCATCCCATTTGCATAAGGCGTGAATTTCCAGTAGCTCCATCTTATCCTTCTAGTGTGCATGTGAGCCCTTAGCTTGAGTTTTACTCCATATTGCTTTGTTCCCCTTACTATGCCTGTGTCAGGGGATGGAATTTTCCATTGCAGGCTTATCTGGGCAAGTCACTTATGCAGACTTTATCTGTTCAGCCGTGGGAATGTCTTAAGCAAGCCCCCCCCCCACCCCGTGCGAATCCCCTTATCTGTGCCTGCAGCCTCATTTTTCAGGGTGTTCTTTTGTTGGAAAGAATTTAACCAAGGACCCATCCTAACTGATTGCCTGAACCGTTTCTTCCTTTCTCCTCTCTTAATATCTTAATATCTTCCATTGTGGACTATACCAATGTTGTAATGTTCTTGCTAAAATTGATGCAGGAAGAAAGACAAAGTTATAAGGTTGGCATCCACAATTTTTCCATGTTGCCCCACTCCCCAATTTACATGAAGGAAATGGAATCGGTGAGGTCTGCAGCCCTGTCTAAAGCAGTCAACCATTTTCCTGCCCAGGTCAATTGCTGCAATGGGAAACATGACATCAAGTTTGTCAGATGCACCAAATTTTCGAGAAAAGCCAGAGAGAGAGAGAGCTGAAAATTTGTGTGAAATATCCTAATTTGTTAAAGTTGGCAATTTTATCAAATTAGGATTATACTCCACTAAACATAACATAAAATCGAAAAGAACATGTAGCATAAATGAGGTAGAAATGTTTCCCTCATTATAGGCAGTTCCATGGCTCCATAGAGATCAGGGATTCAGGTTTCTTCCAGCTTTCTGCTCTATAATTCCTAGAGTGTGATTTTTATCTTTATGGCCCAGTATGGCTGCAAGAGCTCTAGCATCTAAGTTCCCAGCAGAAGGATAGAAGACTGGCTGGAAAAACAAGGAGATACAGGGTATCCATCAGGTATGCTTTGGGGGAGCCGCCACAAAACACATCTGCTTACATCTTATTGGCTAGAACTTAGCCACATGGTGACCGCTAATTGCAAGGGAAGCTGGGAAATGTCATCTCTATTTCAGAGGCACTTACTATAGAGAATAAAGGGAGAAAGGCTCTTGGGGTGAGCAATTAATAGTCTGTGTCATAGTAATTATATCAGTCAGGGTTCTCCAGAGAAACAGAACCAACAGGAGGCACACAGACACGGTCTTACCATATTGCCCAGGCTGGTATTGAACTCCTGAGCTCAAGTGATCTTCCTGCCTTCAGTAATCCCCAGTGTGGGATTACGGGTGTGAGCCACTGCGCCAGTCAGTACTTCATTAAAAGCCAGAAGATAGAACTAAAATTGTTTAGGGTAAATATGTGTCTTATGTTTCTTTCTTTCTTTCTTTCCTTCCTTCCTTCCTTCCTTCCTTCCTTCCTTCCTTCCTTCCTTCCTTCCTTCCCTCCCTCCCTCCCTCCCTCCCTCCCTCTCTCTCTTTCTTTCTTTCAGATGGGTTTCACCATGTTGGTCAGGCTGGTCTTGAACTCCCAACCTCAGGTGATCCACCTTCCTTGGCCTCCAAAGTGCTTGGATTACAGGCGTGAGCCACCACGTCCGGCCATGTCTTGTGTTTCTTAATTCAGCAACAAATAAGTTTTATGTAACAATCATCACATAAAAATAAAAACAATTATAATTCAGTGGATCTTTTTCCACTTTGTGGGATGCAGATTTGGTTTATCTGGCTTCAGTGCTTTTCTAATCTTTGCTGCTGTTTAATTTTCACAAGTCAGTCATCATTATTGTGATTTCATTTTTACTGCAAAGTGCACTGGAGTCATCATTTTTTAAGAAACAAAAAATAGATGGGGTGGGCCCATATCATTGTGGCCATTTCTCTGATCTTTAGAAAATAGTTCTCCATATTTGAATCCCATCAATGCTCATAGAAGGACAATCTGATAGGCTTCCTATTTATAAGATACCTGAGTTTGACTCCCATTTGAATGGATGGTTATCCATGTCAGACTTACGCTTTGGACAGAAAACCCCATAATTTTTAAATTTTAATTATTATTTTTGAGACACGGTCCCCTTTTCTTGCCCAGGCTGGAGTGCCGTGGCATGATTATGACTCACACTAGCCTCGACCTCCCGGCTTAAGCTATCCTCCCACCTCAGCCTCCTGAGTAGCTGGGATTATAAGTATGCACCAGCATACACAGCTAATTTTTTTCTATTTTTTGTAGAGACAAGGGTCTCACTACATTACCGACGCTGGTCTTGAACTCCTGGGCTCAAACAATCCTCTTACCTTGGCCTCCCAAAGTGCTGGAATTACATGCATGAGCCACCCTGCCCAGCTGAAACGCCTAATTTTAATGAGAATGGCATCCATGGAAGGCACTGTTCCCAATTTTTTTATGAGATCAGTCCTGGATCAAATGCAAACAGATTTTTCCTTATGACAGATTCTGCACTATAGCCCACAGTATTATACTGCTTTACTCTGAACATAAATTAAGTGCCTATTACCTGATAGATTTTTGCATGACACACATTAAGAACATGCATTTTCCTGAATTTCTTGCTCTTCTACTCTCCTTAAGCATTCATAGGCATACATTGTCTACTATGACGGCTTGTAACAAAAATCTGTAACACTCTTACTTGTGGTCATTGCTGGCTAGATATTTTGCTGAGCCCAGTGCAAGCAGAAAATATGGGACCTCCTGTTTAAAAAACAGGAAAAAGGCTGGGTGCAGTGGCTCACGCCTATAATCCCAGCACTTTGGGAAGCCGAGATGGGTGGATCACCTGAGGTCAGGAGTTCAAGACCAGCCTGGCCAATATAGTGACACCTCATCTCTATAAAAAAAATTTTTTTAAAATAAAAAATAAATAACAGGAAAAAAGTGCAGTAATAGGGATAATAGGGATAATAATAATGTAATAGGAATAATAGTGATACAGGAGTAACCACATGAAAGTAAACACTGTAAAACTAATAGTTTTGATGTCATAATTTTATATAATAAACAATAATCATTCATTAATGTGATGTGCTATTATATTTTTCTGGCTTACTTTTCTGCAAATTCACCAAAATGTATACTTTCATTTTCAATAGATAAGAAATTTATGTTATAAAGCTTCTTTATCAGTAGATAAGACTGAAAGCAGCACCGCCCAGTCTTGGGAGATGTAAAATCACAAATAAATTTTCATAATTTTTCATTTCGTAAAAGATCTTCCTGCTGATTCAGCTATTAAGAGTGTTTCATAAACTGTGACAACACTGAGATACATTTCTAATTAGTTCGAAATATTAATTTTAGTACTTCTAGAGTCGTTGGTTCTTGTGGAATAATGTTTCCAAATTTTTCTAAGACAACTCAGTCTTATGTAAAAGTCTGAATTTAATTTTAAGTATAAATTTATACAATGATATTTTAATGTTTCTGCAGACATAAGGAAATATTTCCTGAAACTTGTGGAGGTCTTACAAAAAACTGAAATTGGCTTCATAATTTGTATATAATTCATAAGGCCTGTTTATGTATTCTGTCACTGACTCTTCAATTACAAGAAAAAATGCTTAATTATCTTTCTGCTAAACAATTGGATCATTCTTCCTAGGAAAATAGCATTCTTTTCTGTAGAATGTCACAATCTTTAAACTTAATTTCTGTTTCTAAGCCTCAGGTTATCTGCTTTGTGATATTGTAGTAGTTTTCACAACTAGAGTGTCTAAATTCTTCAATAATTCTAGGCTGGGTGTGGTAGCTCATGCCTATAATCCCAGCACTTTGGGAGGCTGAGGCAGGCAGATCACCTGAGGTTGGGAGTTCAAGACCAGCCTGACCAACATGAAGAAACCCTGTCTCTACTAAAAAGACAAAATTTGCCGTGGTGGTGCATGCCTGAAATCCCAGCAACTCAGGAGGCTGAGGCAGGAGACTTGCTTGAACCTGGAAGGCAGAAGTTGCAGTGAGCTGAGATCTCACCATTGCACTCCAACCTGGGCAACGAGGGAAACTGTCTCAAAAAAGAAAAAAAAATTCTAATAACCCTCTGCTAGGGTATGACAATGTTCATGTAATACATTGTTATTGTGTACACATTGTACTAATTTACTGACAAAATTAGTGGAATGAGCTCCAGTAGTTCCTGTCCCAGTTCTCAGGGTGGAGAGTTACTATTTATGCAGATGACGTAGGGCTACGCTCTGGGAAAGGACAAGCAAGCTGGTCTCCCACTGCTGGTCCTGGCAATGTCCATATGCAAAGCCCTTTCCTATCTTTGGAGCCACAGCCACTGCAGTCATGACTGTTGCTTCTGTTGCCACCACCATCACCACTGCAACTGGACCCAGGGACTGGCTCAGCTCCACTCTGGACTGCCCTGAATCATGTGCATGCATGCTGAGGTGCCTGCACCACCGGAGTCCTCTGCACACGTGCATGCATTCCTGGCTGGGGTGTTTCCAGTGCTCACGTGCATGCTTTATTGTCTCACTGGCTTCACTTACCAAACACAGATTCAAAGATAAAATCACCAAGCATTCCAAGACAGCAACAGCCGAGGATTAAACCAAGTATGGGCCCCTTCTGCGAGTGCAACTGCACAGGATATGGTGCTATATATAGTCTAGTAAGCGTCAGGATTTGAGCTTTGTGTAGAAGAGAGGATAAGGTGGTGGGGAAATGATAGGCACTGACAGATTTCCTCTGTGATCTTAACTTAAAGCAACAGGTTGTTGATAAATTTACATCATCTTCATACTGAAATGTATGCTCTTTGAGGGCAAGAATCTTGTCTTATGCAGCCCTGTATTCCCCATGGGACCTACCTGTGTGCCTTGCATATAGCAGATGTTAAGTACTTTAGGTTGAACACATAAATTCATAAATTGCTATTCTTCTGTTTCAGAGGGGTAACAGAGTTGGAAACAAGTGCTCTTTTTTTTTTTTTTTTTTTTTTTTTTTGAGATGGAGTCTTGCTCTCTCACCCAGGCTAGAGTGCAATAGTTCGATCTTGGCTCACTGCAACCTCCGTCTCCCAGGTTAATGATTCTCCTGCCTCATCCTCCCTAGTAGCTGGGATTACAGGCACCTGCCACCACACCTGACTAATTTTTGTATTTTTAGTAGAGATGGGGTTTCACCATGTTGGTCAGGCTGGTCTCAAACTCCTCACCTCATGATTGGCCTGCCTCGGCCTCCCAAAGTGCTGGGATTACAGGCGTGAGCCACTGTGCCTGGTCAGGTGTTCCTTTTATATAAGGCATTAAACTGATCAAAACTGGTATAAAAACAATCTTATCTTCTTGTCTGATCCAGGAGGAGAAATATCATTAGCAAGCATTGTGTTTTCTGCATTTATTCCACACATGTGCCCTGTGTAAACTTCCTGACTTTGGTAAAGGAGAATCCTTCTGGTTTTGCATGCACTTACAGATAATCGCATGATGGATTTCATTTTTCCCCCTTTGTTTCCATGTCTGGAAAGCAAAATCATAGAAGGAAACGCTATAGACAATTTCAGATGGAAAAGAAGAAAGGATTAGAAGTACTATTTGGCCATGACAATTAGATGGAAGAGGGTGATGAAATACTTAATAAGCTAAAGTCCATCCTTTTCCATCTGTTACTATGGGCCACATTTTGCAATGGACATTATTTACTTTCATTGCTTATACAGACAGAATCAAAGGAGGGATAACATTACAGAGGAATGAGTTATTTCCCATTTACTGGATTACATGGTTTTGTAGCATGAATTTGTTTTCACCTCAAAGATTTTACACAATCTACATGTCAAAAATTCATGATCAGCTGAGCACAGTGGCTTACGCCTATAATCCCAGCACTTTAGGAGGCCAGGGCAGGTGGATCACTTGAGGTCAGGAGTTCAAGACTAGTCTGGCCAACATGGTGAAACCCTGTCTCTACTAAAAGTACAAAAATTAGCTGGGCGTGGTGGCATGCACTTGTAATCTCAGTTACTCAGGAGGCTGAGGCAAGAGAATCACTTGAACCTGGGAGGCAGAGGTTGCAGTGAGCTGACATCACGCCACCACACTCCAGTCTGGGCAACAGAATGAAACTCTGTCTCAAAAAAAAAAAAAAAAAAGAAGAATTCATGATCATCACTAGTCATGCTGTTAGTTAACAGAAGGTCAGCAGGTCACAAGATTATAGGTCTAGATGTGAGGAAGCAAGACATCTCAAAGTGCTGATTTTCTTTTAAGTTTATGGGAGGAGCAAATATTAAAGATCTAAGTCTCTAAGCTGAAGACTAATCACTGTCCTCTTCATCAAACAGGTCTTAATCTTAATATTTTGAAGGGTAGGCCAGGTGCAGTGGCTCAAACCTGTAATCTCAGCACTTTGGGAGGCCTAGGAGGGCAGATCACGAGGACAGGAGTTCGAGACCAGCCTGGCCAATATGGCGAAACCCCATTTCTACTAAAAATTAGCTGAGTATGGTGGTCCATGCCTGTAGTCCCAGCTACTGGGGAGGCTGAGGCAGGAGAATCGCTTGAACCGGGGAGGCGTAGGTTGCAGTGAGCCGAGATTGTGCCACTGTACTCCAACCTGGGCAACACAGCAAGACTCCATCTCAAAAAAACAAAATAAAACAATATTTTGAAGGTAAATATATTTATTCCAATTCCCACAAATGCTGCATTTCTCCAATAAAACCTGGTAAAGGCTGGGCGTGGTGGCCTGTGCCTGCAGTCCCAGCTACTCAGGAGGCTGAAGTGGGAGGATAGCTTGAGTCCAGGAGGTCGAGGCTGGGATGAGCCATAGTCATGCCACTGCACTTCTCCTGGGTGACAGAGTGAAATCCTGTCTCAAAGAAAAAAAAACAAAAAATCAAAAAACCTGACAAAAAGATGTGGATGAGATTGTAACAGTTTATGGATTTCTAAACATTTCTTTTGCCTGATTTCATTTTACTTCCTCCTTATCAGATTGTTACGAGACTCTTGGTAATATAAATGCACATTGGACGCATCTCACACACGTCAATATAAACTACATTCAGTCTTTGAAAGAAAGATATTATTGCAGTTCTGCAGCAGCATTAAGTAAGGCAGGGGACTAGTAACTTATGCAGATAACAGTAATGGAGTCATACATTTAATAACTATGGAGCGTCTACTATATATCAGGCTCTTTACTAGTGCTGGAGATATATCTGTGAATGAAACAATAAAAAAGGAAAACCAAAAAAACTTGCCCTCATTCAGCTTACATTACATTGAGGAAACACAGGCAAAAAGTAATGTACATAAGTGGAAAAGTACATTGTAGAGTTTTTTTTTTCTTTTTCTTTTAGGAGATAGAGCATCAGTTTGCTATTTCTACAGAACAAACCTCCTCAAAACCAGGTGGCTCAAAACAAAAGTATTTATTATTGCTCACTAGAGCAGAGGGAAAGGAAAATGGAAACATGTGTGTGATACTGAGAGAGAGAGAAGAGAAAGAGAAAGAGGGAGAGGTACAAGGGGGTTGGGGTGCAATTTTAAATAAGGGGATCACCTTACTGAGAAGGCAGATGTGGTATGCAGCCTGTAAGATGGTCTTCCTGAGTATCCTCTTCCTTTGAGTACGGGCTGGGCCTACTAACTCCTTCCTAACAAAGAGAATATGGCAAAAGTGACAGGACAGAATTGTGAGATGCTCTGTGGAGAGGCCCCTCCGTGGAGGCAAGGAACTGAGGGAGGCCCCAGCAAGCAGCCAATGAGGGGCCTTTTTTTTTTTTTTTTTTCAGACAAGTCTCCCTCTGTTACCCAGGCGGAGTGGGTAACACTGGAGCACAATCTCGGTTCACTGCAACCTCTATCTCCTGGGCTCAAGAAATCGTCCCACCTCAGCCTCCCAAGTAGGTGGGACTACAGGTGCAAGCCACCACACCTGGATAATTTTTGTATTTTTTGTAGAGATGGGGTTTTGCCATGTTGGCCAGGCTGCTGATCTTGAACTCCTGAGCTCAAGCAATCCACCTGCCTTGGCCTCCAAAAGTGCTGAAATTACAGGCGTGAGCCACACTAGGGTCTTTAGTTCAAGGGTCCATGGGGAACTGAATCCCGCTAAGAACCATGTGAGTGGGCTTGAAGGTGGGTCCTCCTTCAGTAGCGCTTACAGATGAGACAGCAGTGCTGGGAACATCTTGACTGCAGAGAATCCTTCAGGCAGCTAAGCTAAGCTTGACCCAGCTAAGCTGTGCCTAGAATCTTGATCCCAGAAACAATGAGGTAATAGATGTTTGTTTTTAGCTCCTAAGATTTGGAGTACTTGCTACACAGCAGTAGGTAATACAGTGATGTTTGAACAAAAACTTGAAGAAGCTAAGTGAGAAAGCCATATAGCTATCTGGGAGAAGTGCATTCCAGGCAGAGGAAACAGCCAGTGCAGAGACCCTGAAGCAGGGCATGACTGATGTTATAAGGAGCATCATCTACAGTCCAGTGAGGAGAAGAGCAGACAGGGTAACATGTATGACTGGGGGCCACAGCGCATTGGGCCTAATTGGTTAGTAGAAGAACTTTAGTCTTACTCTGAAAGAAATTTGTAGCTATGTTGCAGGGTCTGGAGACAGTAGTGGCATGATCTCATTTATGTTTGTGAAAGATCACTCTAGTTTGTGTTGAGAATTGTCTGTAAGGTATAAGGGGGAAAGCAGGGAGTTCAATTAGGAGTTGGTTACATATGCCCATTGATGATAGACTGGACTGGGAAAATGTGGCACATATACACCATGGAATATTATGCAGCAATCAAAAATGATGAGTTCGTGTCCTTTGTAGGGACATGGATGAACCTGGAGAACATCATTCTCAGCAAATTGACACAAGAACAGAAAATGAAATACCACATGTTCTCACTCATAGGCGGGTGATGAACAATGAGAACACATGGACACAAGGAGGGGAGCACTACACACTGGGGTCTGTTGGGAGGAATAGGGGAGGGACAGTGGAGGGGGAGAGTTGGGGAGAGATAGCATGGGGAGAAATGCCAGATATAGGTGAAGGGGAGGAAGGCAGCAACTCACACTGCCACGTGTGTACCTATGCAACTATCTTGCATGTTCTTTACATGTACCTCAAAACCTAAAATGCAAAAAAAAAAGGAGTCGGTTACAATAATCTAGGCAGGAAATGAACGAAAAGTCACGATGACAGTAGAGAGATGACAGAGGTAGATTCTGGACATGCTCTAAACATAGAACCACTGATTTCTGGATTGTGAAAGAGAAGAGTCAAGGAAGAATCCATGGTTTTTGGTTTGAGTGAAAACACGGGAAGAATGCAGGTGGATCAGGTGTGGGGAAGAGGAAAATCAGAAATTCACCTTTAATCATGTCAAACTTAAGAACAGCCAATGCTGTTCAAGTCAAGTAGAGCTGTTAAGCAGGCAACGGGATATATGAGTCTAGAGGTCAGGGTGATGTCTGGGCTGAATATTTAAATTTAGGAGTTGCCAGCATATAAATAGTATTTAAAGTTATGAGAGTGGATGAGATCACCAAGTATTGATAAAGGGACACAGGACTGAGAATGTGAATTGGGGCAATTCAACATTCAGACATCAGGAAACAGAGAAGAGATCAGCAGAGGAACCTGGGAAGGAACAGCCAGGGAGGCAGGAGGAAGACCCACAGTGTAGTGTCTTAATCAATTAAAGAACGCATCTCAAATGAGGTAACCAACTGCTACTATACTGGGATGAACGCTGATAAACAACTGGGGGGTTTATCTCCAGCATGGTTGCTGGAGACCTTTTCAAGAGCAGTTTAGTAAAGTTCTGAGAGCTAAAATAAAAATAAAAATAAAAAAAGTTAACGATAGTGAGTTTAACAGTGGGAGAGAAAGGACTGATGTTAGTAAAAATAGACTAATCTTTCTAGGAGCTTTGCTGCCAAGGAACCGGTGAAATCAAGTGGTATCTGATGAGGAAAATGGAGTTAGGTTTGGGAGGCCAAGGCAGGTGGATCATTTGAGGTCAGGAGTTCGAGACCAGCCTGGTCAACATGGTGAAATCCTGTCTCTACTAAAAATACAACTAGCCAGGCTTGGTGGCACGTGCTTGTAATCTCAGTTACTTCAGGTGAGGCAGGAGAATTGCTTGAACCTGGGGGCAGAGGTTGCAGTGAACCAAAATCATACTACTGCACTCCAATCTGGGCCACAGAGTGAGACTGTCTCAAATAAATAAACAAGTAAAATAAAAAGATATTTGGGCCAAGGCATGGTGGCTCACACCTGTAATCCCAGCTCTCTGGGAGGTTGAGTTGGGCAGACCACCTGAGGTCGGGCAGACCACCTGAGGTCGGGAGTTTGAGACCAGCCTGACCAACACAGAGAAACCCCACCTCTACTAAAAATACAAAATTAGCCGGGTGTGATGGTGCATGCCTGTAATCCCAGCTACTGGGGAGGCTGAGGTGGGAGAATTGCTTGAACCTGGGAGGTGGAGGTTGCAGTGAGCTGAGATTGTGCCATTGCACTCCAACCTGGACAACAAGAACAAAACTCTGTGTCAGGAAAAAAAAAAAAATTGGGCCAGGCTCAGTGGCTCATGCCTGCAATCCCAGCACTTTGGGAGGCCAAGACAGCCCGATTGCTCGAACCCAAAAATTCAAGACCAGCCCGGGCAAGATGGTGAAACCCCGTCTCTACAAAAAATACAAAAATTAGCTGGGCATGATGGTGCACACCTGTAATCCCAGCTACTCAGGAGGGTAAAGCAGGAGGATCACCTGAACCCACAGAGGTCAAAGCTGCCGTTAGGTGTGATCATGCCACTGAACTCCAGCCTGGGCAACAGACGGTGACCCTGTCTCAGAAAAAGAGAGGTTTACCTTCTGATGGGAAAGTAGGAATGTTGAGAAGAGAGCAAAAAATTGACATAATAGAGGGAAGCCTGGCCAACAAGGTGAAAACCATCGCTGGCCAACAAGGTGAAAGGGAATCCAATCCAGTGCTCAAGAGGGCCAAGTTTTGCGTAGAAATTCAAAGTTAGTTCACAGTTTCAAGAAAAAAGATGTACATGGCAAAAATGAACAGTAAATATTACTTGGTGTCTTATCTAGTACTCTCTTCAAGTTATCTTCATCTTTCATTGTCTTTGAGGTATTTTCCAACTCTGTAAATTGCAGACAACTGATAGAAATGCAAATAATTCTTTTCTATAGACATACAAGTGAATTCTGCCCAGTGGAGGCACAGATGATTCCCGTCCCCCATTATGGAGGCCAGTTGTGCACCTATTAAGCAAATTCATTTTGACATGCCTCATACCTATCTATCTATCTATCTATATATGTTTTTAAGATTATTTTTTGAACTTGGTTCAACATCTTACTGGTTCCTTTATTAGTGAGTTAAATAAAATCTTTGGCACTTGTTCATTTTATATTTATATGAGAATCATGATTTTACATTTTTTTTAAAGAGGCCAGGTGCAGTGCCTGTAATCCCAGCACTTTACGGGACTGAGATAGGAGGATCGCTTGAGGCAAGGAATGCAAGATCAGCCTGGACAACATAAGACCTCGCCACAAAAAAAAAAAAAAAAAAAAAAAAAAAAATCCTTCAACAATAGTAACCAGAGGGAAGGTAATGCACACAGACACAGATGCGTAGGTGGGTGGAAACGGTGGTGCCAACCAGTGCAAGTTCTTTCTAATAGCCTCCATTTTCTGAGAAAAGAAAAGATGTAAACTAGGAGAGTGGTAAATGGACTAGAGAATTTTAATATGACTGCAGCATTAAAAGCCACCTGAGGCCAGGTGCGGTGGCTCACACCTGTAATCCCAGCACTATGGTTGGCCAGAGGCAGGCAGATCCCCTGAGGTGAGGAGTTTGAGACCAGCCTGGCCAACAAGAGGAAAACCCGTCTCTACTAAAAATACTAAAATTAGCCAGGCGTAGTTGTAAGGTTGGCCAAGAGAAAGCAGAATAGCCCCAAAGTCAGGCAAGCAAGTTTTATTTTATTTTATTTTTTTATTGCATTTTAGGTTTTGGGGTACATGTGCAGAGCATGCAATACAGTTGCATAGGTACACACATGGCAGTGTGTTTTGTTTGCTTTCTCCCCTTCACCCACATTTGGTATTTCTCCCCAGGCAATCCCTCCCCACCTCCCCCTCCCACTGGCCCTCCCCTTTCCCCCCAATAGACCCCAGTGTTTAGTACTCCCTTCTCTGTGTCCATGTGTTCTCATTTTTCATCACCCGCCTATGAGTGAGAATATGCGGTGTTTCATTTTCTGTTCTTGTGTCAGTTTGCTGAGAATGATGTTCTCCAGATTCATCTGTGTCCCTACAAACGACACGAACTCATCATTTCTGATTGCTGCAAGTTTTATTAACCTGCCGGGCTGCTTCTGTGGCTTCCTTCTTAACAGTCGGAGTAGGCAGCCCTGAGTTTACAAAACGAGGGGTATATATGGCGTGAGAGGGGCATAAGGGAGTTTCAGGACTGAGGTCATTTATCCACTGATAATCAGAGGGAGTTTGTCAACTTGTAACAGACCTACAATACATCATCCTGTGACTTTTGTGGCAGCAGTTTTAAAAGAGAGAAACCAGGGCTTTTTACAGATATGTGTCAAACAGGAATTTACAAGTATGGATTACACACATTTGTTTTCCCTGTCCTCCCTTGAGCTGCCGGAATGGCTGTAATCAGGCTTTGCTTAATTGTAGCACATCTGGCAGCCTTGACGTGGCGCCTCGGTAGGGGTTTAGGAATGCATGTGCAGAGCAATCAGAATGGGGGAAGGGGTCAGCTTGTGTAGAGGGGGTTTTCTAAGGCAGCTTGTTCCGAACAGTAGTGACACTGGCTTGGAATCCCAGCTACTTAGGAGGCTGAGGCAGGAGAATCACTTGAACCGGGAACCCGGGAGACAGAGGTTGCAGTGAGCCAGAATCGCGCCACTGCACTCTCCAGTCTGTGCAACAACAAAAAAAGAAGAAAGGAAAGGAAGGAAGGGAGGGAGGAAAAGAAAGGAAAGAAAGGAAGAAAGCAGCCACTCGAAGTTAGTGGTCATGAATTTAAAGTGAGCTGTTAATGGATTAAATTTCTCCAGGCACAGTTCAACTGCATAGGTGCACACACAAAGGAGGTTGGGTTGAATTTAACCAGGATTGTGGCTTTGCTAAGTGAGTAGGCAAAAGCAATGTAAGAAGGCAATAGAATTGGGGATATATATATATATATATATATATATATATATATATATATATAAAGGACTGATTATAATGATATACTAGGAATTTAATCCAGGCAAGGAGGTAGGAGAAGACTCATGAGAAATGAATGACAGTGGAAATGTGATGAGATTATAGACTGGCGATCCCAGTAGAGTTGAGAGACTGTTGGAATTGCAGTACTAGAATGATGAGCTGGAAAGGCAGGTGTTATTCATTCAGAAAGGAAGAAAACATTTCTTCCTCTTGGGGTCAGCATTCTAGCATCTGAACAGACATTCTATTGTTTGAGGGTCACTTACCTGCTAACCACCACACTCCCCTTTTTGTGTAAGAGGACAGGTGTTTTGCATGGAGTGCTTATTTCTCCCTTCTAGTCTCTCTCAATGTGATGATTCCATGCAGTCAAGTCTTTTTTTTTTTCAAGAGTAAACAAAATCTGCAGACAGGCAAGGCAGCATGATGAGCAGGGTCTCCGTGGAAGGTTGTGCAGTTTGTACACTGCACAAAGGACACCAGGCTTGAGGGAGCAAGTGGGGCTGAGATCCATCTGAGCTCTGCACACTGAGCTGTGGCCCCATCACCAGCTGACTTTTTTGGCCCACAAAAGCTCCTGCCCTGCCACCATGGGCCTGTTCCTCAGGTCATGCCTTTCCTACTCCCCAGAAAGGTACTGTGTAGGCCAGGGAGCTCTGATAAAGACTGCATATGCACCATGAGGTTTTAGCCAGAGGGCTGGACTTGAGGGAGATGTGCCCTTTTGTTGAGAAATTCCTTGTGGACTTGTATCCTCAAATTCCTTCAAGTGTTCACTCTTTTTGAAGGAAGAGACCCGATATTATACTTCTCAATTATATGCATAGGGTAGCTCTTGATACCTACCAAATAGTTTCATTTGGATAATTAGGTTTTGCTTTTCCCAAAACCAGTAGTTGGCTTTCTAGGAGATCACTGCTATTTGAGAAAAACGATGAGGGGTCCCTGGCTTCTCTACTGTTTCTTGCCTATTTATCAGGAAAACCTTAGGTTAGACGAATATATTTATGAACAACCAGTTGAATGTTTTTTTTTCCCCTGGTAAGTAATGTGAAAGAGTAAGCAGAAATTGCTTAGATAGGTTACAGGGGTAAAGAAATTCGACTTGCTCATTTACTGTTTAAGGTCTTCTTTAATATATCAGCTCATTTTGAGAGATCTCATTTATCAATGGTTTTTGAGTTTTCGGGCACCTTCTGCAAATGTTACAGTTTCCTTAAACCAAATATCTATTAAACTACATACAAAAATATTTGCAAAGGCTTTTTTTTGGGTAGGAATTCTGGCAGTAACCACTCATTGAAGTAAAAATCTAATACAGAGCACAGCTTCGCAGAGACAAAATAATCCATGCTTACAGTAAGCAAATGTTACTGCGTAGGATGAACTTCAACAAAAACGAAGGCTATTTTTTAGAGTCAAAAACAAAGGCACACTTTTACAGTCAGTAGTTAATCAAGGGAAGGCAGCTAATGAGGTAGTGCAGTGTCATTTCCCCTGACTTACAGGTAGTAGAAAATGAAAGATTATTCAACTAAGTCAACAAGAAAATCATGTATCCCCCCCACCTCTAAGCTATTTTTGGGTCCTTGTGAAGAATTTGTAAATTCCCTGATGCTCTCCCTTTAGGACATGGAATATTTTCACCAGCACAAACAGCAGTGCTGATTCTGACGCTGCAAGCACAGCACAGTTCTCAATTATTTCCCACCGGTGGCGCTTTCACCAAAGGCCATGTGACTCTGTTCTGAACCCCTTTCAGGACTTCACTATTTCCTCTTTTATTTTTGCCTAGAAATGTCTGGGCAAAGAAGGAAAAGGGGAAGTAAGACGCAGTGATGAGTGGGAGAGAGACAGCAGGAAAGAGGGGTGGGAAACTGGACGCTGCAGCTTTCTCAAAACCCTGATAGGGTGCGTCGTGGGGGATGCTCATTCTTTTACTTAAGAGTACAGTGAGATTCCAGAACATCAGCCACATCTCTAGTCTAACCTGGGCATAAAATTCCTGCTGAAATAAAATACATATTTCCCCAAGTAATTTATTAAAAATTAGTATGACATTTGTGTGGAAATGAAGGCCAAAACGCAATGTTTTCCATTTCCAATGTACAAAGAGTTTTATAACTGAGAATGGCAAATTCTAAATAATAAGTAAAATAAATATGGAATTTATTTAAATAGACTGAGCCACAGATTAATCTTAATTAAGTGGTGTTTGGTTGACGGGAGAGAAAATGCTCTGTTGGAATTGTTGTAAGAACTTTCAAATGTGCTTGACTTGCATGTATTTAAAGATATAATAAAGGCCGAGTGTGGTGGCTCATGCCTGGAATCCCAGAACTTTGGGAGGCTGAGGCAAGTGGATCGCCTGAGGTCAGGAGTTAGAGACCAGCCTGGCCAGCATGATGAAACTCCATCTCTACTAAGAATACAAAATTAGCTGGGCCTGGTGGCTCACACCTGTAGACCCAGCTACTCAGGAGGCTGAGGCAGGAGAATTGCTTGAGCCCAGGAGGCAGAGGTTGCAGTGAGCCAAGATTGCACCACTGAAATCCAGCCTGGGAGATAGAGTGAGACTCTATCTCAAAAAAAAAAAAAAAGATATATTAAAAAGAGGCTGGGCATGGTGGCTCATGCCTGCAATCGTAGTACTTTAGGAGGCTGAGGCAGGCGGATCATCTGAGGTCAGGAGTTCATGACCAGCCTGGCCAACATGGTGAAACCGTGTCTCTACCAAAAATATAAAAATTACCCAGGCATGGTGGCACATGCCTGTAATCCCAACTACTAGGGAGGCTGAGACAGAAGAATAGCTGGAACCCAGGAGGCGGAGATTGCAGTGAGCCAGGATCCTGCCATTGCACTTCAGCCTGGGCAATACAGTGAGATTCCATCTCAAAAAAAAAAAAAGAAAAGAAATAAAAGAATCTTAGTTTAACAGTTTCAGGTTATAGCTCCAGGGATGGGGGTGAGGATGATTGACTATGCATTTGATATGTATCTTATTAATCATAAAGTTCTTTACCCCATAGCAAAGCTTATCTGCATAAAAGGAATAAACAACACCTCGGCCAATAAGCCAGAGAATCTTATGCTGCACAAATGTGCAGTTTTTACTGAGTTGCAGGTTTTCTTTTATACCATGCATTTATTTCCCTCTGAATTAATCACAGGTATTTTCTTTAACATAAGCTTTTTTGTTTTTTTTGAGATGGAGTTTTGCTTTTGTGGCACAGGCTGGAGTGCAATGGCTCGATCTTGGCTCACTGCAACCTCCCCTCTGACCCCTGGGTTCAAGTGATTCTCTTGCCTCAGCCTCCCGAGTAGCTGGGATTACAGTCATCCACCACCATACATGGTTAACATAAGCTATTTTAAGTGTAAATTTTATTCCTGAATATCTTCAGATACATTCTGTTAGTTCAAACAAACTCACACAGACATTAATCCAATTTGAATAACTACATGTGAATGAGGCTACGGTATTATTCAATCCAGAGTGTCACTTCCTTTCACGAAGGCTTGCTATGCATAAATATAAAAATATGTTATCTTCTGATGCTTTCACTTTTGAAGTACTCCCTTCAAAGAATGTAAACAGACATTAAATAAACAAGCTTTCAAAATGTTCTGTTATGGGGGGAGATGAGTAGAAATGGCTATGATAGTTATTTAACTGGAGATCTTAGTGGTAATATGTGAAAGTATCAACTAACTCCAATGAACTCATTTTTCCCTGAAACTTTTGGTGTAAAATTATATATTATTTTGAGACAGATACTCTGTTGCTCAGGCCAGGCTGGAGGACAGTGGCATGATCTCAGCTCACTGCACCCTTGATCTCCTGGGCTCAAGTAATCCTCTCACCTCAGCCCACTCCCAAGTAGCTGGGACTACAGGTGTGTGCCACCACTCTTGGCTAATTTTTATATTTTTTGGTGGAGATAGAGTTTCACCATGTTGCCAAGGCTGCTCCCAAACCCCCAGGGCCCAAGCAATCTGCCCACCTTGGCCTCCGAAGTGCTGGGATTATAAGTGTGAACCATTGCATCCAGCCAATTATTATTTTGAAAGGTTATTCTGCTTTTACTGAAAGCAACATTTATTGAGCACCTGCTATATTATTATATAGTCCATTCCTACCAGGCTATTGCAGACATTGATGATCTTATCTCTTCCTTTGTGTATGTGTGTGTGAACCTGTTTGTATATTTTTGGTTAGTTTGCTTGAGAAGCAGCTAGGAGAAGTCTCAACTACTTCTTATCAGTTGGTTGTTTTATAAAGCATCTCAGAAAGTGGACACAGAAATCACACATTTGCCGTTACTATTTCTTCCTTGAAGATACTTTGGAGATTCATTTTCTTGAGTGGCATTGCCATGCTCATTCAGTGAAAACTTGTGGGGTATAGAAACGGAACAGAGAGTTTCAAACAGTTCTGCAGAAACTGTACTTTGGGCTCCAGACTTCACCGTCCTTAAGCATCCAAACCATCACCTAGTTTGCATTCTTCGTGACTGAGCTTCACTTAAAACAAAAATGGCAGGAAGGCCTTCCTATGCTTTGGGTAGGAGACAAATTTGCCTTTGTAGAATTGGTGGCTGAGAAAGGCAGACAGGGCCTGACTGAAGAAGACATATGTCACCACTAGCCACCAAGTTAAGTTGTGGAACCCAAAGGTAACAGCCATGGAAATGTAGATCATCAGCTCTGCTAAGTAGTTAGGGGAAGAAACATATTCAAACCAGTCTCCAAATGGGATCCTGTGGTTACAGTGAATGACCACTCCTGAAAGGGTAAAAGAAGATCTCATAAACATTTAAAGGTTTGAAAAGAAAGTTTCACCACTTCACTCCCAAATCCTTTACAGAACTTTTTTTTTGAGACCAGGTCTTGCTCTGTTGCCCAGGCTGGAGTGCAGTGGAGCAATCATGCCTCACTGCAGTCTCAACCTTCCAGGCCCAGGCAATCCTCCCATCTCAAACTCCACAATAGCTAGAACCACAGATGCACACTACCATGCCTGGATAATTTTTTAAAGTTTTTGTAGAGACAGGATTTGCTTATGTTACCCAGGTTGGTCTCAAACTCTTGGGGTCAAGTGATCCTCCCACCTCGGCCTCCCAAAGTGCTGGGATTACCAGTGTGAGCCACCCTCCCAGCCCAGAAACTCTTATTTAGAAAAGAGTATCACACATGTGTGTAACCACCATCCTGTCATACTTCTTCTTCTTCTTTTTTTTTGAGATTAAATATCACTCTTGTTGCCCAAGCTGGAGTGCAATGATGTGATCTTGGCTCACTGCAACCTCTGCCTCCCAGGTTCAAGCTCTCCTTCCTCAGCCTTCCAAGTAGTTGGGGTTACAGGTATGCCTCACCATGCCTGGCTAATTTTTGTATTTTTAGTAGAGATGAGGTTTCATCATGTTGGTCAGGCTGGTCTCGAACACCTAACTTCAGGTGATCCACCCACCTCAGCCTCCCAAAGTGCTGGGATTACAAGCGTGAGCCACTGTGCCAGGCCCGTCCTGTCACACTTCTACTGTCAGTCTATTACATATTGAAAAGTCGTATGGTTGGGTTAAATTGTCAACTGTCAATAAGCACAAGAGGAAAGCCAGTTACTCCAGCAATCCTCCAAGCTAGTAATTAAGAGCTCAGACTCCAGAGTCAGACTGCACAAGTTCAAATCTTGGCTCTCCCACTTACTCGCTGTGTAACTTTAGATAAGTTGCTTAACCTCTTTGTTCCTTAGTTTTCTCATCTGTAAAATGAAGACTGGACTGTACTCATCTCATGTGGGCATGTGAAGCTATATGTAAAACACTCAGAACAGGGCCTGGCACAAAATAAGTACTTGATAAATATTAAATAAAACTATTTAATTTTTTGGCTGGGCACGGTGGCTCGTGCTTGTAATCTAGCACTTCGGGAGGCTGAGGTGGGTGGATCACCTGAAGTTGGGAGTTTGAGACCAGCCTGGCCAACATGGTGAAACCCTATCTCTAAATATATATCTAAAAATATAATCTAAAAATCTAAAAAAAAAAATATATATCTAAAAATATAAAAATTAGCCCGGTGTGGTGATGCATACCTGTAATCTCAGCTACTCAGGAGGCTGAGGCACAAGAATCACTTGAACCCAGGAGGCGGAGGTTGCAGTGAGCCAAGATGGTGCCACTGCACTCCAGCCTGGGTGACAGAGCAAGACTCTGTCTCAATATAAATAAATAAATTAAAAAAACAAAACTATTCAATTTTTGAGTTTTTTTTGAGACAGACTCTAGCTCTGTCACCCAAGCTGGAGTGCAGTGATGTAATCTTGGCTCTTTGCAACCTCTGCCTCCCAGGTTCAAGTGATTCTTGTGCCTCAGCCTACCAAATAGCTGGGATTACAGGTGCGCGCCACCACATCTGGATAATTTTTGTATTTTTAATTTTTTTTTTTTTTTTGGAGACGGAGTTTCGCTCTTGTTACCCAGGCTGGAGTGCAATGGCACGATCTCGGCTCACCGCAACCTCCGCCTCCTGGGTTCAAGCAATTCTCCTGCCTCAGCCTCCCGAGTAGCTGGGACTACAGGCGCGTGCCACCATGCCCAGCTAATTTTTGTATTTTTAGTAGAGACGGGATTTCACCTTGTTGACCAGGATAGTATCGATCTCTATCTCTTGACCTCGTGATCCACCGCCTCGGCCTCCCAAAGTGCTGGGATTATAGGCGTGAGCCACCACGCCCGGCCAATTTTTGTATTTTTAGTAGAGATAGGGTTTCACCATGTTGGCCAGGCTGGTCTTGAACTCTTGACCTCAAGTGATTCGCCTACCTTGGCCTCCCACAGTGCTGGGATTACAGGCGGGAGCCACTGTGCCTGGCCTATTCACTTTTTAATATTTCAGAAAACATAATGGAAACTGTACCTGTGATAAGTCAACACAAGCTAATTTACAGGTCAAGTTTTTATGCTGTGGCTGGCACTGACTCCGTGGTGACACTAGCTCTCACATGCTGATCGACACAAAATGTAGAACCACAGGGTGTCAGGGCGACATGGGTCCAGAGACATCTTTCAGTGTAAGGCTCTCATTTTCACAGATGGGAAGATTGAGGCCCAGAGAAGTGTCTTGCCAAAAATAAATATTTGATATAGTCAACTAACTAGGGCAGGAAGGCAAAGCATGCAGGACCATGGAGAACTAACTTCTGAGGGTTAAAATCCGTATGTGGAGGCTCTGAAAGAGGTCTCACCTGCTTTATTTTTCCTGAGATTGCTGAGAATAACGTGACACTTATACTGATGGGCAGATGACCAGATGAACATCATCATCCCGAGAATATGGAACCACCGTGTTTGCATCAGTAGATTTTTCCCTGTCACATAGGCTACAGGAATAAGAATTGTTAGCCAACACCAAATAACTTCATAGGCTCAGGGAATTAAACAAATCATTTAGTCAGCAGAAACACAATTATCCACTTACTCTGTTCCTCAATATCCTAATATAATTTCCCAACTACAAAGAGGGGAACCTGTTTCTCAATATCCTGATGTAATATCCTGATGTAATTTCCCAATACAAAGGGGAGCACCCCGTCTCTCTGGACAAAGAAGATGTGTTCCTCAGCTACTGGCAGCTTCAGTCTCCCTGGCAGAGAAGTCCATACAGATACATTCTCCTGCTTCTTCTTTAAATGCTTCAGGCACAAAGTTCAGCTCCCCTACTGTGATCTACTTTTGCATGGTAAGACTCCTTTGTGGTTCCCTTGCTAAATCCAGTTTTTTTTTTTTTGAGACAGAGTTTCGCTCTTGTTACCCAGGCTGGAGTGCAATGGTGCAATCTCAGCTCACCGCAAGCTCCGCTTCCTGGGTTCAGGCAATTCTCCTGCCTCAGCCTCCTGAGTAGCTGGGATTACAGGCACGTGCCATCGTGCCTAGCTAATTTGTTGTATTTTTAGTAGAGACGGGGTTTCACCATGTTGACCAGGATGGTCTCGATCTCTTGACCTCGTGATCCACCCGCCTGGGCCTCCCAAAGTGCTGGAATTACAGGCGTGAGCCACTGCGCCCGGCCGCTAAGTCCAGTTTTAAGTCTTCTTTCTTATGTTTGAGGGTGAGGAAACCATTTTCTAAGGAAGTTTCTCTCTGAGCTACCATCCTGCCAGGGAAAGCCTGAAAGCAGAATGCTGACTTGACTAGCTCTGGCCAGTGAAGGAAATCACCAGTGGAAAGGCTACAAGGGAGCTTTCTCAAAAGAGGGGGACAATCAACTGTAAGATGAACAACTCGATGCTGTCCCAGTCTGGATGAGAGAGAACACGGTTGAGAAACTGAGTTTCAGGAGTAGAAACACTCAAAAACATCATCTTCTACTTTCTTCTCTGGCTGCTAGGAAGAAGGGAAGAACACAAACCATCTGAGGTCCTGAGGAATAAACCTCTGGCTTCAGAAAGGCAAACAGGGACTTCCCTCTGAGCAGCAGGAAGCTGCTGCTAGCCTAGTCGGAGGCTTGACAGAATAAACAAATGTGTCCACTGATAATGGGCATGAGTCTGAGGCTCCGGAGCAAAGGGGGAACCCTAAAAAGCTGACTCAAGCAAGAGAACCAAGGATCATACGATTCCACATGACCACCTAGAAGCAGGAATCAGTTAATGATAGCTAAGGATTGATAAATATCTACCAGTCTACCTGTGTCAATTACTTTTAAAAACTTGTTCTAGGCTAGGCGCGGTGGCTCACACCTGTAATCTCAGCACTTTGGGAGGCTGAGGCAGATCACGAGTTCAGGAGTTCGAGACAAGTCTGGCCAACATAGTGTAACCTGTCTCTACTAAAAATACAAAAAATTAGCCGAGTGTGGTGGTGTGCATCTATAATCCCAGTTACTTGGAAGGCTGAGGCAGGAGAATCGCGTGAACCCAGGAGGCGGAGGTTGCAGTGAGCTGAGATCGAACCATTGTACTCCAGCCTGGGTGACAGTGTGAGACTCCATCTCAAAGAAAAAAAAAAAAAAAGCTTGTTCTGTATAATCAATCTACTATAGTCTTTTAGTGTTTACAAGTTTAGACATTTAACTACTAGGTTATATTTTTATAAGTTCAAAACAGGCTGGGTGCAGTGGCTCACACCTGTAATCCCAGCACTTTGGGGGGCCCAGGCAGGAGGATTGCTTGAGGCCAGAGGTTTCAGACCAGCCTGCCAACATAGTGAGAACCTGTCTCTATAAAAATAAAGTAAGGAAAATATAAAAAAAAATACAGTTTTAAATCTGACAGGATGAAAAGTTAGTGTCTGGAAGTTCAAGTCACTAACAAGTCCCTTACTCTAAAGGCAGAGAATTGACCTATGGGAAAAAGGATTTGTTAAGAGTAACACCAGAATTATAAAGCAGGCAAAGGGAGGTAGATGGAAGGCTCACATTTCCTGAAATTCTGTTCTGCACGATATTTCATTATTTGTTTATTCGTTAGTTACTTAAGGAGTGCCCACTACACCGGGCCCTGCTGTAGGCACAGAGGGTAAAGCAGGGAATAAGTCAGGCAAGATCCCAGTCCTTACGGAGCTTACATCCTAGTTTACAGATAGTCTTCTTTTTAACAAGAACCCTGTGAAATCAGTATGTGTCAGTAATTACTAATGAAGGCTCTGAGGCTCAGAGAAGCTCAACGAGCCAGACCCAGGCCCATCAGACTCCGGAGCCCATGTTATTTCTATCACACCCTTAAGCTGGCAAATGGCCCCATGTGTTTTCTCTCGATGAATTCCTGAAACCAACTTTCCTATACTGGCCCAAATGATCCCAGATGACCCCTTGAAGGGCAAGGAGGTGAAACAGAAAACAGCTTCAGAAAGGAGTGCTTAGGAAGCTATTTTTGTGCTTATTCTTCCTTGACTGTCTATGCAGGAGGGAAGGCAGAAGTTGAGATGCAGCTGGTAGAGGAGACTCCTGGAGACGCAGGTAATGCCAACAGACACGAACATGCTGAAAGCTGGGGGCCACCAAGTGCCCTGCAAAGTTCCTTTAGGAGGAGAACCAGTATTGCCCACCGGGAATGACAGCCCCTCCCATGGTCCTGGCTGGCAGGAATGCCACTACAGACATGCCAGAGAGTACGTTCAGAGGAATCAGACAGAGAGATGCTAGTTAAGTGGCTGGAGCCAGTCAATAATTCATGAATTGAGAAAGATCGTCAATAACCCTTTAAAATCACCGTCTTGTCAGAGGTCTTAGGTTGAGCTATAGCAACAGAGATGACTTTCACAGGGCACTCACGCCAAAATCTAACCTGAGGAGGAAGCTCACTCACAGAGTGTTGGAAATCGCTAGACCACAGCCTGAGTTTACAAGGAGGGACAGGGCAGCTGGAAACATGGAGCCCTGGGTTTAGAGATGATGGTCATTACAGACCTACAGAGTCTCGACTGACAGATACTAAGGCTGCAAGGTCACTAACCTCAGCACTATAAACTCACTTCCATCATCCCAAGTGACTTGAATTCTTCATAGTACTGCATCGTTTTTACAAAAATGTTAGTCATATGTGTTAAAACGTCCCTTCTTCCCCGCAAAAAACAAAAAACCTATTTCATTTCCTCCTCATCATGGTTTGGCTTCCCTCTTCCTGGCTAGTGAGAGCTTGGAGACTACAACACAATTTTCACGGACCACAGTGCTCTTTGTCCCCCCACCCCAAACACCACAGTATCACTTGAAGAAAAACTCTGTTGTGATGGAACAATCACAAGAACTAAGTGGCAACAAAATGGGTCCCCACCCGCTCTTCAAATCCCAACTCCATGAGAGCACTCCTCTCTTCCCTCCTTTTTTTTTTTTATTTTTTGAGATGGAGTTTCACTCGGTTGCCCAGGCTGGAGTGCAGTGGCCCAGTCTCTGCTCACTGCAACCTCTGCCTTCCAGGTTCAAGTGATTCTCCTGCCTCAGCCTCCTAAATAGCTGGGATTACAGGCACCTGCCACCACGCCCAGCTGATTTTTTTGTTGTTGTTTTATTTTTAGTAGAGATGGGATTTCACTATGTTAGCCAGGATGGTCTAGATCTTTTGACTTTGTGAGCTGCCTGCCTTGGCCTCCCAAAGTGCTGGCTGGGATTACAGGCATGCACCACCACACCCGGCCACCCTTCCCTCATTTTTTATGACTTAACCTCGCACCACAACTTCCCCTCCCTATTTCACGCACACCCCAGGGCAACTGAGGCTTTGGTGGGGCGACTTCCTTTGCTTTCCTTCCTGCTCAGCTCTTGGCCATACCCCTAGCTCTACACATTCTAACCTGACAATGGTTCACCAACTTCAGTTCTTCAGGAAACCCCACATCCCATTTCTTCATCCTTAAACCAAGCCTCCTGAACACTTGGCACTTTCCTATTTTTACTGAAGACATTACTGCTTATGGGTTTTAGCAGTTAAGGTGAACATCCCCTTGAACATGTTGGCTTAAAAAAAATTTTTTTTGAAACAAGGTCTTGCTCGGTCGCCCAGGCTAGTGTGCAGTGGTGCAATCTCGGCTCACTGCAGCCTCCGTCTCCCAGGTTCAAGTGATCCTCCTGCCTCAGCCTCCACAGTAGCTGGGATTACAGGCATGTGCTACTACACCCAGCTAATTTTTGTATTTTTAGTAGAGACAGGGTTTCACCATGTTGGCCAGGCTGGTCTCAAACTCCTGGCCTCAAGTGATCCACCTGCCTCAGCCTCCCAAAGTGGTGGGATTACAGGCGTGAGCCACAGTGCCTGGCCTTTTAAAACTGATTTGAGTCTTATCTCCTCAAATGCAAAATGCACTGGGCCTGTCGCTTCCTTTTGCATGTCTCATAATGCTTAGCAGAGCACAAGCCCCAAGGGCACCTCATACACCCTAGGTCGGGGAGTCCTGGCAGGGCCGGGCCCACTCACCATTCCTGCCATCCATTGGCACTTGGCTCAGCACAGTTAGGCCGACAAGAACATAGTAGACAAGTCCAAAACAGTACTGCACGATGTGAATCATGACACTGGAGAAGACACTGACGTAGAGGCACTCGAAGAGTCTTCGCACGCTGTGCAGCCACAGAAATACCAGCACTAAGAATGTAGACAGTGCCAGCTCCCCTCCTACAATTCAGAAGGTGACAGGGTCAGCATATCTCTTCTGGGATTAATCCAGAGTTTTGTTTTTCCCAACTATTAAAGCAGGGTATTAAATCCCATCTAACATCTTCCTTTTTGGTAGCAAGGAAGAAATAGGTCAAATGAAGTCAAGGAATTTGACTTCACTCAAATTACACAGTTACACAGTAAGCTAATGACAGTGCTGGGCCAAACACCCATCCCTGGACTCTGCTTCACTGTGTGAGAGCCTTCAAGGCTTCAAGGACATCATAGTCAAGGGGTTTGTGGAACAGCTGGGCACGGTGGCTCATGGCTATAATTCCAGCACTTTGGGAGGCTGAGGCAGGCAGATCACGAGGTCAGGAATGTGAGACCAGCTTGACAACATGGTGAAACCCCATCTCTACTAAAAATACAAAAATTAGCTGGGCGTGGTGGCGCATACCTGTAATCCCACCTACTCAGGAGGCTGAGGCAGGAGAATTGCTTGAACCCAGGAGGCAGAGGTTGCAGTGAGCTGAGATCATGCCACTGCACTCCAGCCTGGGCAACAGAGTGAGACTCTGCCTCAAAAAAAAAGAAAAAAAAAAAAGAGAGATCTGTGAAGAGGTCTGGGGGTCTCTGGCCCCTCTGACAGCCAGATGCAAACTGTCAGAGTTCCTGGAGGCCTCTGAATGGCTCCAGCTATGGGATCCCCAGCATCTCAGCCACCACAGAGACAGAGGGAGACAGGAATAGAAAGAGAGTTATGCATTTGTTTCCGTATTAAAAAAAGACATTGGGCTTGGCATGGTGGTTTATGCCTGTAATCCCAATGCTTTGAGAGACCAAGGTGGGTGGATTACCTGAGGTCAGGACTTTGAGATCAGCCTGATCATGGAGAAACCCCATCTTTACTCAAAATATAAAATTAGCTGGGCGTGGTGGCACATGCCTGTAGTTCCAGTTACATGGGAGACTAAGGCAGGAGAATTGCTTGAACCCGGGAGGCAGCGGTTGCTGTAAGCTGAGATCGCACCATTGTACTACAGCCTGGGGGACAAGAGTGAAACTCTTGAAATTATACTAAGATATTATAATAAGAACTATACTTTTAGAGGGATGTTGAGCCCAAGATCTACTTCCCCATCTGCCTTTCATGCCCCGCCCCCCAAAAAATCTGAAGAAAAGCTGGTTTTAAAAAAACACACCTAGTTTTTCTTTATTTTTATTTATTTATTTTTTTTTGCCAATCAGTTTGAGCTTATGAGGTTGCTCAGGTTAGCCTTGAACTGATGACCTCGCCTTCGCGAGCGCCATGACCTCCGGCGGGAGCCACTTTGGACCCCTATTTTTTATTTTTTGATTAATTATATGTGTCAACTTCTTTATTTTATTTTTGAGACAGGGTCTTGCTGTCACCCAGGCGGGAGTGCAGTGGCACAGCCAGGCCTTGCACTCCTGAGCTCAAGTGATCCTCCTGTCTTGGCCTCCTGAGTATTAAAAACGCATGCTTTGAATGAAGAGACCCCCCCGCCAAACAGGCTTTGTGTGAGCAGCATGGCTGTTTATTCACCTGGGTGCAGGTGGGCTAAGGCCAAAAAGGTCGTTAGCAAAGGGCAATGGGATAGGAGTTGGTTCTATAGGTTTGGGGTGGGCAGTGGAAAGTTACAGAGTAAGATCAGTTACAGTGGTCGGGGTAGGGGCAAGGAGTATACATTACCAGAAGTTCAGTTACAGGGTGGGGTGAGGGGAAGCTTATGTCCAGGGGAAGCTCCACTGTGCAATCAGGAATAATGGCAAATAATGGTGAACAGAGGTGGGGGTGAGGGGGGTGGTGATCAGCCAAGGCAGGCAGGACTTTAGACTTTCTGGGTCCGGGCTTGCACATGGAGGCCTGACACTGAGTAGCTAGGACACATGTGCCACCATACCTGATTACTTAAAAAAATTTTTTTTTGTAGAGACAGGGTTTCCCTATGTTGCCCAAGCTGGTCTTGAACTCCTGGCCTCAAGCCATCCTCCAGTCTCAGCCTCTCAAAGTACTGGGATTATAGGTGTGAGCTACCATGCCCAGTCACTTTTAAAAAATGAGTCTCACATACACACAAACACCCACACATGCATGCATACCATAAAGATACAACTTAAATTAACTTTTACAAATTAAGCCAACCAATCCCACCCATATAACAGCACCCAGATCCAGAAACAGAACACTTTAGGGAACTGAGGTTGGGGGATCGCTTGAGACCAGGAGTTTGAGACCAGCATGGGCAACACAGCAAGTCCCCTATCTGTAGAAACATTTTTAAAAAATTAGCTGGGCATAGTGGCGTGCACCTGTAATTCCAACTACTCAAGAGGTGGAGGAGGGAAGATCTGTTAAGCCCAGGAGTTAAAGACTGCAGTGAGCTATGATCATATCACGGCACTCCAGCCTGAGAGACCCTCTCTCTTAAAAAAAAAAAAAAACAAAAAAACCGGAAACAAACAAAAGAAACAACACGACCAGCATCCCCTAGTGTTCCTTTCCCGGTACTACTCCTCCCCCAAACTTCCCAAGGGAAACAATCCCTATCGTGACCTGTATTAGCACAGATTCACAGATTAGTTTTGCCTGTTTTTGTATTTCAAATCAGTTAAAACTTAGTTTTTTGTTTGTTTGTTTTTTGAGACATAGGCTCGCTCTGTCTCCCAGGCTGGAGTACAGTGGTTTGATCTCAGCTCACTGCAACCTCCACCTCCCGGGTTCAAGCCATTCTCCTGCCTCAGACTCCTGAGCAGCTGGGACAACAGACACGTGCCACAACGCCTGGCTTTTTTTTTTTTTTTTTTTTTTTGTATTTTTAGTAGAGACTGAGTTTCACTGTGTTAGCCAGGATGGTCTCGATCTCCTGACCTCGTGATCCGCCTGCCTCTGCCTCCCAAAGTGCTGGAATTACAGGTGTGAAACTTAGTTTTAACTCTTTAGAAACAAGTTAAAGCAAACAACAAACAGAATTCCTCATATCCTCACAACCAACCCCCCAAATACCAAAACACCCCAGCCAGTCCCACAGTATACAAACGAAGAGATGAAGTTTTAATGAGTGGAGTGAGATCCACTGATGTATCTTGTCCCCCTTAAGAGGATGTACATAGGTTTGCTCTTTTTTTGAGATGGAGTCTTGCTCTGTCACCTGAAGTGCAGTGGCATGATCTCAGCTCACTGCAACCTTTTCCTCCTGGGTTCAAGCCATCCTCCTGCCTCAGCCTCCTGAGAAACTGGGATTACAGGCACTCCTGATCTCAAGTATCCACCCACCTTGAATTCCTAATCTCAAATCTCGAACTCCTGATTTCCAGTATCCGCTTGCTTCAGCTCCCAAAGTGCTGGGATTACAGGTATGAATGAAAAAGTGATTTTAAAATCACATTTTAGGAGTTCTAAGTCATGATTTTGGTTGGAACAGTATAAAAATGTTTCCAGGCAGACCTGACGGATCTAAAAGCTTTTCCCCTTTTGTGTAAAGACTTCTTTATAAACTTATCAACAGCACTAAAAATACCAGAGGGAGGACAGCCAGTCTGCACACAGCACGGCTCTTGCCGGGAAGTCAGGAGCGCCTCTGTCTCCTTCTCAGGGAAGGGCTTAAAGACATCCTTTTGGCCATCCAGCAATGAACCGTGCTCTTTTCGCCCTCATCCTCCACCTCCCAGGCCTTTCTGAGGAGGTGCCTAAGAGAGGAGACAAAATGCCCCAAACCGCTCCCTTGTAGACAGGAAGGACAGGAACAGGATGCAATGTTGTCATAAGCCCGGGGAGTGCTTACCCTGGAACTGTGCTGCCCGGAGAATTCTGAGCAAACCATGAAGCCAGCTTGGAAAAGGTGCTTCCAGGAATAGAGACTGAATAAGGCACCAAAGCAGGAAGCCATTCCACAGCACTGAGATGATATAGAAGTGGGAAAAATATCTGCAAAAAGAAAACAAGTGAGGCATAAGTAGGGTAGATCCACTTTAAGCCATTATAAGGGAAGATTATTTTTACCACCCCTCCATTCCCAAAGTATACTTTTGCTTTTCAATAGGATCTGAATCCTGTAGGTGTTCAGATTTTTAAAATTTCCTTTCAGATAATGGGAAAAGTTAACTTTCAGGAAAAAGAGGCCTCTCTGAGGTTTGCAAGAACAAAACCGACTGTGTTAAACTTAGAATAAAGTTTAGTTAGCAATCTCTCTGATTGCTGGGTAACAGAATTGGGCTCAAATTCCCAAAACGGAGGCTGCAGGCCCTTGCAAAGAGAACCTAGATTGTGCTAAAACAAGCCAAATCTGTGAAAGATTTCGATTTCTATATCCGAAGCAATATTGCAGTAATAGCCACACAACTGTTACACATGATTTGCATAATCACAGACACGGGCTAGAGGAAGTGCAAGATCTTCAGGCATGACTCAGTGTTTTTCTGAATTGGGTTGACCTAAATTACTTTTATTATAACATGACTAATACTACAATCATAAAACTAGGTATTAACTCCTTATGGTGGTAATTCTCAGACAACTACAGAGCCTACTTTGCAATCAACACATCTACAAACTAATACAAATAGGACCACAAACCGATGCAGCTGAAATTAGCAATGTTAATTTAATGTGGAAGATGACGTCAATTTGCTGAAACAAAAAAAATCACCTAATAGGTGGCCTAGGACCTCACGGGTTCTTTTTTTTTGAGATGGAGTTTCGCTCTTGTTACCCAGGCTGGAGTGCAATAGCGCGATCTCGGCTCACCGCAACCTCCGCCTCCTGGGTTCAGGCAATTCTCCTGCCTCAGCCTCCCAAGTAGCTGGGATTATAGGCACGCACCACCGTGCCCAGCTAATTTTTTGTATTTTTAGTAGAGACGGGGTTTCACCATGTTGACCAGGATGGTCTCGATCTCTTGACCTCGTGATCCACCCGTCTCGGCCTCCCAAAGTGCTGGGATTACATGTGTGAGCCACTACGCCCGGCCGCAGGTTCTTTTTTTTGAGACGGGGTCTGGCTGTGTTGTCCAGGCTGGAGTGCAGAGCTAGGATCACGGCTAACTACAGCATTGACCTCCCAGGCTCAAGTGATCCTCGCACCTCAGCTTTCCAAGTAGCTGGGACCACAGGCGAGTAGTAGTCCACCATGCCTGACGAATTTTTAAATTTTTTATAGAGATAGGATCTCCCTATGTTGCCCAGGTTGGTCTCAAACTCCTGGGCTCAAGAGATCCCTTCCACTTTGGCTTCCCAAAGTGCTGGGATTACGGGTGTGAGCCACCATGGCAGCCCCTCTTGGGTTCTTTTGAGGTCGGTTTACCTATGTTTTCTGTTTTTTCTATTCAATGTGAAACCTTTCTGACCCCACAGGGTGCCCGGCGGTCACCTGGCTTTCCTTGGTCTTCAGTGCATCACATATATAGTAAGTCCCACTCCTTCTTTTCTTTTTCTCATTGGTCTAAGACAATAAAAGGCAACCTGGAGCCAAAAGAGGATTAAACAGAAACTCAGGGGCTCCTCCGGATGGTCCAGAATATGCTTATAAGAGAATGCACAGCCCCTGAGATCATGTCTGATAAACTCCGATCCAATCCGATCATTCCATGGCAAGCCCCTCTACTTTGCCAATTTCTGTCAGCAGATCCTGTCACTGGCCAGGCACGTGACACATGCCTGGAATCCCAGGGCTTTGGGATTACAAGGTGGGAAGATCCCTTGAGGCCAGGAGTTTGAGGTTACAGTGAGCTATGATCCTGCCTCTGCACTCCAGCCTGGGCAATAGAGCAAGACCCTGTGTCTTAAATAAATAAATAAATAAAATCACTGGATTTGCCATCTCTGGCCACACAGAACAAGAATTTTAATTCCACACAACATCTCTTAAAATATCTGAAGAGAGGCCGGGCGTGGTGGCTCATGCCTGTAATCCCAGCGCTTTGGGAGGCCGAGGTGGGCGGATCACAAGGTCACGAGATCGAGACGATCCTGGCCAACAAGGTGAAACCACGCCTCTACTAAAGATACAAAAATTAGCCAGGCATGGTGGCACGGGCCTCTGGTCCCAGCTACGTGGGAGGCTGAGGTGGAAGAATCGCTTGATCGCAGGAGGCGGAGGTTGCAGTGAGCCGAGATTTGCACCACTGCACTCCAGCCTGGTGACAGAGCAAGACTCCGTCTAAAAAAATAAAATAATTAAAAAAAAAATTTGAAGAGAGCTGTCCTATAATTCCCAATTTGGATCTGTTCCAGGCTCAAAAGCCTACTTTTCTCAGAAGTTTAGGCATCAAGGTCAATTGCCGCCCATGGCTACTGACCTTTGTTTATACCCCAGGATCTTCCTTAAGACACGCTTCCCAGAACAGAGCCTGGGAATGGTCTGAGCCTCGTGGAGCAGAGTGGAAGGTCAAGAACATGCTGCTCTGCAGGCTCCCAGGGAAAGGCTGGAGGGATGGCTTCTGAAGGACAGTTTCTGGACCAGCCACTTTACCTACTTAATTTTTTCACAAATATTTACCGAGCACTTAGAACGTGATGGGCAATGTTCTAGGGACTCGGCAGACAGTAAACAGACTAGGTCTCTGCCTTGATGGAGTTTACCTTACAGTGGCGAGTCAGACAGTAAACAACGAAACTTCCAGACATCTAGCATAATGCTGGGCCAGGGGGCAGAGGGTGCAAAGGGGAGGCTGTTCTGGATGGGTGGTCAAGGATGGCCTCTCTGGAAGTGACATTTGGCTAGAATGATTTGGATGTGGATTTCTAGGGAAAGAACTTCCAACAATTGCAAAGGCAATGAGGTGGGTGTATACTAGGGGTGGTCAAGGAACATTAAAAGACATCTGTGCAGCTGCTGTGGCATGGCCAGGGTGAGGGTAAAAGGTGAGGCAGGAGGGGGGAGAGGACACAAAGCCTTGTAAGGTCACTAGCTTTTATAATGGGGAGCCATTTGAGCAGAGGAGTGACTTGAGGTAGTAATTTATGCTTTAAAAATTCCTCTATCTGGGGCCGGGTACAGTGGCTCACACCTGTCAGCACTTTGGGAGGCCAAGGTGGGCAGATCACAAGGTTAGGAGTTCGAGACTGGCCTGGTGTTGACGAGCATCATGAAACTCTGTTGCTACTCAGGAGGCTGACACGGGAGAATCACTTGAACCTGGGAGGTGGAGGTTGTGGTGAGCCGAGATTGCGCCATTGCACTTTAGCCTGGGAAACAAGAGCGAAACTCTGTCTCAAAAAAAGAAAAAAAAAAAGGCCATAGACTCTTATGTCCACGCAACTCTACCCTCCCTGGATTTCAGTGGGGAAAGTCTGGGCAGCTCTTTTGGCCTCTAGAGCTCAATTCAATTGCAAAGCTTCGATACCATTTGGAATCATTTTGAAATTTAAGAAGTTATTCTACATTCATTATGCAACCCAGAGCATATGATACATGTTCGAGGTCACCTGTTTATTCAGACTTTCTGGGAAATCAAATCTCTATGAACCAAAGGAAAACCCCCAAAAAAGCAACCATCACCTTAATTAAAAAAAAAAAAATCTACCAGACGGGAGTCATAGAAACAAATATTCCAGGAACCAATTTTAGGTTTTATTCTTGCCTCTTTAGGAAAGAAAAAAATCATTCTAAACAAAATTACCTACATACTGCCTTATTTGCAGAAATGTGATTTACAATACCACCTTTATCTAACTGTAGCAATTATAGACTTATTTTCATTTTTAAGAGTACTACTAGAGGGCCGGGTGCAGTGGCTCATGCCTGTAATCCATGCCTGCAATACACGAGACTAGTACTTACTACATGTTGAAACCTCATCTCCACTAAAAAATATAAAAATTAGCCGGGCATGGTAGTGTGTACCTCTAGTCCCAGCTACTCAGTAGGCTGAGGCAGGAGAATTGCTTGAACCCACAAGGCAGAGGTTGCAGTAAGATGAGATTGTGCCACTGCATTCCAGCCTGGGTGACAGAGTGAGATCCCATCTCAACGAAACAAAACAAAACAAAACAAGAGAGTACTACTAGATTTTACACAGGAAAAATATTCAAATGTAAGTATCTAGGTTAATATTACCAAATGGTCTTAAATTTGGATTAAATACGATATTTACTAAATGCTACCGTCTGGGATAAATCCATTCTCTCTTGATGGTTCACACAGGCTGAGCTTCACACAGTAGAAGATATTCCCCATGAAGTATGCCAGAAGATAAGAGCTTGGGATTTAAGTTCCAACAGGCAGGGTTTAGGTACCACTCTTGCTAGCGACATCTTCTAGCATCATTGCACAAGTGATTCCTTCTAAGCCTGAGTTTGCACATGTGTAAATGGGAATAATGACAATAACATTTCCCTCACAGGTCTACTGTGAGGATTAAATGAGGAAAAAAGGCATGTAGTCCTTAGAATTCATCACATAGTCACATATGTAAGCACTTAGTCAATGGTGGTTACTATTAATAAACCAGTAAAATCTCTCTTACATGCTCCTTAGCATTAGCACATTTTTTTAAGATGATAAAAGTGATAAACACTTTGTCAATGGAGACACTTTGGAAAATACACGGACGTATAAAAAAGAGGCCATAGTCTGGGCATGGTGGCTCAAACCTGTAATCCCAGCATTTTGGGAGGTCAAGGCAGGCGGATCACCTGAGGTCAGGAGTTTGAGACCAGCCTGACCAATATGATGAAATCCTGTTTCTACTAAAAAATATAAAAAGTAGCTGGGTGTGGTGGCATGCGCCTGTAACCCCAGCCACCCAGGAGGCTGACACAGGAGAATTACTTGAACCTGGGAGGTGGAAGTTGTGGTGAGATGAGATTGCGCCACTGCACTTTAGCCTGGGAAACAAGAGTGAAACTCCGTCTCAAAAAAAAAAAGAGGCCATAGACTCTTATGTCTACCCAACTCGATCTCCCTTTTTCTTGTAAACAGAGGTACACATTTAAAAGGAGTGTAATACATGTATGAATTCTTTTGAGACACTGCCAGTTTTGATGCAAATTGTCTTTTTTTTGTCGCAATAAAAATGCCTTTCATTTTTGGTCTGAATGTGTTGTACCTTCTATGTCTGTTTTAATTTAGAGAGACAGAGAGAGAGAGAGAGAGGAAAAATAATAAGATCATTTGAACACTATAGGAGGTTCTACTGTGGAATTCTGGAAGAAGAAAAAGGTGTAAATTATTTCACAATACAGTAGAAATTACAAGAAGCCCAAAGAGTACCAATTGTTACAGTAATGAATACGGAAAAGGCACCAAGTCTCTCTTTCTTTGCTTGAGACTTGAGTTGCAACAGCTGGGGTATATGCAAGTTCAGGGAATGATTTTACACGTGCCATTTAATACAGGTACACTAGACTAGTACCTTTCTCAAAACTCAGAAAATAAATTGCTGTGAAGTATAAAAGGACTGGCTGGGTGCGGTGACTCATGCCTGTAATCCTAGCACTTTGGGAGGCGGATCACGAGGTCAGGCTATGGAGACCATCCTGGCTAACGTGGTGAAATCCCGTTTCCACTGAAAATACAAAAAATTTGCTAGGCGTGGTGGTACGCGCCTGTAATCCCAGCTACTCAGGAGGCTCTGGCAGGAGAATCGCTTGAACCCAGAAGGTGGTGGCGGCAGTGAGCAGAGATCGCGCCACTGCACTCTAGCCTGGTGACAGAGTGAGACTCTGTCTCAAAATAAATAAATAAATAAAATAAAGGACTCAACCCTGATACAAATGGGGTGTCAGGTAATTTTTGCTTAAAAAGAGTCTCTAGGAAACTGGAGGTTTGATCAATTTGTTTCACATACTTCTCCTTCTCCCCTTTAGGGTGCCTCAGAATGACCTAGTTCTCCCTTCTCTGTGTTAACATCCAACACATCTTTCTCTGACAGCCAAAACTTGCAGATTATCCACGTTTTTGAATCCAAGTTATACTTGTCCCTTTGCTGCCTGCAGACCTGGGGCACTGCCTATGACTGTTTCAAGTGATAACTCAGATGTTTTTAACCTTTTTATTTTGTTGTTGTTTGTTTTTTTAAATACAAGGTCTTGCTCTGTTGCCCGGGCTAGAGTGCAGTGGCATGAATATAGCTCACTGCAGTTTTCAATGCCTGATCTCAAATGATCTTCCCGCCTTCATTCCAAGTAGGTTGCACTACAGGTGCATGCCACCAAGCCCTGCCAATTTTTTGTATTTTCAGGAGAGAGAGTCTCACTATGTTGCCCAGCCTGGTCTCGAACTCCTAAGCTCAAGCATCCAACTGCCTCGGCCTCCCAAAGTGCTGGGATTACAGAAGTGAGCCACTTCGTCTGGCCTAAGATGCATCTTAAGAGGCAGTGTTGTATTTCTACCATCTCGAATAGTGTTTGGCCGACTCTTTCCAGCCATGTCCTGAATTTAAAGTGGAAAAAGGAGAAGAAAATTATAACAGGTCTCACAGTCTCTGATTCTATTTAAACCCTGACGATTTAATCTTTCGCTGAACTGGGTTATGGAATCTTCTGAAAGTTAAATAGAGCTTCGGGGCGGTGGGGGCGGCTGCTAAAGACGTGCACCTTGGGCCACCTTCCCCAGGGGCACCTGTCGAGGTGCGGGTTAGGGGCGTTGGCCCAGTGACTCAGCCCTTTGACCCCACTGCGAGGGCTAGGGAGAGAAATGGCGGGAGCCAAGGCCAAAGAACCGGCCCGCATTTATTTCCACAAATGAGTCCCGGTGGCTCATTAGATTATGAGCCACTGGAGTGCAGGAGAGGGGAAAGAGGAGAATTCCGGGCAAGGGGACTTCAATTTGCCACCTGGTGACCAGGCCTACATTCGGATGCATTACCATTTCCCCCCAGGGAAAGCCTCGGTGCGGCCACCAGTTCACGTTCCTCTGGCCGAGTGCACGCGGCTCTGCTCTCCTACGGCGTCCGCGGACAGCTGGGCACTAACTCCGAGAGCCACGCACTGGCCTGGGCATGGCCGGGGCCGGCCGAGGGAAAGCCGTGCAGCGCCCGGGAATCCGCAGGGGTCTCCCCGGCCGGGTTTCGCCTCTGCTGCCCCCTACCGGCTGCCCGTAAGCCGGGACGCCCTGAACTCTCCGCGCTTGGACCACCGCGGCTCGGGAATGGGGCGCGGTTACCTCTTGGGGACATCAAAGGCCCGGCAGGCGGCGGGACGCGGCGGCCCCCCAAACTTGGTTTTCCCATAGCGGATCAGGTCCTGGAAGATCGCGCAGCCCGGGAGCAGGCCGGGCGGCAGGAGCTGCAGTAGCAGGCTCAGCAGGAAGGCAGCGGCCAGTGTGAGCCACAGCGCGCGCAGCGGGTTCAGAGCCGAGAGCTCGGCCTCCGCCCGCGGAGTCATGGCCCAGGAACCCGCCTTCCGCGCTGCTGGCGCCTCCACCGCCCGACCGCGGAAGAGCGACCACTGGCGCGCCGTGCGCCTGTCTCACCCTAGCGGGACGTCGGTGACGCTGCACTGGGCGGGGACGCACGGAGCCCCTCCCGGACTCACTGCTCAGCCGCGGGAGTCTCTGGTTCCGGTCGCTCAGGCGCTAGCTAGTATCTCGCCATCCCTAGTCTGGGCACCGGGATGCTTAAATGGAGCTCCAGAACATGATTCATCAGAAGCAAAGTCGCAAAGCAGACGAGGACACGTGTCTGCCAATCTTACTAGCATTATCTCCAATGCAAAAAATTGAAACCCTAAATGTTCCACTTTGGCGTATTTAGCTAAATTATGGTACACTAACATGTTAGAAAATCATGCAGTCATTGACACAATGATTATGACGAGTGTAGAAACGCAGAAAGCTGTTTAGGAAACAGTATGTGAAGTGGAAAAAAAACGGCTATAAAAATACATAGCTATGATTGCAAACAGCTATATTAATCTGAATGTGTGTATATATGCATAAAGAAGGCAGATCACACACAAAAATGAATAATTGTGTTAGGATGCTGGAAATGTGTTGATGTGTATAATGTAAACATGTAAAATAGACAAGTAATTGTACATAATAATAAAACGTATACTGGTAAGAACTCTGTTTAAGAAACGGCAGTCCCTTCTCAATAGGGTTCCAATCCTTAGAAGCAAAGTTTTTAAACTCCATCAACTGTGTCTTGTAACGTTTATCTCAGGTAGTGACAGTGCTATTTATTGACTAGTTGATTTTAAACAATACTGATTTTATTTACTATAAATGAAGATCTAGCTCTTTTAAATCTTTAAAAGCCTTTAAAATGTTAATTCCAAGATAATGTATGCCCTCTGTGTCACAGGCATCATTTTGGATACTGACGACAGAGGGGTTTACAAGACAATTGTCAATGCCTGTTTAGAGCGTACATTCTTGAGTTTGGGTGGTGAGTGAGAAGTGGAAGAGGGGAGAGGTAGCCAACTCATCACCCTTACCCCAATGAGATACCCCATATGTGTGTTGAATAAACATCAGGATGGGTAGGTTAGTGGGACTTTGGATTGTTAAATGAGCAAGCTTTTAGAGTTTTCCTTCATTATGGAAGGACACCTAAGACTCTCCCAATCCTTTGACAGCCAGGTGATAAAGGATGGTGAAATTGGCATTCAGGCTAGGACAATGAGGCCTTGTTGAGTGATCCTGGGTCTCTTTTGTAGGAGCCCTCCTTCCTTGTTTCTTTGTTGTTCTTGGTTTAACTCCCTGAAGATGCAGTTGGCCTTCCCATGATCTTTTTCTTTCCAGAGAAGCTACTTGTAAGTGTATTGCAGGGACTCAGTTTCCTGGGTAGGAGTTTCTCTGACCAGGGGAAAGATTGAAAACAAGATAGGTGTGTGTGTGTGTGTGTGTGTGTGTGTGTGTGTGTAGTGAAAGCAGGAAGGGTTGAGGAGGCTTGGAGGGGAAAATTATCTCATGTATTTTTTGGATTTTAATCAACATGCACTGTTTATATTCAAAGAAGCCCCCTGTAGATGACAGTGGCTGAACAGAAAGCCGTAAGTCAAACCCTCCTGGGAGTATTTGTAAATGTAAATCCTTACTAGAGTGAGTTATTTCAAAAGAGGAATACCAGGCTAACATCTGTAAGATAATTGCTAATAAATATTAGCATTTTTGTGTTTCTTAATGTAATTAACTATATTATATGTTCAAAAAACTGTCTTACCTGCGGTGAATGGCAAAGCCATTTTTCCAGTGCTCACACCAAAAACCTTGAACTCAACCTTGATTCCTGTCTTTCTTTCATAACCTAAATACAATCTGTCAGCAAATCCTGTTGACTCTACCTCCAAAATATGAATCTAAATTCAATCGCCCTTAGAGTCAGTGCTTTCAGTCCCTAGCCATCTCAATAAATCAGAAAAAGAAATAAAATGTATAAGGGGCCGGGCGTGGTGGCTCACGCCTGTAATCCCAGCACTTTGGGAGGCCGAGGCGTGTGGATCATGAGGTCAAGAGATCGAGACCATCTTGGTCAACATGGTGAAACCCCGTCTCTACTAAAAATACAAAAAATTAGCTGGGCATGGTGGCGCGTGCTTGTAATCCCAGCTAGTTAGGAGGCTGAGGCAGGAGAATTGCCTGAACCCGGGAGGCAGAAGTTGCGGTGAGCCGAGATCGCGCCATTGCACTCCAGCCTGGGTAACAAGAGCGAAACTGCGTCTCAAAAAAAAAAAAAGAAAAAAAGTATAAGGACTGCAAAGTAAGAAATAATACCATCATTATTTGATGATTATATGAAACTCCAATAATAGAAACTCCAATGGCATCTACAGATAAGGTATCAGAACTAATAGGAGAGTTTGGGGAGGTTGCTGGAGATAAAAATCTGTTCATAGATATTATTTCTATTTCCCAGCAACAAACTGAAAATTGTACATTTTTTTCCTCAGCAACAAACAATAAATTGTATGTTTCAAAGATACAATTTACAATGGCATAAAATATATGTCTAGGAATAAATCTAATAAAGATATGTAAGACTTCTTCAAATAAAATAATAAAATGTTACTGTTATTAAAGAAAACGTGTTTAATAGCATCAGCTTAAGTTCCACAAAAGGTTGGGGTTTGATTAGGATTATATTTATTACAAAAATCAGTTTAGGGAGAATCGTCATCTTAACCATATGGAGTCTTCCAATTTGTAGGCTTAATATACCTCTTAAGGTATATTTTCCATTGTGACTTCCTCTCTCAATTTCCACCGTTTTTGAATTATTTACTTATCTTTCTGTTACTGATTTCTAGTTTAATTGCACTGTGGTCAGTGAATTTTTTTAAAATTGTTTCTGGGCTTCGGGGCACATGTGCACATCCTGCATCCTGCAGGATTGTTGTATAGGTACATATATGCCATGGTGGTTTGCTATCTCCATACCCCCTCCCCCGTCACCTACATCAGGCATTTCTCTTGGTGTTATCCCTTCCCATCTTCCCTGTCCCCGCCCCACCGTCCCCCCCACCGCCTAGCCCTGTGAGTGTTGTTCCCTTCCCTGTGCCCAAGTGTTCTCATTGTTCATCACCAGCCTGTGAGTGAAAGTATGTGGTGTTTGGTTTTCTGTTCTTGTGTCAATTTGCTGAGAATGATGGTTTCTAGGTTCATCCATGTCCCTACAAAGGACACAAACCCATCATTTTTTTAATGGCTGCATAGTATTCCATGGTGTATATGTGCCACACTTTTTTTGTCACACTGATCATCGATGGGCATTTGGGTTGGTTTCAGGTCTTTGCTATTGTGAACAGTACTGCAATGAACATACGTGTGCATGTGTCTTTATGATAGAATAATTTATAATCCTTTGGGTATGTGCCCAGTAATGGGATTGCTGGGTCAAATGGAATTTCTATTTCTAGATTCTTGAGGAATCGCTGCACTGTCTTCCACAATGGTTGAACTAATTTACACTCCCACCAGCAGTGTAAAAGTGTTCCTATTTCTCCACATCCTCTCCAGCATCTGTTGTCTCCAGATTTTTTTTATAATCACCATTCTAACTGGTGTGAGATGGTATCTCAATGTGGTTTTGATTTACATTGCTCTAATGACCAATGGTGAGCATTTTTTCATATGTTTGTTGGCCACATATTGGTCTTCTTTTGAAAGTGTCTGTTCATATCCTTTGCCCACGTTTGAATGGGTTTGTTTGTTTTTTTCTTGTAAATCTGCTTTAGATCTTTGTAGATTCTGGCTAGTAGCCCTTTGTCTAATTGCAAAAATTTTTTCCCATTCTGTTGGTTGCTGATTCACTCTAATTACGGTTTCTTTTGTCATGCAGAAGCTGTGGAGTTTGATTAGGTCCGATTTGTCTATTTTGGCTTTTGTTGCCAATGCTTTTGGTGTTTCGGTCATGAAGTCCTTGCCTATGCCTATGTCCTGAATAGTTTTGCCTAGATTTTCTCCTAGGGTTTTTATGGTGTTAGGTCTTATGTTTAAGTCTTTAATCCATCTGGAGTTAATTTTAGTGTAAGGTGTCAGGAAGGGGTCCAGTTTCTGCTTTCTGCACATGGCTAGCCAGTTTTCCCAACACAATTTATTAAACAGGAAGTCCTTTCCCTGTTGCTTGTTTTTGTCAGGTTTGTCAAAGAACGGATGGTGGTAGACATGTTGTGTTGACTCCGACGCCTCTGTTCTGTTCCATTGGTCTATATCTCTGTTTTGGTATCAGTACCATGCTGTTTTGATTACTGTAGCTTTGTAGTATAGTTTGAAGTCCAGTAGTGTGATGCCTCCCGCTTTGGTCTTTTTGCTTAGAATTGAGTTGGCTCTGTGGGCTCTCTTTTGGTTCCATATGAAGTTGAAGGTGTTTTTTTCCAGTTCTGTGAAGAAGGTCATTGGTAACTTGATTGGGATAGCATTGAATCTGTAAATTACTTTGGGCAGTGTGTCCATTTTCACGATATTGATTCTTCCTAACCATGAACATGGAATGTTTCTCCATCTGTTTGTGTCCTCTCTTATTTCATTGAGCAGTGGTTTGTAGTTCTCCTTGAAGAGGTAGTTTACGTTCCTTGTTAGTTGTATTCCTAGGTATTTTATTCTCTTTGTAGCAGTTGTGAATGGCAGTTCGTTCTTGATTTGGCTCTCTTTAAGTCTGTTGTTGGTGTATAGGAATGCTTGTGATTTTTGCACATTGATTTTGTAACCTGAGACTTTGCTGAAGTTGCTTATCAACCTAAGGAGATTTTGGGCTGAGATGATGGGGTCTTCTAAATATACAATCATGTCGTCTGCAAATAGAGACAATTTGGCTTCCTCCTTTCCTATTTGAATACCCTTTATTTCTTTTTCTTGCTTGATTGCTATGGCTAGAACTTCCAGTACTATATTGAATAGGAGTGGTGAAAGAGGGCATCCTTGTCTAGTGCCGGATTTCAAAGGGAATGCTTCCAGTTTTTGCCCATTCAGTATGATATTGGCTGTTGGTTTGTCATAAATAGCTTTTATTACTTTGAGATATGTTCCATCAATACCGAGTTTATTGAGGGTTTTTAGCATAAAGGGCTGTTGAATTTTGTCAAATGCCTTCTCTGCGTCAATTGAGATAATCATGTGGTTTTTGTTTATAGTTCTGTTTATGTGGTGAATTACGTTTATAGACTTGTGTATGTTGAACCAGCCTTGCATCCCCGGGATGAATCCTACTTGATCATGATGAATAAGTTTCTTGATTTGCTGTTGCAATCGGCTTGCCAATATTTTGTAGAAGATTTTCACATCTATGCTCATCATGGATATAGGCCGGAAGTTTTCTTTTCTTGTTGGGTCTCTGCCGGGTTTTGGTGTCAGGATGATATTGGTCTCATAGAATGATTTGGGAAGGATTCCTTCTTTTTGGATTATTTGGAATAGTTTCAGAAGGAATGGTACCAGCTCCTCTTTGTGTGTCTGGTAGAATTCGGCTGTGAACCCGTCTGGACCTGGGCTTTTTTGGGTGGTAGGCTCTTAATTGCTGCCTCGACTTCTGACCTTGTTATTGGTCTATTCATAGTTTCAGCTTCCTCCTGGTTTAGGCTTGGGAGGACAAAGGAGTCCAGGAATTTATCCATTTCTTCCAGGTTTGCTAGCTTATGTGCGTAGAGTTGTTTGTAATATTCTCTGATGATGGTTTGAATTTCTGTGGAATCTGTGGTGATTTCCCCTTTATCATTTTTTATTGCATCTATTTGGTTGTTCTCTCTTTTCTTTTTAATCAGTCTAGCTAGTGGTCTGTCTATTTTGTTGATCTTTTCAAAAAACCAGCTCTTGGATTTATTGATTTTTTGGAGGGTTTTTCGTGTCTCAATCTCTTCAGTTCAGCTCTGATCTTAGTTATTTCTTGTCTTCTGCTGGGTTTTGAGTTTTTTTGATCTTGCTCTTCTAGCTCTTTCAATTTTGACGATAGGGTGTCAATTTTGGATCTCTCCATTCTTCTCATATGGGCACTTATTGCTATATACTTTCCTCTAGAGACTGCTTTAAATGTGTCCCAGAGATTCTGGCATGTTGTGTCTTCGTTCTTGTTGGTTTCGAAGAACTTCTTTATTTCTGCCTTCATTTCGTTGTTTATCCAGTCAACATTCAAGAGCCAGTTGTTCAGTTTCCATGAAGCTGTGAGGTTCTGGGTTGGTTTCTGAATTCTGAGTTCTACCCTGATTGCACTATGGTCTGAGAGGCTGTTTGTTATGATTTCAGTTGTTTTGCATTTGTTGAGCAGTGCTTTACTTCCAATTATGTGGTCAATTTTAGAGTAGGTGTGATGTGGTGCTGAGAAGAATGTATATTCTGTGGATTTGGGGTGGAGAGTTCTGTAAATGTCTATCAGGTTTGCTTGCTCCAGGTCTGAGTTCAAGCCCTGGATATCCTTGTTGATTTTCTGTCTGGTTGATCTGTCTAATATTGACAGTGGGGTGTTAAAGTCTCCCACTATTATTGTGTGGGAGTCTAAGTCTCTTTGTAAGTCTTTAAGAACTTGCCTTATGTATCTGGGTGCTCCTGTGTTGGGTTCATATATGTTTAGGATCGTTAGCTCTTCTTGTTGTATTGATCCTTTTACCATTATGTAATGGCCTTCTTTGTCTCTTTTGATCTTTGTTGCTTTAAAGTCTATTTTATCAGAGATGAGAATTGCAACTCCTGCTTTTTTTTGCTCTCCATTTGCTTGGTAAATCTTCCTCCATCCTTTTATTTTGAGCCTTTTTGTATCCTTGCATGTGAGATGGGTTTCCTGAATACAGCACACCAATGGATTTTGGCTTTTTATCCAATTTGCCAGTCTGTGTCTTTTGATTGGTGCATTTAGTCCATTTATATTTAGGCTTAATATTGTTATGTGTGAATTTGATCCTGCCATTTTGATGCTAGCTGGCTGTTTTGCCCCTTAGTTGATGCAGTTTCTTCATTGTGTTGATGCTCGTTACCATTTGGTATGTTTTTGGAGTGGCTGGTACTGGTTGTTCCTCTCTATGCTTAGTGCCTCTTTCAGGAGCTCTTGTAAAGCAGGCCTGGTGTTGATGAAATCTCTGAGTACTTGCTTGTTCACAAAGCATTTTATTTTTCCTTCACTTATGAAGCTTAGTTTGGCTGGATATGAAATTCTGGGTTGAAAGTTCTTTTCTTTAAGGATGTTGAATATTGGCCCCCACTCTCTTCTGGCTTGTAGGGTTTCTCCTGAGAGATCTGCTGTGAGTCTGATGGGCTTCCCTTGGTGGGTAACCCAACCTTTCTCTCTGGCTGCCCTAGGCATTTTCTCCTTCATTTCAACCCTGGTGAATCTGATGATTATGTGCCTTGGGGTTGCTCTTCTTGAGGAATATCTTTGTGGTGTACTCTGTATTTCCTGGACTTGAATATTGGCCTGCCTTGCTAGATTGGGGAAATTTTCCTGGATGATATTCTGAAGAGTATGTTCGAGCTTGGATTCATTCTCTTCGTCACATTCAGGTACACCTATCAAATGTAGCTTAGGTCTTTTCACATAGTCCCATATTTCTTGGAGACATTGTTCATTCCTTTTTACCCTTTTTCTCGAATGTTGTCTTCTCATTTTATTTCATTGAGTTGATCTTCGACCTCTGATATCCTTTCTTCTGCTTGGTCAATTCAGCTGTTGAAACTTGTGCATGCTTCACAAAATTTTCATGTTGTGTTTTTCAGCTCCATCAGTTCACTTATATTCCTCTCTAAGTTGTCTATTCTCATTAGCATTTCATCAAATCTTTTTTCAAGGTTCTTAGTTTCTTTGAATTGGGTTAGAACATGTTTCTTTAGCTCACAGAAGTTTCTCATTACCCACCTTCTGAAGGCTGATTCTGTCAATTCATCACACTCCTTCTCCATCCAGCCTTGTTCCCTTGCTGGTGAGGAGTTGTGATCCCTTGTAGGAGGAGAGGCATTCTGGGATCGGGTGCTTTCATCCTTTTTATGCTGGTTTCTTCCTATCTTTGTGAATTTATTCACATGTCATCTTTGAAGTTGTTGACTTTCAGATTGGGTCTCTTAGTGGACGTCCAGTTTGTTGATGATGCAGTTATTTCCTTCTGTTTCTTATTTTTCGTTCTAGCAGTCTGTCCCCTCTGCTGTAGGACTGCTGAGGTCCACTCCAGGCCCTGCTTGCCTGAGGGTTACCTGCAGCAGCTGTGGAACAGTAAGGGTTGCTGCCAGTTTCTTCTACTATCTTTGTCCCAGAAGGATACCCGCCAAATGTCAGTTTGATCTCTCCTTTATGAGGTGACTCTTTGGATATACAGGTGTCAGAGAGCTGCTTGAGGAGACAGTCTGTTCTTTATTGGAGCTCAAGTGCTGAGCTGTGATCTCTGTTGTTCATTTAGAGCTGCTGGGCAGGTATGTTTAAGTCTGCTGCAGCAGAACTCATAAACCCCTATTTTTTTTTTCCCCAGGTGCTCTGTCCAAGGTAGTTAGGGCTTTATTTTTGAGTCCGTTATGCTGCTGCCTTTTTTTCACGGCTGCCCTGCCCAGCGAGGAGGCAGCCTAGTCACTGTCTTCTTGAAGAGGCTTTGCTGAGCTGCTGTGGGCTCCACCCAGCTGCTGTGTGAACTTCCCTGCAGTCCTGTTTATACGGGTGTAGTTAGAACTGCCTCGGCAAAGCTGGCCCACCTCTGTAATGGCAGACTCTCTCTGTAGTGGCAGGTTGCTTCTGCAATGGCGGGTTGCCTCAGCAATGGTGGACTACCTCCATAGTGGTGGAATGCCTTGGTAACAGTGGATGCCCCTCCCCCCGGGTAGCTGACCTTCCCTGGTTCAGCTGTGCTTGTTGTGAAACTCTCAACCTAGAGCGTTTCCAATTGCTGTTTTTTTGTGGGCGTGGGACCAGCTGAGCCTGATCACCTGGCTCCCTGCCTCAGAGCTCTTTTTTTTTTTTTTAGTTGAAGAGTCAACTCTCTCCCAGGTGTTCCAGTCACCTGTTGAAAAGGTGCCAGGATCTGTGTGATTTTCCATGCGGTGACTGACTGCGCTGGCTGAAACAGTGGTGCTGAGATTGGCAGTGTTTTTTCGCCTGGAAATCTCCTGGCCTGGCTCCCTGTTTCAGTCCCCTTTTTAATCAGATGAATGGGCTACTCTGCCTTCCCGGAGCTCCAATCGCCAGCTAAAATGGTGCCTGGACCCATATATTTTGTATGGCAAACCGCAGCCCGGGTTGCTGGCAAAGCAGCCATGCCGGCCAAACCAGCCGTGCTGGTGACCCGTGGGGCTCCTCCACCTGGAAATCTCCTGGTCTGTGGGCAATAAAAATCCATCTGGAAGTGTGGCGTCCACTCACTTTCTGCACTTTCACTGGGAGTGCAATCCTGAGCTGCTCCTAATTGGCCATCTTGGATCCTCCCCCTCCTTTTAATCTTTGATGTTGGTGATTGCAGGGGGAGTCACTGAGTGGATGTTTTTTTCTATTGAGGTTGGAGCTGTATCTTTTTTGGCCTGTAGGGGGTGTTGCTGGGCTCTCTCAGGTTCAGTCACGTTGTTGGGTGGGTGGTCCTTCCCTGGAGTTTGTTTGCAGGTGAGATTGGCCCCGCCTTCCCAATGGCGTCTCTCTTTCCCCAGCTGGATCTTCCTGGTTGGGGTCAAGCTGGTGTATTTGCTGCCAAGCTCTGCAGCGAGGACTTCAGTTAAATTCTTTGGAGGTGGGGCCTGCCAGGCCTTACGGTCTGTTTCCCTACTTTCAACTCTACCTCGCTTTGTGGGACAGTCTGTCCTGCTGGCATTAGTCCAAATTCCTGCCCACGTCCCTGTGACAAATTGCCATGCCTGGCGGTAGCCACTTCTCATCACCCATGATGCCCCACTGTCTGTCAGGGCTCTTGTGGACCATGGGTTGCTGGAGGGATGAGGTAAGCATAGGATCTGAAAAGGAGCACCAAGGGGGTGAAGTCCCCTCTGAGCCAGCTGCAGGTTTTAGGTGGACATGCACCCCACCCCCCATCTTGATTTGCCCCCCTGGATGGCTCTCACCCTGTGGCTCCTTCCCTGGGCCTAATTTCAGTGCCCTGTCAGTCCCACAAAAACAAACCTGGCATCTCGTTTGGAATTGTGAAGTCCTGTAGCCCTCTATGTCTTATTCACTGGGAGCTGCATTCTGGTGCTGGCTTCTCTTGGCCATCTTGGTGCCCCCCACTCATCAGTGAATATTTTTATGTGATTTCAGTCCTTTGAAATGTATTGAGACTTGCTTTATGTTCCAGAATGTGGTGTATTTTGTAAATATTTATGTGTACTTGAAAAGAAAGTGTGACCTATAGTACTTGAGTATAGCATTTCGTAAATTTCAATGGAATCAAGTTGGTTAGTAGCACTCAAATATTTTATATCCTTTTTAAAAGATCAACAGGTTGATATGCCTACTGCACAGCAGTAGGCAATACCAATTCACTGAGACATCAGGGTTTGCAGCAGAGAATTTAATGATCACAGGGTGCCAAGTGAGGAAATAGGAGACCCTCAAATTCATCTCCCCAAGAAGTTCTGCACTGGAGACTTTAAGGGGATAATGAAGGGGAAAGGGACTGCAAAATTCGTTTCATTGATTGGTTAGGGTAAGGGGGGATGAAATCATCAGGATGTAGATACTGCATTCTTTAGAGAGTCAGCTTTTTGTGGGGTCTTTCAGACCAGCTGACCTCAGTAGTTTCACTGGTGTACAAGACCTGAAATCAGACCTCAGAAGGAAAACTAAATGTTGCATAATGTTTAAGTTTTGTTTATGGAGCAGTTAAAAGAACTATGAACCATAATCTAGGGTCTACATGATTCTAAGACAGTCAACTCAAACTCCTGACCTCAGGTGATAGGCAAACAACTATGAGGAAGTGGGTCAGAGAGCAAGCTGATCTAATGATTAAATGCTAAATGTGCTGCAAGCTTGCTTTATTTTTGTTCCTGCCCCTCCTTTCTTCACTGATTTATTTCATAAAGTTTATAGAGATGGTTTTATCTTTACTGATATTCTAGTCTGCTTGATTACCATTTCCTAAGGGAGATATATTAATACAAAGCAAGGATTATGGATTTGTCTATCTTTCCTTTTATTTCTGTCAGTTTGTTTTGTGTATTTGGAAGCTATGTTATGAGGTGCATAACCCTTAAATATAGTGCATATGTCTATTTAATTGAGTTATCTGTATCTGCTTCTAGTGTCTTTTTTTTCTTAGTTTGTAGATCACAATTCTGTGCTTCACATTTCTTACATTTTCATTGTATGTCAGACATTATGTATAAAAGGACCATAGAGATTGAAGTGTTTTCCCTCAGAGATACCCCAACCTTTACTCTTATTCCTGTTGCAGATAGAGCAACAGAAGAGAAATGACTGCCAATTTCCTAGGAAGGACTTCTCCCTCTCTGGAATTTAATTGCTCTAGATTTTGTTTCTAGAGTTTTTTAGTGTCTTAAAACGTGGTTTTTGAGGCTGGGTGTGGTGGCTCACGCCTGTAATCCTAGCACTTTGGGATGCCAAGGTGGGTGGATCACCTGAGGTCAGGAGTTCAAGATGAACCTGACCAACATGGTGAAATCCTGTCTCTACTAAAAATACAAAAATTAGCCAGGTATAAAGAATAGAATAGATGCAATAAAAAAATGATAAAGGTGTTATCACCACCAATTCCACAGAAATGCAAACTACCATCAGAGATGACTATAAACAATTCTATGCACATAAACCAGTAAATCTAGAAGAAATAAATAAATACCTGGACACTTATACCAATCCAAGACTAAACCAAGAAGTGGAATCCCAGAATAGACCAATAACAAGGTCTGAAGTTGAGGCAGCAATTAATAGCCAACCAACCAAAAAAAGTCAAGGACCAGATGGATGCACAGCCAAATTCTACCAGATGTATAAAGAGGAGCTGGTAGCATTCCTTCTGAAATTATTCGAACAATCCAAAAAGAGGGAATCCTCCCTAACTCATTTTATGAGGCCAGCATCATCTTGATACCAAAACCTTGCAGAGACACAACTGAAAAAGAAAATTTCAGGCCAATATCCATGATGAGCATCAATGTGAAAATCTTCAATAAAACACTGGCAAACTGAATGCAACAGCACATCAAAAAGCTTATCCATCATATCAAGTAGGCTTCATCTTGGGGATGCAAGCCTGGTTCAACATACACAAATCTATAAATGTAATCCATCACATAAACAGAAACAAAGACAAAAACCACATGATTATTTCAACAGATGCAGAGAAGGCCTTCGACAAAATTCAACAGCACTTTATGCTAAAAATTCTTAATAAACTAGGTATTGATGGAATGTATCTCAAAATAATAAAAGCTATTCATGGTAAACCCACAGACAATATCATACTGAATGGGCAAAAACTGGAAGCATTCCCTTTGAAAACTGGCACTAGACAAAGGTGCCCTCTCTCACCACTCCTATTCAACACAGTATTGGAAGTTCTAGCCAGAACAATCAGGCAAGAAAAAGAAATAAAGGGTATTCAATTAGGAAAAGAGGATGGCAAATTATCTCCATTTGCAGATGACATGATTGTATATTTAGAAGAGCCCGTTGTCTCAGCCCAGAATCTCCTTAGGCTGATAAGCAACTTCAGCAAAGACCCAGGATACAAAATCAATGTGTGAAAATCACAAGCATTCCTATACACCAATTACAGACTTAAAGAGAGCCAAATCAAGAATGAACTACCATTCATAATTGCTACAAAGACAATAAAATACCTAGGAATACAACTAACAAAGGATGTGAAGGACCTCTTCAAGGAGAACTACAAACCACTGCTCAAGGAAATAAGAGAGGACACAAACAGATGGAAAACCATTCTATGCTCATGGTTAGGAAGAATCAATATCTTGAAAATGGCCATACTGCCCAAAGTAATTTATAGATTCAATGCTATCCTATCAAGCTATCATTGACTTTCTTCACAGAACTGAAAAAAACCACCTTCAACTTCATATGGAACCAAAAGAGAGCCCGCATAGCCAAGTCAATTCTAAGCAAAAAGAACAAAGCTGGAGGCATCATGCTACCTGACTTCAAACTATACAACAAGGCTATAGTAATCTAAACAGCATGGTAACCAAAACAGAGATATAGACCAATGGAACAGAACAGAGGCCTCGGAAGTAATGCCACACACCTACAACCATCTGATCTTTGACAAGCCTGACAAAAACAAGCAATGGGGAAAGGATTCCCTGGTTAACAAATGGTGTAGGGAAAACTGGCTAGCCATGTGCAGAAAGCTGAAACTGGACCCCTTTCTTACATCTTATACAAAAATTAACTCAAGATCAATTAAAGATTTAAACATAAGACCTAAAGTCATAAAAACCCTAGAAGAAACCCTAGGCAATACCACTCAGAACATAGGCATAGGCAAGGACTTATGACTAAAACACCAAAAACAATGGCAACAAAAGCCAAAATAGACAAATGGGATCTAATTAAACTCCAGAGCTTCTGCACCACAAAAGAAATAATAATTAGAGTGAACTGGCAACCAACAGAATGGGAGAATTTTTTTGCAAGCTACCCATCTGACAAAGAGCTAATATTCAAAATCTACAAATAATTAAAACAAATTTACAAGAAAAAACAACAACAGGCTGGGCGCAGTGGCTCATGCCTATAATCCTGGCACTTTGGGAGGCCAAGGTGGGTGGATCACGAGGTCAAGAGATCAAGACCATCCTGGTCAACGAGGTTAAACCCTGTCTCTACTAAAAATACAAAAATTAGCTGGGCATGGTAGTGTGTGCCTGTAGTCCCAGCTTCTTGGGAGGCTGAGGCAGGAGAATTGCTTGAACCCAGAAGGCAGAGGTTGCGGTGAGCCGAGATCATGCCATTGCACTCCCATCTGGGTAACAACAGCAAAACTCCGTCTCCAAAAAGAAAAAAGAAAAAGAAAAAACAACAACAGACAACCCCATCAAAAAGTGGGTGAAGGATGTGAAGAGACACTTCTCAAAAGAAGACATCTATGTGGCCAAAAAACATATGAAAAAATGTTCATCATCTCTGGTCATTAGAGAAATGCAAATCAAAACCACAATGAGATACCATCTCACTCCAGTTAGAAGGGAGATCATTAAAAAATCTGGAGACAACAGATGCTGGAAAGGATGTGGAGAAACAGGAACACTTTTACACTGCTGGTGGGAGTGTAAATTAGTTCAACCATTGTGAAAGACACTGTGGCGATTCCTCAAGGACCTAGAAATAGAAATTCCATTTGACCCAGCAATCCCATTACTGGGCATATGCCCAAAGGATTATAAATCATTCTATTATAAAGACACATGCACACGTATGTTCATTGTGGCACTGTTTATGATAGCAAAGACCTGGAACCAACCCAAATGCCCATCGATGATCAACTGGACGAAAAAAGATGTGGCACATATACACCATGGAATACTATGCAGCCATAAAAATGGATGAGCTCATGTTCTTTGCAGGAACATGGATGAATCTGGAAACCTTAATTCTCAGCAAACTGACACAAAAACAGAAAAGCAAACACTGCATGTTCTCACTCACAAGTGGGTGTCGAACAATGAGAACACATGAACATAGGGAGGGGAACATAACACGCCAGGATCTGTTGGGGGGGGTGAGGGCTAGGGGAGGGATAGCAGGCGGTGGGAAGATTGGGGAGGGTAACATTAGGAGAAATACCTAATGTAGGTGATGAGGGTACGGAGGCAGCAAACCACCATGGCATGTGTATACATATGTAACAAACCTGCATGATCTGCACATGTACCCCAGAATTTAAAGTAAAATAAAAAAAAAATTGGCCAGGCATGGTGGTATGCACCTGTAATCCCAGTTACTCAGGAGGCTGAGGCAGGAGAATTGCTTGAACTCAGGAAGCAGGTTTCAGTGAGTGCAGATCGTGCCACTGCTCTCCCACCTGGGCGACAGAGTGAGATTCTGTCTCAATAAAATATGTGGTTTTTGTTTTTGCTTATGTTTTTTTCTATTTCTTATGGCAGGAGTGATAGCCTGCTGCTACCATCTATATCGTAAACCAATAATACATAGTTTATAAGATTTATCTGGAGCCTTCTGATTTAAAAAATGTATAAATCTGAGTTAGAAAAAACTCTACTCACTGGCAGAGGTAGAGTTTAAAAATGGCTTGTCTGTAGCAGCTTGGGCTTTGGGAAGGGGAAAAATATCACCCTGTTTGCTCTCTAGTTGTTTACCTCAGATCTTATTTCCTGATTCCTGGTTCTGTCATTAGTCATCTTTCTCAGGTGAGAAGGGAACATGAATATCAGTCTAAGCTTTTGATAGTTCTGTCTAGCACAAGCAAATGCCAAACCACTTGGAAAAGATGGTCGGAGAGAAAGAAAAAAAAAACCCTCAAATTAAAGATGAGTTCCTAAAAAGGCACAGAACTCATGGAAAAGTGACCTGCTATGAGTGATAAAAATCAAGAATACATGGCACTAAGAAACTGAGATAACTGAACGACAGTGGGAAAGAATATAAAATAAATATATTCAAAATGATCAAAGGCACACTAGAAGAATTTAAAACCCTAGCAGTGAATGCACTGTTAGGAAAAGACCAGGCAGGTTTATCCAAATATAACTCTTTTTTTTTTTTTGGATGGAGTCTTGCTCTGCCATCCAGGCCAGAGTGCCATGGAGCTATCTTGGCTCATCGCAGCCTTCACCTCCCAGGGTCAAGCAACTCTCCTGCCTCAGCCTCCTGAGTAGAGAGGATTACAAGCGCCCACCACCACGCCTGGTTAATTTTGTATTTTTAGTAGAGACAGGGTTTTGTCATGTTGGCCAGGCTGGTCTTAAACACCTGACTTCAAGCGATCTTCCCATCCTGGCCTCCCAAAGTGCTGAAATTGCAGGTGTAGCCACCGTGCCTGGCCTCAAATAGAACTTCTAAAAAACAAATATGTGGGCCAAGTGCTGTGGCTCACACTTGTAATCCCCACATGTTGGGAAGTCAAGATGGGAGGATTGGTTGAGGCCAGCAGTTTGAGACGAGGTAATAGGGTGAGACCTTATCTCTACAAGATATTAAAAATTAGCTGATTGCAGTGGTATGTGCTTATAGTCCTAGCTTCTTGGGAGCCTGAGATGGGGGGATTGCTTGAGCCCAGGAGTTCTTGTGATGAGTTATGATCATGCCAGTGCACTCCAGTCGGGTGACAAAGTAGGAACCTATGTGGAAGAAAAGAAAAGTAATGAAAAAGTAGAAGGTGAGTGGTGACTTAATAGCCAATTAGAGACACCTAGAGAACTGGTAACCTAGAACTAAATCATGATAGATACCCAGAAAGCAGCACAGATTAACAGAGATGGAAAGTGAAAGAAGAAACATGGAGGAGAAAAGGTCGAGAGTCAAACAGTATGATGTCAGAAGAAAAGAAAGAAGAAAATAAAGAACAGATGAAGTTTGGAACGGTAATGTTTGAGAATTTCCAAATCTATTAAAAATGTGAATCTTGGCTGGACATGGTGGCTCATGCCTGTAATTCCAGCACTGGGAGACCAAGGTGGGAGAATTGCTTGAGCTCAAGAGTTCAAGACCAGCCCGAGCAACACGGTGAGACCTTGTCTCTACTAAAGATAAAAAACATTAACTGGGGGGGGACTCAAGATGGCGCTGTGAGAACAACCCAGGATTGGAGCTCTCGTCGAATCCGCAAACGGTGAGTCGGAGCTGCATTTCCAGACTGATCTTTGTTGCCCACAGAACGGGGAAACTCCCAAGTATAAAAAAGACACAGGACACCAGGCAGTAGGTCTGCCTGGCGAAGCCGGCAGCCGGGGCGGCGGCGGCCAGCCCTACCCAGCAATCCCCACAGGGCGTGCTTGTCCGGGTGCCCTGTTGAACCGGCAACCTGAGACTTGAGAGGGCTGGACTTGAGACTGAACGAGACTTGGACAGTAGACCAGCCCAGGGGATTGCAGGGACAGATCGTTTGGGACACCCAGTGGGGCGAACAAAACCGCGATTTCAAACTATCCCGAGCAGACGGTCTGAGACGCTTTGTGGGGGAGGGGCGTCCACCACTACCGAGGCAACCCGCCCCAACTGAGATACACGCCCACTGCTGACGCAGCCTGCCGTTGCTGAGGCAACACGCTACAATGAAGAGACTCCACCGCAGGGCGTGGCGGAGACCACAGCAGAGCCTGCAGGAACAGGGCGAATCACACAACAGCAGGGTGGAGCCTCGGCAGCCAAACAGTGGCTAGTCTGCCTTCTAGCAACCCGCCCCAACTGAGATACACGCCCACTGCTGACGCAGCCTGCCGTTGCTGAGGCAACACGCTACAATGAAGAGACTCCACCGCAGGGCGTGGCGGAGACCACAGCAGAGCCTGCAGGAACAGGGCGAATCACACAACAGCAGGGTGGAGCCTCAGCAGCCAAACAGTGGCTAGTCTGCCTTCTAGCTGGGCAGGACACCTCATTGGACATCGAAAAATAAAGCCCGAACCCCCCAACACAGAGCATTTGAGAAAAAAAGGGTTTTTTTTCATGAGCTCTGTTGCAGCAGAATCAAACATAGCAGCCTAACAGCCCTGAATGAACAACAGAGCTCACAGCTCAGCAATTGAGCTCCAAAAAAGTACAGACTGTCTCCTCAAGCAGCTCCCTGACCCCTCTATATCCAAAAGACTGACATTTGGCAGGCATCATCCTGGGACAAAGATAGCAGAAAAAGAAACGGGTAGCATCCCTCACTGTGCCACAGCTGCTAGAGGTGCACCCCAGACAAGCAGGGCCTGGAGTGGACCTCAGCAGTCATACAGCGAAGGGGCTAGGCTGGTAGAAGGAAAACAAGTAACAGAAATACTTCATCATCAACAATCTGGGTGTCCACTCAGAGACCCAATCGAAAAGTCAGCAACTACGCAGACGACAAGCGGATAAACCCACAAAGATGGGAAGAAACCAGCGAAAAAAGGAGGAAAACACCCGAATCCAGAACACCTCGCCTCCTAGAAAGGACCAAAACTCCTCACCAGCAAGGGAGCAAAGCTGGACGGAGAATGACTGTGACGAAATGACGGAATTAGACTTCAGAAGGTGGATAATGAGAAACTTTTGTGAGCTAAAAGAACATGTATTAAAGCAATGCAAAGAAACTAAGGAACTTAAAAAAAGATATGAGGAAATGATAACAAGAATGGATAACTTAGAGAGGAATATGAATGAATTAAAGGAGCTGAAAAACACAATACGAGAACTTCGCGAAGCAAACACAAGTTTCAATAGCCGAATTGACCAAGCAGAAGAAAGAATATCTGAAGTCGAAGACCAACTCAATGAAATAAAACGAGAAACCAAGATTAGAGAAAAAAGCGCAAAAAGGAATGAACAAAGTCTCCAAGAAATGTGTGACTATGTGAAAAGACCTAATCTACGTTTGATAGGTGTACCAGAAGGGGGCGAAGAGAATGAATCCAAGCTGGAAAATACTCTTCAGGACATCATCCAGGAAAACTTCCCCCACCTAGCAAGACAGGCCAACACTCAAATGCAGGAAATACAGAGAACACCACAAAGATATTCTGCAAGAAGAGCAACCCCAAGGCACATAATCGTCAGATTCAACAAGGTTGAAATAAAGGAGAAAATACTAAGGGCAGCCAGAGAGAAAGGTCGAGTTACCCACAAAGGGGAGCCCATCAGACTCACAGCAGATCTCTCGGCAGAAACACTACAAGCCGGAAGAGAGTGGGGGCCAATATTCAACATCCTTAAAGAAAAGAACTTTCAACCCAGAATTTCATATCCAGCCAAACTGAGCTTCAGAAGCGAAGGAAAAATAAAATCCTTTGCGAACGAGCAAGTACTCAGAGATTTTGTCACCACCAGGCCAGCTTTACAAGAGCTCCGAAAAGAGGCACTACACATAGAAAGGAACAACCAGTACCAGCCATTCCAAAATCACACTAAAAGTTAAAGAGCATCAACATAATGAAGATTCTACAACAACTAACAGGCAAAACAGCACTTAGCATCAAAATGGCAGTATCAAATTCACACATAACAATATTAACCCTAAATGTAAATGGACTAAATGCACCAATCAAAAGACACAGACTGGCAAATTGGATAAAAATCCAAAACCCATCAGTGTGCTGTATCCAGGAAACCCATCTCACATGCAAGGATACACAAAGGCTCAAAATAAAGGGATGGAGGAAGATTTACCAAGCAAATGGAGAGCAAAAAAAAGCAGGAGTTGCAATTCTCATCTCGATAAAATAGACTTTAAAGCAACAGAGATCAAAAGAGACAAAGAAGGCCATTACATACTGATAAAAGGATCGATAAAACAAGAAGAGCTAACGATCCTAAACATATATGGACCCAATGCAGGAGCACCCAGATACATAAGGCAAGTTCTTAATGACTTACAAAGAGACTTAGACTCCCACACAATAATAGTGGGAGACTTTAACACTCCACTGTCAATATTAGACAGATCAACCAGACAGAAAATCAACAAGGACATCCAGGGCTTGAACTCAGACCTGGAGCAAGCAAACCTGATAGACATTTACAGAACTCTCCACCCCAAATCCACAGAATATACATTCTTCTCAGCACCACATCACCCCTACTCTAAAATTGACCACATAATTGGAAGTAAAGCACTGCTCAACAAATGCAAAACAACTGAAATAATAACAAACAGCCTCTCAGACCATAGTGCAATCAAGGTAGAACTCAGAATACAGAAACCAACCCAGAACCGCACAGCTTCATGGAAACTGAACAACTGGCTCTTGAATGTTGACTGGGTAAACAGTGAAATGAAGTCAGAAATAAAGAAGTTCTTCGAAACCAATGAGAACGAAGACACAACGTGCCAGAACCTCTGGGACACATTTAAAGCAGTCTCTAGAGGAAAGTATATAGCAATAAGTGCCCATATGAGGAGAATGGAGAGATCCAAAATTGACACCCTATCGTCAAAATTGAAAGAGCTAGAAGAGCAAGATCAAAAAAACTCAAAACCCAGCAGAAGACAAGAAATAACTAAGATCAGAGCTGAACTGAAGGAGATTGAGACACGAAAAACCCTTCAAAAAATCAATAAATCCAAGAGCTGGTTTTTTGAAAAGATCAACAAAATAGACAGACCACTAGCCAGATTGATTAAAAATAAAAGAGAGAACAACCAAATAGATGCAATAAAAAATGATAAAGGGGAAATCACCACAGATTCCACAGAAATTCAAACCATCATCAGAGAATATTACAAACAACTCTATGCGCATAAACTAGTAAACCTGGAAGAAATGGATAAATTCCTGGACTCCTGTGTCCTCCCAAGCCTAAACCAGGAGGAAGCTGAAACTATGAATAGACCAATAACAAGGTCAGAAGTCGAGGCAGCAATTAAGAGCCTACCACACAAAAAAAGCCCAGGTCCAGACGGGTTCACTGCCGAATTCTACCAGACACACAAAGAGGAGCTCGTACCATTCCTTCTAAAACTATTTCAAACAATCCAAAAAGAGGGAATACTTCCCAAATCATTTTACGAGACCAACATCATTCTGATACCAAAACCCGGCAGAGACCCAACAAGAAAAGAAAACTTCAGGCCAATATCCATGATGAACATAGATGCAAAAATCTTCAATAAAATATTGGCAAGCCGAATGCAACAGCAAATCAAAAAACTTATTCATCATGATCAAGTAGGATTCACCCGGGGATGCAAGGCTGGTTCAACATACGCAAGTCTATAAACATAATTCACCACATAAACAGAACCAAAAACAAAAACCACATGATTATCTCAATTGACGCAGAGAAGGCATTTGACAAAATTCAACAGCCCTTTATGCTAAAAACCCTCTATAAACTCGGTATCAATGGAACGTATCTCAAAGTAATAAAAGCTATTTATGACAAACCAACAGCCAATATCATACTGAATGGGCAAAAACTGGAAGCATTCCCTTTGAAATCTGGCACTAGACAAGGATGCCCTCTGTCACCACTCCTATTCAATATAGTTCTGGAAGTTCTAGCCAGAGCAATCAGGCAAGAAAAAGAAATAAAGGGTATTCAAATAGGAAAGGAGGAAGCCAAATTGTCTCTATTTGCAGACGACATGATAGTATACCTAGAAGACCCCATCACCTCAGCCCAAAAACTCCTGAAACTGATAAGCAACTTCAGCAAAGTCTCAGGATATAAAATCAATGTGCAAAAATCACAAGCATTCGTCTACACCAATAACAGACTTAAAGAAAGCCAAATCAAGAACGAACTGCCATTCACAATTGCTACAAAAAGAATAAAATACCTTGGAATACAACTCACAAGGAACGTAAGGGACCTCTTCAAGGAGAACTACAAACCACTGCTCAACGAAATCAGAGAGGACACAAACAGATGGAGAAACATTCCATGTTCATGGTTAGGAAGAATTAATATCGTGAAAATGGCTATACTGCCCAAAGTAATTTACAGAATCAACGCTATCCCCATCAAGCTACCATTGACTTTCTTCACAGAACTGGAAAAAACCACCATGAACTTCATATGGAACCAAAAGAGAGCCCGCATAGCCAAGTCAATTCTAAGCAAAAAGAACACAGCGGGGGTCATCACACTACCGGATTTCAAACTATACTACAAGGCTACAGTAATCAAAACAGCATGGTACTGGTACCAAAACAGAGATATAGACCAATGGAACAAAACAAAGGCACCAGAGGCAACACAACATATCTACAACTATACAATCTTTGATAAACCTGACAAAAACAAGCAAGGGGGAAAGGATTCCATGTTTAACAAATGGTGTTGGGAAAACTGGCTAGCCATGTGCAGAAAGCAGAAACTGGACCCCTTCCTGACACCTTACACTAAAATTAACTCCAGATGGATTAAAGACTTAAACATAAGACCTGGCACCATAAAAACCCTAGAAGGAAATCTAGGCAAAACTATCCAGGACATAGGAGTAGGCAAGGACTTTATGAACAAAACACCAAAAGCATTGGCAACAAAAGCCAAGATAGACAAATGGGACCTAATGAAACTCCACAGCTTCTGCACGGCAAAAGAAAGAGTCACTAGAGTGGATCGGCAACCAACAGAATGGGAAAAAATTTTTGCAGTTTACCCATCTGACAAAGGGCTGATATCCAGAATTTACAAAGAACTCAAACGAATTTACAGGAAAAAAACAAACAAGCCCATTCAAAAGTGGGCAAAGGATATAAACAGACACTTTACGAAAGAAGACATATATGAGGCCAACAATCATATGAAAAAATGCTCATCGTCACTGGTCATCAGAGAGATGCAAATCAAAACCACATTGAGATACCATCTCACGCCAGTTAGAATGGCGATCATTAAAAAATCTGGAGACAACAGATGCTGGAGAGGATGTGGAGAAAAAGGAACACTTCTACACTGTTGGTGGGAGTGTAAATTAGTTCAACCATTGTGGAAGACAGTGTGGCGTTTCCTCAAGGCCTTAGAAATAGAAATTCCATTTGACCCAGCAATCCCATTACTGGGTATATATCCAAAAGACTATAAATTGTTCTACTATAAGGACACATGTACACGAATGTTCATTGCAGCACTGTTTACAATAGAAAAGACCTGGAATCAACCCAAATGCCCATTGATAATAGACTGGATTGGAAAAATGTGGCACATATACACCATGGAATATTATGCAGCAATCAGAAATGATGAGTTTGTGTCATTTGTAGGGATATGGATGAATCTGGAGAACGTCATCCTCAGCAAACTGACACAAGAACAGAAAATGAAACACCGCATATTCTCACTCATAGGTGGGTGATGAAAAATGAGAACACATGGACACAGAAAGGGGAGTACTAAACACTGGGGTCTATTGGGGGGAAAAGGTGAGGGCCAGTGGGAGGGGGAGGTGGGGAGGGATAGCCTGGGGAGAAATGCCAAATGTGGGTGAAGGGGAGAAGGAAAGAAAAGCACACTGCCATGTGTGTTCCTACGCAACTGTCTTACATGCTCTGCTCATGTACCCCAAAACCTAAAATCCAATAAAAAACAAACAAACAAACAAACAAAAACATTAACTGGATGTGGTGGCATGAGCCTTTAGTCCCAGATACTTGGGAGGCTGAGGCAGGAGGATCTCTCAAGCCTGGGAGGTGGAGGCTGCAGTTAGCTCTGATTGTGCCCCTACACTGCAGCCTGAGTGACAGAGCGAGACCCTGTCTCAAAAAGAAAAAAAAAAAAAGAATCTATATTTAAGACACACAATGAAATGAGCAGAATATATAAATATAGGTTTATAGATGCAGAAGTAAAAATGAACATTAGAAACAAAGCACACAAAAAATCTTAAATGCACCCAAACAAAAATGGCAAATTACCTTGAGGAGCAGTAATCAGACTTACAACAGCAATAGTAAGAGCCAGAAATAAATGGAGTAATGTTTCAAAATACTAAAGCAAAATGTCAATTAGGATCTATACAAAAGAAACAATCACCCAAGAATGATGACAGAGATATTTAAAAAATTGATAGAACAAGCACAATTAATCACTTACAGGGTCATGTTGGAAAAATACTGTTGCCTGTCCTTCAGGAAGGAGGAAGTTGAACTCAGAAGAACAGTGAGGTGTAGTGAGCAATAGTAAAGAGTGTAATTGGCAAGTGAGTGTTTAGTTAAGTTACTAAGTAAATACCCACTTTAAAAAACGACAAAACTTGGAAAGTGTGAAAAATAAAGTTGAAATAAAATACTAGATAACCGGCTGGGCACGGTGGCTCACGCCTGTAATCCCAGCACTTTGGGAGGCCGAGGCAGGTGGATCATGAGGTCAAGAGTTCGAGACCATCCTGGTCAACATGGTGAAACCCCGTCTCTACTAAAAATACAAAAAAATTAGCTGGGCACAGTGGTGAGTGCCTGTAATCCCAGCTACTCGGGAGGCTGAGGCAGGAGAATTGCCTGGACCCAGGAGGCGGAGGTTGTGGTGAGCCGAGATCATGCCATTGCACTCCAGCCTGGGTAACAAGAGCGAAACTCCGTCTCAAAAACAAAAAGCAAAAAACTAAAAAACTAGATAACCATTAAGATGGGATAAAGTGATAAATTATTTTAAGATCTTTGTGTTTGGCAGAAGAATAAACACTATTAATATCATGTTTGACCTAAAACCTCGTTTATGTTAAAAATGTAAGGTCCATTGTAATAGAAATAGGATCCAAACCAGTCTGTGTGTGGTGAGGGAAGGAATAAAGACAATTACACAAATGGCCAAGAAACATAGCAAAAGATTCTCAATGGGCTGGGTACAGTGGCTCCTGCCTATAATCCTAGCACTTTGGGAGACCCAGGCAGACTTGCGCTCAGGAGTTCGAGACCAGCCTGGGCAACATGGTGAAACCTCATCTCTACTAAAAATACAAAAATTAGCCTGGTGTGATGGCGGATGCCTGTAATCCCAGCTACTTGGGAGGCTGAGGCATGAGAATCACTTGAGACTGGGAGATGGAGGTTTCAGTGAGCCAAGATAGCACCACTGCACTCCAGCCTGGGTGACACAGCGAGACTCAAAATAAATAAAATTAAAAAAAAAAAAAAGATCCTCAACATTGCTATCAACCAGGATCATGCGACAATTAGAATCTCAATGAAGGACCACTTTATACCCATTAGGATGACTATAATAATAAATGTTGGCCCGGATCTGGAAACTTCATACAATGTTTGTGAGAATGAAAAATGGTACATCCACCTTGGAAATCAGTAAGAAAGTTCCCCGGAAAGTTAAACACAGAGATACCATTTGATCTAATAATTCCACTTCTTGTTTAATACCCCAAAGAATTAAAAACATGTCTACACAAGAACTTGAACTTGTGCCTGCATGTTTATGGTAGCAGTATTCATCATAGCTAAAGGTGGAAACAATCTCAATCACTGTCAGCTGATGAATTGATAAACAAAATTTAAAAGTACTGTTGCCTGTCCTTCAGGAAGGAGGAAGTTGAACTCAGAAGAAAAGAGTCAGGTACAGTGAGCAATGATAAACAATGTAATTGGCAAATGAGTGTTTAGTTAAGTTACTAAGTAAATGACAAAACTTGTAAAGTTTGAAAATTGAAGTTGGAAGAAAATACCAGATAACCATTAAGATGGGATAAAGTGATAAATTATTTTAAGATCTTTGTGTTGGGGAGAATAAGAACTATTAATATCATGATATTAATGATGATTTATATATTACATGATATTAATCATACATCATACACAAAATGTGGTATTCCATACAATGGAATAGTTCTTGGTTCTAAGAAGGAAGGAAGAATGGATACATGCTCCAACATAGTGACCCTTGAAAACACTAAGTGAAAGAAGCCAGTCATGAAAGACCACATAACAGCACATTGAGGTCCGAGAGGGTAATTTATCACTCTGCTGTCCCTTTCCTGGCCCACAAACCACTATCTCACTTAGAACTTCAGTCTCTCCTGGAAAAGCAACAGCCCAGAATCTACTAAGCCTTATGGTTTCAGTTTCCTTTCTCAAATTCATTCATTAAACAGGTGGAGAAGCAAGTGATGGGGACTAAACAAAGACCAGTCTCCCATATTTTCTCCTCTTTATGCCTGTCTGCCTTTCTCTCTCTCTCTTTCTTTCTTCTTTTCTTTCTTTCCCCTCCCTCCCTTCCTTCTTTCCCTTTTTCCTCCCTTCCTTTCTCTTTTTTTCTTTCCTCTCTCTCTCTCTCTCTCTTTTATTATACTCTAAGTTCTGGGGTACATGTGCAGATCATGCAGGTTTGTTACATAGGTATACACGTGCCATGGTGGTTTGCTGCATCTATCACAATGTCATCCACATTAGTTGTTTCTCCTAATGCTATCCCTCCCCTAGCCCCTACCCCCCTGTATCCCTCCCCTAGGCCCCCACTCCCTGACAGGCCTCAGTGTGTGATGTCCTCCTCCCTCTGTTTTTATGCTCATTGTTCAACACCCACTTATGAGTGAGAACATACAGTGTTTGGTTTTCTGTTCCTGTGTTAGTTTGCTGAAAATGATGGTTTCCAGCTTCATCTATGTCCCTGCAAAGGACATGAATTCATCCTTTTTATGTCTGGGCTGCATAGTATTCCATGGTGCATATGTGCCACATTTTCTTTATCCAGTCTGTCATTGATGGGCATTTGGGTTGATCCAGGTCTTTGCTATTGTGAACAGTGCCACAATAAACGGACATGTGCATGTGTCTTTATAAAAGAATGATTTATAATCCTTTGGGTATATACCCAGTAATGGGATTGCTGGGTCAAATGGTATCCCACACTGTCTTCCGCAATGGCTGAACTAATTTACACTCCCACCAGCAGTGTAAAAGCATTCCTATTTCTCCACATTCTCTCCAACATGTGTTGTCTCTTGATTTTTTAATGATCGCCATTCTAACTGGTATGAGATGGTATCTCATTGTGGTTTTGATTTGCATTTCTCTAATGACCAGTGATGATGAGCTTTTTTCACATGTTTGTTGGTTGCATAAATGTCTTCTTTTGAGACATGTCTGTTCATATCCTTTACCCACTTTTTGATGGGGTTGTTTGCTTTTTTTTCTTGTAAATTTGTTTAGGTTCTTTGTAAATTCTGAATATCAGCCCTTTGTCAGATGGGTAGCTTGCAAAAATTTTTTGCCATTCTGTTGGTTGCCAGTTCACTAATGATTGTTTCTTTTGCTGTACAGAAACTCTGGAGTTTAATTAGATCCCATTTGTCTATTTTGGTTTTTGTTGCCATTGTTTTTGGTGTTTTGGTCATGAAGTCCTTGCCTATGCCTATGTCCTGAATGGTTTTGCCTAGGTTTTCTTCTAGGGTTTTTATGGTGTTACATCTTATGTTTAAATCTTTAATCCATCTGGAGTTAATTTTTGTATAAGGTGTAAGGAAGGGGTCCAGTTTCAGCTTCCTGCATATGGCTAGCTTCCTGCATATCCAAATGTGGATAATACCCACCATGGTCACCAAGGAAGAAGAACTGTCCAGACCCCAGGCACAATTAGTGCCTGAAGAATATCTTAGTTCATAGTGTTATTACTCAGCTATTTCCTTTATGTAATCCTTTATATATAATCATATATTAGTTTATAGAATTAGTGCCTCAAGTATAACTTATTGCTTACATATATTTAGCTTATATAATTATCCTTAATACGTATATCTAGCATACTTAGTTCTATATAATCTTTCTATATTATCATATAGGTATTGCAGTCAGAGCTGTACTGCCACATTTAGTGCTGATTTATAGAGTCCTTCTATATAACCATACAGTAGTTTGTAGTAGGAGGAATGCCTAGAGCAGTCACAGAACAGAAGCAGTACATGGGAAAACAGCTAAACCAGGACAAGAACCAAAGACCCAGGCGGTGGCATCCCTGCCTGAAAGGGCATACGCTATATGGCCGGCTTAGAGCAAATGCCTCTCCTCCTGATAAAGGAGTTGTAGTACCTTGCATCCAGTTCCTGTGGAAAGTAGGCCTCAGGCCTCAGATCCTGGAAATAAGTGAGGGAGAAGAACCCCTCTGGTGTGACCAGTCACGGCAACTGTACACCCTGTCAGTCTTATGTCACTTCTGTGCTAGCTCAAATCATCCTCCCATAAATATCTTAAGAGAAGAGCACAAGTCTGTCAGCTCCCACTGCATTGGCTTACAGTATCCATTAGAAATCCTTTGAAGTCTCCAGCCCCCAGATAAGAAGTGTTGTGCACAACACCTGTTGCACACAGCCCACCTCCTTGCCTTGGTGACCCAATGGGGGTGGACCCTGTTTCTGTACACGACCCTCTGCTACTACGCATTGCACAGCCCCCTATTGCGCACAGCCTACCTTTCTGCCCAAGTGACATAATGGGGTGGCCCCCTCACTTGCGACTTCTGTGATTATGTATGCCCTATTACTAAGCCTATAGATTATGACCTCACTCACGACCCTGCCCCCTGCTTGTACCTAATAAATACAGATGCTTCTGGGCATTTGGGGCCCCTGCTGATCTCTGCTCACAGGTGGCATGGATACCCAAGTCCAGATGTTCTTCACCAGTTCTTCAGTGTCCTATCTCTTTAATTCTCGAATTCTGCACCTCAGCACAGCATAAGGGACACCCCACGACCCTGTGGGGCCCAACAGCCCTACATCCCAACATCATTTATTAAACAGGGAATCCTTTTCCCATTGCTTGGTTTTGTCAGGTTTGTCAAAGATCAGATGATTGTAGATATGTGGTGTTGTTTCTGAGGCCTCTCTTCTGTTCCATTGGTCTATATTTCTGTTTTGTTACCAGTACCATCCTGTTTTGATTACTGTAGCCTTGTAGTATAGTTTGAAGTCAGGTAGCATGATGCCTCCAGCTTTGTTTGTTTGTTTGTTTGTTTTGCCTAAGATTGTCTTATCTCTGTAGGCTCTTTTTTGGTTCCATATGAAATTTAAGGTGTTTTTTCCCAATTCTGTGAAGAAAGTCAATGGTGGCTTGATGGGGATAGCATTGAATCTATAAATTACTTTGCTCAGTATGGCCGTTTTCACGATATTAATTCTTCCTAACTATGAGCATGGAATGGTTTTCTATCTGTTTATGTTCTCTCTTATTTCCTTGGGCAATGGTTTGTAGTTCTTGAAGAGATCCATCACATTCTTTGTTAGTTGTATTCCTAGGTATTTTATTCTTTTTGTAGCAATTGTGAATGGCAGTTCACCCATGATTTGGCTCTCTGTTTGTCTGATATCGGTGTATAGGAATGCTCGTGATCTTTGCACATTGATTTTGTATCTTGAGACTTTGCCGAAGTTGCTTATTAGCTTAAGGAGATTTTGGACTGAGACGATGGGGTCTTCTAAATATATAATCATGTCGTCTGCAAATAGAGACAATTTGCTGTCCTCTTTTCCTACTTGAATATCCTTGGTTTCTTTTTTTTTTTTTTGCCTGATTGCCCTAGCCAGAACTTCCAATACTCTGCCGAATAAGAGTTGTGAGAGAGGGCATCCTTGTCTTGTGCCAGTTTTCAAAGGGAATGCTTCCAGTTTTTGCCCATTCAGTATGACGTTGGCTGTGGGTTTTGTCGTAAATAGCTCTTATTATTTTGAGATATGTTCCATGAATACCTAGTTTATTGAGGGTCTTTAGCATAAAGCACTGTTGAATTTTGTCGAAGGTCTTCTCTATATCTGTTGAGATAATCATGTGGTTTTTATTTTTGGTTCTGTTTATGTGATGGATTATGTTTATCGATTTGTGTATGTTGAACCAGGCTTGCATCCCAGGGATGAAGCCCACTTGATTGTGATGGATAAGATTTTTGACATGCTGTTACATTCGGTTTGCCAGTATTTTACTGAGGATTTTCACATTGATGTTCATCATGTATCTTGACCTGAAATTTTCTTTTTTAGTTGTGACTCTGCCAGGTTTTGGTGTCAGGATGATGCTGGTCTCATAAAATGAGTTAAGGAGGATCCCCTCTTTTTCTATTGTTTGGAATAGTTTCAGAAGGAATGGTACCAGCTCCTCTTTGCATGTCTGGTAGAATTTGGCTGTGAACCCATCTGGTACTGGATTTTTTCTTTGGTTGGTAGGCTATTAATTGCTGCCTCAACTTCAGACTTTGTTATTGATTTATTCAGGGATTTGACCTCTTTGAAGTTTAGTCTTGGGATTGTGTAAGTTTCCAGGAATTTATCCATTTCTTCTAGATTTACTGGTTTATTTGCATAGAGGTATATATAGTATTCTATGATAGTAGTTTGTATTTCTGTGGGATTCGTGGTGACATCCCCTTTATCATTTTTTATTACATCTATTTGATTCTTCTCTGCTTTATTCTTCATTAGTCTGGCTACTGGTCTATTTATTTTGTTGGTCTTTTCAAAAAACCACCTCCTGGGTTCACTGATTTTTTGAGGATTTTTTTGGTGTCTCTGTCTTCTTCAGTTCTGTTCTGATCTTAGTTATTTCTTGTCTTCTGCTAGCTTTTAAATTTGTTTGTTCTTGCTTCTCTAGTTTTTTTAATCATGACATTAGTGTCAATTTTAGATCGTTTCGCCTTTCTTTTGTGGGCATTTAGTGCTATAAAATTCCCTCCATATCGTGCTTGAAACGTGTCCCAGAGGCTCTGATATGTTGTGTCTTCATTCTTATTGGTTTCAAAGAAACCTTCATTTCATTATTTATACAGTAGTCATTCAGGAGAAGGTTTTCCAGTTTCCATGTAGTTGTGTGGTTTTGAGTGAATTTCTTTCTTTTTTTTTTTTTTTTTTGAGACGGAGTTTTGCTCTTGTTACCCAGACTGGAGTGCAATGGTGCGATCTTGGCTCACCGCAACCTCCGCCTCCTGGGTTGAGGCAATTCTCTTGCTTCAGCCTCCCGAGTAGCTGGGATTACAGGCATGCGCCACCAGGCCCAGCTAATTTTTCTTATATATTTAGTAGAAACGGGGTTTCACCATGTTGACCTGGATGGTCTCGATCTCTCAACCTCGTGATCCACCCACCTCGGCCTCCCAAAGTGCTGGGATTACAGGCTTGAGCCACTGTGCCTGGCTGTGAATTTCTTAATCCTGAGTTTTAATTTGATTGCCTTGTGGTCTGAGAGACTAGTTTTCTTTTTAACAGTCAGGGCCCTCTGCTGCAGGTCTGCTGGAGTTTGCTGGGGGTTCACTCCAGACCCTGCTTGCCTGGGAATCACCAGCAGGGGCTGCAGAACAGCAAAGATTGCTGCCCATTCCTTGCTCTTGTAGCTTTGCCCCAGAAGGGTACTTGCCAGATGCTAGACAGAGCTCTTCTGCATGAGGTGTCTGTTGGCTCCTGCTGGGAGGTCTCTCCCAGTCAGCATACACAGGGGTCAGGGAGATACTTGAGGAGGCAGTCTGTGCCTTTTCAGAGCTTGAATCATGTGCTGGGAGATCCACTGCTCTCTTTAGAGCTGCCAGGCAGGGCAGCTCTACCCACAACTGCCCCTTTTCCCAGATGCTCTGTTCCAGAGAGTTGGGGTCTTTATATGTCTGTGATGGGCTGCTGCCTTTTTTCAGAGATGCCCTGCCCAGTGAGGAGGGAGTCTAGTGATACAGTGTGTCCGCAGAGGCCTTGCTGAACTGCTGTGGGTGCCACCCAGTTTGAACTTCCTGGTGAGTTTGTTTACACAGATGAGGTTAAAACTGCCTACTCGAGACTCAGCAATGATGGACACCCCTCCCCCTACTGAGCTTGAACTTCTCAGGTCGAGCTCAGACTGCTGTGCTGGCTGTGAGAATTTCAAGCCAGTGGATCTTAGCTTTCTGGTCTTCATGGGGGTGGGACCAGCTGAGCCGGATCACTTGGCTCCTTGGCTTCAGCTCCCTTTATCAGGGGAGTGAACAGTTCTGTCTTGCTGGTGTTCCAGGTGCCATTGGAGTATGAAAAAAAATCTGCTGCAGCTAGCTCAGTATCTTCCCAAACAGCTGCTCAGTTTTGTCCTGGAAACCCAGAGCCCTGGTGTTATAGGCACTGGAGGGAATCTCCTGGTCTGCAGTTGTGAAGACTGTGGGAAACATGCAGTATCTGGGCCAGAATGCTGGAAAGAGTCCCTAATGGTTTCCCTTGGCTAGGAGAGGGAGTGTCTCAGCCCCTTGCACTTCCCAGGTGAGGCAATGCCTCACCCTGCTTCAGCTTGCCCTCTTTGGGCTGCACCCACTGTCTAACCAGTCCCAATGAGATGAACCACGTACCTCAATTGGAAATGTGGCAATCACCTGCCTTCTGCATCACTCTCACTGGGAGCTGCACACTGGAGCTGTTCCTATTTGACCATCTTGCCAGAAATCATCTCTCTCTCTCTCCCTTTCTTTCTTTCTTTCTTTCTTTCTTTCTTTCTTTCTTTCTTTCTTTCTTTCTTTCTTTCTTTCTTTCTTTCTTCTTTCCTTCCTTCCTTTCTTTCTTTCTTTTTTTTTCCTTTCTTTCTTTCTCTCTCTCCTTCCTTCCTCCCTCCCTCCCTCCCTCCTTCTCTCCCCCTCCCTCCTTTCTTTTCTCTTTTTCTTTCTTTCTTTCCCTCCCCCCTGCTTCCCCCCCCTTCCTTCCTTCCCTCCTTCCTTTGTCTCTTTTATCTTTCTTTCAACAAGGTCTCACTGTCACCTAGGCTTAATTGCAGTGAAGCAGTCATGGCTCATTATAGCCTCAACCTCCTAGGCTCAAGCAATCCTCCCAACTCAGCTTCCTGAGTAGATGGGACCAAAGGTGCTCGCTATCAAGCCCAGCTAATTTTTTATTTTTTGTAGACACAGGATCTTCCTAACTTGCCCAGGCTGGTCTCAAACTGTTGAATGCAAGCCATCCTCTTGTCTCTGCCTCCCAAAGTGCTGTGGTTACAGGTGTGAGCCACCATGCCTGGCCTTCCATACATTTTCTTCCTTAATCTTGGTAACCCCTCCAAGCATTGCATGGTATACCCATTTATTCACTCACTAAATGTTTACTTAGTAAACTACCATGGGCAAAGTGCCTAGTGAATGAAACAAAGGCATGGGCTGTAGCCTGAAGGAGCTGGCATTTTGGTTGAGGAACAACAACACTAAACATCTGAACAGTTAAACAATAGCCAACACCTTCTGGTGTTGGATATTCCAAGACTTGGTTGTGAAAACCCTTCTTGGTTCCATCTACACTCCTTTGGTGATCTCATCCAGTCTCAGGGACTGAAATAACCCCAAGGACTCCAGCCTCAACCCCTCCCTTGAATCCTGATCTTGTGTATTCAATTAAAAAAAAAAAAGAATACGTAAAAGCCATTTTAAATTTATCTCCAAAAGCAATCTCTGATCATTCTCCTGCCTCCCTGACCCAAATCTACTCATGTCTGTTTTCCTGGGAACTGGTATTTCCATTCTTCAAATTGTTCAAAAAGCTTGATGTTTCTCTTGTCTTCTTATATACCACATCCAAACCATCTTCAAATCCTGCTAGCTTGACCTTCAAAGTATGTCTAGAATTTGATACCATTTCATTATCTTCACTACCACCATCTTGGTCCAAGTCACCATCTTCTCCTGCCTGGATTGTTACAACAATCATTTAACTCATCTCCCTCTTCTGTTGAGGCTTCTAAGATTTATTTCCAACACAGCAGCTAAGTGATTCCTTCCAAAGATGTTATTAATAGATCATGGACGTCTCTGTTAAATCTAGTTAGTGGCTTTCTCTTTCACTTAGAGGAAAATCCCAAGTCCTTACAGTGGCTCCAAGGGCCTGGCTAATCTGGGCCCTGCTACCCTTCTGGCTGCGTCCATTCCACTCCTGCCTTTGCATTGTTCCTCAACCTGCTCAGCATGCTCCTGCCTTGGGGCCTCTGTCCTTCTGTTCTATAAGAAAGGCAGCTCACCCCCATATGCCTGCATGGCCTCCCCCCTTGCTTCTTTCGAGTCCCTGCTCAAAATTCCCCTTAAGCAAGACCAATCTGAGTAAAGCAGCTCCTCTCCCTCCTTTGCATTTCCCTCTTAGTGTTCTCCACATCACTTAGTACATTCTGACATGCTGTGCATTTCATCGTTTATGCATTTATTGTTCATTGTTTCTCACTAGAGTGCAGACTTCAGGAGGGAGAGACTATTTTATTCCCTGCTGCATTTCTAGTGCCTGTATCAGTGCCTGGCTTAGAAGTTCTCAATAAATAGTATTGAATGAATGAATTATTCAATATACATTCAAGACAGTGATAGAGGAAATGCTGTAAGGTATTGTCAAATTAATGATATATAAATTAATATTTTGGTCTACTATTTGTTATTATTATTACCATTTCAATAATTATATGTGACAATATCTGTTCATTATTATGTATAACAAGTAGGATTGATGTTCCATTATTTCATTTAGGTCAACGACAAAACATGACATGAGTAATGGAGAAAACATGAGGAAATGGGACATTTGAAAGGAAGAGAGTGGGAGTTAAACTTTCCTTCCTATATGACTTACATCATAAAAAAATCATTTCATTAAGGTACTTCCTATTCTAGTTAGTATATTCAATTTATAGAACACAAAACTTCATTTCCTAGGTTAAATCTAGATTTTCCATTTGGCATTCAAAAAAATGCTCTCTTATGAGAGAAACATTTGGTTCATAAGTATAGCATGATGAGAATTGATTAGGCTTGATTAATCTGTCTTATAACAGTCTTTACAAAGATGAGTGAAAATATTTTAACCACTTTTGCTTCTTGGAGTTACCTGCCAATATTATTTTATTTTAATTGGAACCTCACCTTTCTATGCAGTGGATTTTATTTTCACAACTAAGGCTAGCATCTACTTGAATTTTCTCTTAACAATGTACTTAGTTACAAAGAGATTTTGGCATAAAATCACTACTAACTTTAGCTGTGGTTCCTACTTAAGTATTTTCCTGAGTTTCTTTACATTGTTATGAGACAACGTAAAGAAGGGGATGTGTCCTGAGGTATAGACCCAATAAACAGAAACGAATCTTTTCATTCAACAAATACTTACTCAAAGTCTTCTATGTGCTAAAAATATTGTGAGGTGCTGGAGACTGGAAGAATGAATAAGACCTTCCCACAAGGAACTCAGTTACACAACTGTAATTCTTTCTTACTTAACATGAAGGAATCAGTATTCTTTAAATCGATTTTATGAACAAAATGATTGGAATGTACATTATTGATTCTACACTCTGGCCTTTTTTCATGGCCAAAGTATGTTATTTGTAGTAACAGCTTAGACAGCAGAGGTTTTCTAAGTGTAATAACCAACTTACACAAACACTGAATACCCTAGAATTCTGTTACAAGGGTCCCAAAGGACTTCACATTTTCTTGTATATTTACAATAATATGTTTTGTTTGCCAGTGAAGCAATAGTGTTATTTTTACTCTAAGCAATAGATCGGTCCTCAGGAGGATGTGGATATTTAGCAGTTTCAAGATCCCTGGGGTTTTAGGGTTACCAGGTAGATAACCATGAATAAGCCATGCCAACACCATGTGTCTTAGTTTGCGCATTTGTAAAACCAGGGGATTGGATTACATCAGCAAGTCTCAAACTTAATATACATATCAGCCACCTGGGGATTCTGCTGAAATGCAAATTCTGATTCAGAAGGCTGGGGATGAGGCCTGGGATTCTCCATTTCTAACAGGCTCCCGGGTAACAAATACCCTTGCCGCTGGTCCATAGCCCACATTCTGAGCAGTAGGGGTGAGATTAGTATTGTCCAATAGAAAGATAACGTGAGCTACAGATTTACTTTTAAATTTCTAGCAGCCACATTAAAAAGATAAAAATAACTAGGTAAAATTAATAATATTATAATAAATATTGTACTTAACATTATATAATCACAAATATTGTTTTACCATGTCATCAATATAAAAATTAGAAATGAGATGCTTTACATTCTTTTTTTTATCTTCAAGATCTTGTGTGCATTTTACACTCACAGTACATCTCAGTTTGGACAGTTCGAATTTCTAGTGCTCAATCGCCGCCTACGTGCTACCATTTAGGGCCACACAGGAGCCTAATGATCATCTCTGCTACTCCTTTTAGTGCTAATAACGTTCTCCAAAGAGTCAGGTCTATCTTACGTTTCAAATAGTCTTCTGCCTCCAGGTGGCGCTCATGTTCTTTGTTTCGTCTTTGAAAACATTTTTGAATACATGAGAATTCTGTTAATAGACCATTTACATTGTTATTTATTTACCCGTTTATTCCTTTCTTCCTTCATTTATTTCATAATTTTTGTTTCTAGAATCTACCGATGGTAAGTATATCATATTCTCTGTAAGCTTGTCTAATAACTAACATCTAATAAAGTTATTAATTATGCCAAAGTAAATTGTAGAAGGAATATTTAAGGCCATCGTTATTTTTTCTCGGTAGGGAGCTGTATGAGATTGATCTCTGATTATATAATATCTTTAGATATAGGATGATGACTAGGTATTTAATAGAGCCACAGTGGAAACAGGAACATTGCTGACTAGTGTATGTCAGATTTGAATAACTTTGTGACATGATTGTTTATGAGGAGGAGGAAAACATTTTTCCATCTTCAATTTTATCTAATACATGACTAGTGCTTTATATTGGTGGCTAATGTGTTGAATTTTCTGAAAGGGAAATAATGAATATAAAAAGTAACTTGAACGTCAACTCTAATTTTGCCTGTACACCAGCCATACATACTATAGCAGAGAAATTCCTTTTTTTCTGGAAAAAAATTTCAATATTCACAGTTTTAAGAAGGTATGCCCACTGTGCATTTTTAAAAAGTCTGTTTTTTTTTGGGGGGGGTCTGAGTATGCCTCTAACAGTAACTAAAATATGTTAGGTTTTGTGAACAAGAAGGTTATATGAGTTAACTCACCTCCACAGCAAACCGATGTGGTGGATGGATACTTTTCTCATTCCCACATTTCAAATGAGAAAATAGGTGCTCCAGAGATTAAATAAGTTGTTCTGGGCACTCGACCATTAAAAGGTAGAATGTGAATTCATATTCCGTCTGTTGATCCTAAGCTTTGCCCTCTTAACTACTACACTGCATTAAGGAAGCTTTCCTCCTGTGTCTTAAGCTAAATTTACCAATCAGTCACCAAAATAGCCACCAAAACCGCAATCTACAATATCCAAGATGGGGCGAGGGTTGTCTTTTATAATAGTGACCCCTAACATGCTTTAAACAAGGCCAGAGAGCCAAAAGCTTGGGTGCCTTTGGTCTTAGTTCTCATTTAACTAATGACTCTCTAATCCAAGTCACCTAAACTTATTTTCTAAGTGTGTAAAACAGAGTGAATAGAAAATCTCTTTCATGAATGTATAGATTGAGTTCATCACCTGATTTCTTGACAACTCACTTTACAAATATAAATTCCTCCCAATAACCACTGTAAAAGCAAACTCACTATATTTTATCATACACAGATTTTTCCGGCAGTTTTTTTCTGTGCTCCCTTTTTGATGCATCAGAACAAAATGGGGTGTGTGTGTGTGTGTGTGTGTGTGAGAGAGACAGAGAGTGTGTGTGTGTGAGTGTGTGTGTGAGAGAGTGTGTATGAGTGTGTGTGTGTGTGTGTATGAGATAGCAGTGAATTCACATTCTTTCTTTTCCACTCACTGGCTCTGTCATCTTGGGCAGCTTACTGAATCTCTCTTGGAATACCAGTTTCCTTAGTTGAAAATCAGAGTTGAGGTATGTACTTTTTTCTGAGGATGTGTCATGAGAATGAAATGAGATTATATATGCAAAGTCTCTAGCACATAGTTAATCTTCAATAAATGTTAATTTTGCAGAGCAATAATATAAAAATAGCAGTAAGCTACTCCTATGCCTGCTGATTTGAGGTTTTAGAGGAATTTGATATCTAGTGACAAATGAAGGTGAAAAGCAAGACTATTCCCCAGGCAAAGAAAGTCTACTGCCTCCAACGCCTCCAAATTCTCAATTTCTTGATGAATTTGGGCCAAGTGCATCTAAATTATGCAGCAAACTACTTCAGTTCTTTGCTCTACCTTGGCACTGAAAGCCACTTTTCTTAGTAATATTATGGAAAGGGGCTTGTAACGACACTATGATATTTGGTTCCTGATCTTATCCAAATCACCCGGATGAAAAATTTTGTCTTTCCTTCCTACATTTCAGACAGAGGATTTACAACTACTTTAATATATTATTGATACAGAAGATACTATGAAAATGTGACTCTGGGCTGACTTCTATAGGTCTTGATTTGGAAGCATAGCTTAAGATTCATAGGCAGGAAAAAAATACGTTGTTTTAAAAATGTTCACATTTCCTGATATGAAAGTGTCTGTTTTTTGTTTGTTTCTTTTCCTCATTCTCTCCCTCCTCCTTGTTCTTCTTAGCCTGTGTGTGACTGCCTCTGAGAACATGCAAATCCTGAAACTTTTCACCAGGTTTTTGAAAACCAGCCCAAATGATTTTTCCTGATCAAATTTCCTCTTTTGTTTGGCCAGGAACAAAGCCCCCTAGGCCGAGAGATCACAGTTCACCTCACACGTAGGAAGAAGGAAAATCGATTTCAGTAGATTCACGGGGAAAGCATGATCTCAGAATATTCTCTCGGGGCTCAGAAGGAGCCCAAACAAATATGGAGTATAAAAATGCCCCTCTTTCTGGTGTTTGTAAAAGGCACAGAGAGCTGGAGATGGAGGAGCAACTTCATCAGGGAGAAAGGCAGACAAGGGCCTGACATGAATGATATCTTAAAGCAGCAGATAGGGACAATTCAAGCCTGAAGCTTTTGGATTATATACAAGGTTGAGTTAAGAGAATTTTCCCACAAAGGAAGTTGGTATTAGCGGTCCTTTCTATGGAGTAGCTATAAAGCAGACTGTTTTCTCTGTTAAACTGGTAGTGGGAGGGAGAATCAAGAAATGATTTTGGAAGGAGAAAGAGAAGGAGGAGGAGGAGAAGGAGAAGAAGACAATTGCTCTTTACTCTCCTCCTCTATGTTCCTGCCTGTCCCACACCCACTCCACCTGCACGGATTAGCTCATATCATTGAGAGACCAATGGTTAGGGTAAGGCACAGAGGTGCAGTGGAAGGAGTACAGGCTTTGTAAATGAAAGTGATTTTGAATTTCTGCTCTACTCCTAAGTGACCCTTGCAAACGCCTTAACTTCTTGGCCTTAATTTCCTCCTGTGGAAATGGAAACATCATCTGCCTTGATAACCTAAGTTGTGAGAATCACATTAGGTAATGGAAAGGAAAGTGCTTTGTAAATGGTTGAGTGCTATAAATGTAAAGTCTAATGATAATAATAACATACAGAATTAATACGTCTTGCATCTACGGATTTCTGCAGATCTGAGGTTCGGGTTCACTGATGAAATCTTTTCTTTTCTTTGTTAAATAACAGATGGGAGGACTTGGTCAGCCTCCATCAGATGGAATTAATCATATTTCAACGTGGAAGAGCCAGCCAGCACCTTGGTCTGAGGGGCCCAGCTCTTACTCTCTACGTATATATATTGTGAAAAGTTCATAGTGCAGTCCCCAGCCAAGCCACCCACTCCACAACCCACCTAGGCTTTCTTATGAACTCTGTTGTTTGCTGGAGAGAAAACTGACAATCCAAAAATGAAGATACTGACTCAAGTTCACACAGCTAGTGATAGGGCCAGGATTCTAAGATAGGGACCCTTTTTTCTCACGGGGAGTATAGAGGTATGGTTTTCCCTGCCTTACATTCTCCTTCTCTTTCTTCTTCCTCCTTGCCCTCTTCTCTCCTGCTCCCTCTCTTCCTCTTTTCCCCTTCTCTTTCTGTGATATAAAACTTTCTTCACCAAAGAAGCAGGAGAAGTTTTAAAGAATCAAAACATAGGTGAGCCTGTGGAAAGCTGTTTGGCCATTTCTCAAAAAACTTAAAGCAGAATTACCATTGGACTCAGAAATCCCATGATGGGGTGCATACCCAAAGGAATAGAAATCGTTCTACTGTAAAGACACACACACACATATGTTCATTGCAGCACTATTCACAATAGCAAAGACATGAAATCAATCTAATATCTATCAGTGGTAGACTTGATAAAGAAAATGCGGTGCATATACACCATGGAATACTATGTAGCCATGAAAAGAACAAGATCATGACCTTGGCAGCAACATGGATGGTGTTGCAGGCCATTATCCTAAGCGAACTCACACAGGAACAGAAAATCAAATACCACATATTCTCACTTATAAGTAGGACCTAAACACTGAGTACACATGGACACAGAGAAGACAGCAACAGCCACTGGGGCCTACCTGAGGGTGGAGAGTGAGAGGAAGGAGAGGGCTGAAAACTACTTATCAGGCACCAGGCTCATTACCTCGGTGATGAAATAATCTCTATGCCAAACACCCACAAGACATAACTTATCTGTATGACAAACTTGCACATATACCTCTGAAACTAAAATAAAAGCTAAAAACAAAGACAGGTGAGCAAGAATTGAAACTCTGCTAAACGTGGCTTTTCCAGCGTCCTTCGGGAAAGCACCATAGAAATAAACCTGTGAATAGACGGAGTTTCTTAGTGGGCATAGCCCACATGGGTTTGTGGCTTTCTCTGTAAGAGCTTCTTTCTTTTAAAAATGCTGTTCATGTCAATTGCATTAAAGTACATGAATACATTTTTATTGTACATTTTAAAAATTGAACATTACAGGTAAAGTTAATGTTTCTTTTGACCTCCTTTTCCTCAGTCCCTTCTCTAGAGGTTGTTGTCATTTTAGTATGTATGTTTTTAGAACTTTAAAAATTAGTTTATACATATTTATCTAGATTTATATAAATATGTATATTTGGTTTTTATATGTGTGGTATCAATTGTACTTATTATTCTATAGTTTGTTTCAAAATTTTTATTCAATAACATAAGTTGGAGATATTCCCACATCTGGCACAGACAACTGCTTCATTCTTTTACCGACACTCAGTGTGAAGCCATTGTAATTTAAGCATTCCCCTACTACGAACTTTTAAAGGTAGTTTTTAATTCTATTGTAAACAGTGCTCCAATGAAGACTCATTGAGTGTTTCTTTAGGGTGGATGCTATAATATTGTGACTCTGGATACACTGAAATTGGTTGGTCGGCTCCCATCCTCCACCTAACCTTTGTTCCCAAAAGGGAGTTACCATGATCAATTGGGGTTATTATTTCACCAAATTGTCAATCGTGTACATTATAATTTTCATGATCTTTATTTTTGTGCTTTTGTGATAACACAGATTGAAAAATATGGTTTGCATTACTCTTAGAATAATCAACCCCACATTTGACACAGTTGAGGGGTATGTGTGGGTAGTTCATAGATTAATAGTGGAGTCCAAATTGCCCTCCAAAGTGTCTATACCAACATATGCTCCTGCCAACACTGTCAAAAAACCTCATGTTTTCAAATCTTCCCTAACACCTGATATTTTTGGCTTATACATTTTGCCAATCTAATGGAATGAAGGAAAGTAACATTTCATGGCCAGGCATGGTGACTCACACCTGTAATCCCAGCACTTTGGGAGGCCGAGGCAGACTGATTACTTGAAGTCAGGAGTTTGAGACCAGCCTGACCAACATGGTGAAATGCCATCTCTATGAAAAATACAAAAATTAGCCAGGCATGGTGGTGCATGCTTGTAGTCCCAGGTACTGGGGAGGCCGATGCAGGAGAATTTCTTGAACCTGGGAGGCAGAGCTTGCAGTGAGCCAAGATTGTGCCACTTCACTCCAGCCTGGGTGACAGAGTGGCACTCCATCTCAAAACAAACAAACAAACAAACAAACAAACAAACAACAACAACAGCAACAACTTTTCACTGTTGGTGTAATTTGCATCTATATTCTACTTTTCTTCTTCCAGCAAACATGTCCTCATTAGGGAGTTCTTATCAAGCAGTGGGGAGTCCATCCCCACATCTGTTCTAACCCAGCACCACAGGGTGTGGGCTGGAGAATACGCCTGGAATGGCCGGGAGGTCTGGAGCTCCACGTGTGCACACCTCTCCCCGGGGGCTCGGGTCCTATTTTGGAACTTCTCATAGCTTGCCTACCCATGATCCAGCTCTAGAATATTAGGATATGTTTAGAAATGCTGTTAAATGATCACATGCCTGCTCTCCCATTGTTTGTTTTCTATATATACGTATTGTATGTTAGGCCTAATGTGCCAATTGTGTTTAAATTGAGGACCTGCACTGTGGAATTTTAACAATATACAAAAGTGTTGTGATTATGAAAGTACTATGTGTACATTACTTAGAGCTTGAAAAGTTTAAAGAAGTAGAAAGAAGGAGAAAACAATCTTCCATGCAGAGGCAACCATTGTTTCATCTTACCATTGTTAAGATGAAAACAGATGTTTTGAGGAAAACCCAGTTTCAGGCACAAGCATATCTACATTTACAGATATGCTATCTAGGTTTTACAAGTGCCTGCTATAATCATTTTTTTTAAACATTCAGGAAGGTCTTTTTCTTACTTCCCCTATTATGTTGTTTATGAGAGTGTTGTGCTTTGTTCATTCCGATTCTCACACAAGCATTACAAAGCTAATTAATCTGTGAAACTATCTTGGCTGAACAGGACTTCATATCTGGAGGTGCTGTGAGTCCTAGGGGTAGACGAGCCTCTTGAACTTCCCTGGAGGGATAGGAAAACGTTGCAGTTGTCTTGGAGCACTGTCAGGGATAACCCCTAAATTGCATGGGGCTCAAGAATCCCAACTGGAAAGAACACGGACCTTTCCTCAGCTGGTGTTGGAAAACATAGATGTTGCCTAGGTGCGAAGAAGTCTAGCATCATGGGCCAGATTGGGTGTACGGAAGTAGTGGCTCCAAGTTGAGCATAAGCCTGTGCCTGCCTAGTGTCTCAGCTGCATTTACTAAGCTCCTAGGTTGTGCCAACTGAGGAGACAAAGGCACCTTCTTGCTTCCTACTGTCTAATCAGCCAATGGGAGAGGCAACTGGCTATTCATTTTGCACACCAAATTATTGGAGAAAGGTTTTCTTCCATAAGTGCAAAAGAAATATTGTTTATCATGGTGAAGATAAATGCACCAGGCTGCATAATTTTTCACAGTTGATTAAGAGGCACGTTGAATTAAATGTTTGGAATCTTTTCAGTTCTATTGTGCAAATTATTTGTTGGCTACTACTTATTTCCTTTTCTAATCCACAGTTTATGTAATTGACTGAATATTAAGCAGCAATTGAAATAGTTTGCTTCAGAACAGTTGGTTTCTTGCTACCATGTAGAAAGTACTTTCTGAAACCCCCTGCCTTAGGAGCTGTGACGCCCTGCATCTGAACAGTAGTCTACACTACCCTGACGTTGGCTGCAATAAATAACTCAAGATGGAATGGTGTATTTGGCTGTCATACTGAAAAGCAATACTACCCTGGAAAGAATAGATCTGTCTTTTAACAGAAGAGAAAATGCAGGTGCTAACTATCTCAGTGAAACTCTTACTTCACACAACAGGAGTCTTATAGTGTTGTCAATAGCAGCAACATAGAGGGAGAAGGACTTGTTGCACTTTCACAATCAATGAAAACAAATTCCACATTCTCTATATTCGTTTGTTTTCATGATGCTGATAAAGACATAACTGAGACTGGGTAATTTATTTTAAAAAAAGGGGTTTAATGAACTCACAGTTCTATGTGGCTGGGGAGCTGGCATGGTGGAAGGCAACATCACAATCATGGTGGAAGGCAAAAGGCACATCTTACATGGCAGCAGGCAAGAAAGAAAATGAGATCCAAGTGTAAAGGGCAACCCCTATATAAAACTGTGAGATCTCGTGCTTGCTTTGGCAGCACATATACTAAAATTGGGAACGATACAGAGAAGATTAGCATGGCCCCTGAGCAAGGATGACAGGCAAATTTGTGAAGCATTCTATATTAAAAAAAAAAATTAAAAAAAAAAACAAAAATAAAACCAAACCATGAGATCTCATCAGACTTATTCACTACCATGAGAATAGTATGGGGAAACCACCCTTATGATTCAGTTATTTCCCACTGGGTCCCTCCCACAACATGTGAAAATTATGGGAGCTACAGTTCAAGATGAGATTTGGTTGGGGACAGAGCCAAACCCTATCATGCTCTAGTATCTACATTTGGTGACAAACGCAAGTATCTTACAAAAGTCTCCAATGGCCTTAAAAGGCATTATTATTGGACATCTAGATAGGAGGAAGCTTATGACCATTCAGTTCTTTTTTTTTTTTTTTTTTTGAGATGAAGACTCACTCACTCTGTCACCCAGGCTGGAGTGTAGTGGTGTAATCTCAGTTCACCACAACCTCTGTCACCCAGGTTCAAGCAATTCTCCTGCCTCAGCCTCCCAATTAGCTGGGATCACAGGCACGTTCCACCCTGCCCAGCTCATTTTTGAATTTTTAGTTAGAGACAGAGTTTCACCATGTCAGGCTGGTCTTGAACTGTTGACCTTGTGATCTGCCCACCTACAGATTATAGGTGTGAGCCACCATGCCCAGCCTACAACCATTCATTCATTCATGTAGGTTTTGCTCTTATTCCAGTAGGTCAACATCTATTGAAGCCCTAAAATAATGTTCATGCATGTCTTATTACTTTAACAGAGATTCACATTTTATAGCTTATTCAACTTTTCTTTTGTAAACTAAAAGTAAAATAAAAGTTTTTCTGTGGCAAGTAGCCAAAAAAAAAAAAAAACTCAACTTAAAATGGCCTACAAAAAATGGGAATTGGTTCAGGAAATGAAAAGTCCAGGGACAGAGCAGGTGCATTGGTTTGCTAGGACTGCTGTAACAAATTACCACAACCTTGGTGGCTTACAACACCAGCAATGTCTGCTGTCACAGTTCTGGAGGCCAGATGTCTGAAGTCAAGGTACTGGCAGTAGTGCTTGCTCTGGAGGCTCTGAAGGAATTTGCCTCTTTAGCTTCTGCTCAACATTCCTTGGTGTTCCTTGGAACTAAGATTGAAGTGTTTGTGACTGTGTCCCAAACACTGTCTCCATCTTCACATTGTCTTTCTGTCTGTTTGTGTCTAATCTCTGGCTTATAAGGAAGCATGGGATTGCATTCAGGACTTGGATAATCCAAGATAAGCTCCCCCACCCCCAAGACCTTCAACTCAATCTCATCTTTTGCTATATAAGATAATATTCATTTTTTTGCTGTTTAAGGTAACATTTGTAGGTTTCAGGGATTAGGACCTAGACCTATCTTTGTGGCCACTATTCAGCTCACTGCAGCTGGCTCGAGACATGCTGGATCAGACCCAAATTATGTCATCAGCACTTGGTTTCACATCATTTTTCAGCTATCTTCTGGTGTGTGGCTTTGACTTCAGTCTCCATTTATAGTACGTTGGTGGCAATAGCTCCTCTAGATTTTAGATACTCTCAGCTTCAAATCTGGTTGAAGCAAATCTTCTCTCCCAGATGCCTCAGTGAGAGTCTCATGGAGCTTCCTTACATCTGAGGAGTCACCTGTCTGTTCCCAAACTGATCTCAGTAGCTGGGGGAATCTGAGGTTCGGACTGACATGGCCAGAGTCATAGGATCATGTCATTAGCTCTTCTTCATCATCTCATCACATGGACTAGGAGTAGGGGAGGCGTGTGGGCTGTTACCACAAGAAAGGGAAGTGGATGCCAGGTGAAAAGACAAAGAAACAAAAGCAAATCAAAACAACAAACCCACAAATGTCCAGAACATCAGCCTTGTTGATAAGATGCTTCCTGCTCATACAGAAGAAGGAAGCCACTCTATGTAATGCAGGATTGCAATGGGGAGAGGGGATCTGGTGAGTGGGGCAAGAGGAGAGACTTACTTGAGAAGGGTTGAGATTTTGTAGAGCTGTGTTCTGTGTGAGTTGACCCTTCCATGAGCCTCTGTGAATATTTAATAAAATCTAGAAAAATTACAGTATGCTTAATTAAACCGATTAGTTTCTCATTAAAATAATGAAGGGGATGAATTTGCATCAAGTTTGGGGTTGGCAAAAATAGAGTCAGCTCTTGTAGATGAAGCTGGGAGTGGAGACCTGGGTTACATGTAAAATAGAGCCAGTGCTCTCTTCATAGTGTTATGAGGGGTCAACTGAGATCAAGGCTATGAAAATGCTTTGTAAAGCGTAAAGGGATATACTCCTGGGAGTTACTCTTGAGTTGTTTTCATGACTTTCCTCATGAGTTTATATGCATGTAGGCCTATTATTTTCTCTCTGACCATCCCCAGATGCTGTTGGCCATCAGGGAATCAGTCAAGAATGTGGATCAATCTTCTGAAATCCATCTTTCCACCAAGAAAGACCTCAGAGCACATCCCTGCTGATGGTAAGGCATTGTAGTGAACAACACTGCCAGCCATGACTCATTATATAGACAGTGATTCCAGAGATACAGTCAAGCTTCAGTAAATCAGACAACAGTTGACTTCTTATATTACTTTGCGTCAGGGGCCTTTTACCTGGGACACATTGATAGACGTGGTTGCATCTGTTTAATTTTCTAAAATAGTACGCAAATGTGTGTGTATGTGTGTGGCAGGGGTGGATCCATGACATGCTTCTGGCATTGTCGTTGGTTTTCAACAGATTCTCAAGGGAATTGTGACCCCACCAAGGTTAGGTACTACTGAGCCATAGTGTTTCTAGTGGGACTTTGTTGAAAGGTGAATGAAAAAAGGTAAGAATTCTAATCCGACTCAGTTGTCAGCTTACTTCTACCAGCCCTTCTCTGAGGCTGTGTGGTGCTGCTCTGACACAACATCTTAGGAAAAAGCAAAATATTTTGTGTGTGTGTGTGTGGTACTTGTTCGTTTCTTAAAAAAAGACTTATTTTGTGTTTATATTTTTAATTAGAAAGACAGTCATACTACTTTTAGAAAAATTAGAAACTAAAGAAAAACAGAATAAGTTTTTAGAATATAGAATAAGAATATAAAAGAAGATATTTTGTGATTTCTGTAAAAATCATTCAAAAACTTCGTGAAAGAGTTGGCTGGCAGCATAGCCTAGTGAATGTCAGACACAGCCCGAGTTGATGTTCTGTGAAATTTGGGAAAGTTGCTTAATCTCTGTAAGTCTGTCTTCTCATTAATAGCATTGAAATAGTCATTGTATTTACCTCCTTGGGTTCTTGAGGATTAATTGAGAAAATGCACATAAAGTGCTTAGCACAGTGCATGCCTGGGATTCAGTGCTTAATACATGATACTGTTTGGTCATGATTATTGTTCTCTTTCTAATTGTGCTTGCCTCCTTGAGATACCGTGTTTACAGTTTTGTATCCTGCCTTATTTCTGTCTTCATTGTACTAATTCCCCATGTTATGTTGTACTTTTTATTAGCATTAGTTTTAATGGCTACATTATATGAAACACAAGGGATACACTCGAATTTACTGGACCATCCTCCTGTTGTTAGATATTAAGTGTTTTCAGTTTTTAAGTGCAGTCACGTGCTGCATACCACATTTTGGTCAATGATGGATTGCATAGATGACAGCAGTCCCATAAGATTACCATGGAGCTGAAAAATTCCTATTGCCTGGTGACCTCATAGCCTTCTTAATGTCATAGCACAAAACATTACTCATGTGTTTGTGGTGATGCTGGTGTAAACAAGCCTACTACCCTGCCAGCCATGTGAAGCATAGCATACACTATCATGTACAGAACATAACACTTGATAATGATAATAGATGCCTACGTTACTGGTTCATGTATTTACTGTACTATGCTTTTTATGGTTATTTTGTTTTTCTTTCTATTTTTGAGAGACGGTCTCACTCCGTTGCCCAGGCTAGAGTGCAGCTGCACAATCCTAGCTCACTGCAGCCTCTACTTCCTGGCTTCAAACTATGCTCCCACCTCAGCCTCCCAAGTAGATGGGAACACAGGTGTGGGCTGTCATGCCCAACTATTTTTTTTTTTATAGAGATGAGGGTCTCGCTATGTTGCCCAACTGGTCTTGAACTCTTGGGTTCAAGTGATCCTTCTGCCTCAGCCTCCCAAATTGTTGAGATTAAAAGTGTGAGCTGTTGCCCTTGGCCTTTGTAAAAAAATCCTAAACACTAGACCACCAGGGATATTTTTATTTTAGAGTTTATTCCTTCTAAGAAAAAAATTAACTGTAAAACAGCCTAAGGCAGGTCCTTTAGGAGGTACTCAGAAGAAGGTGTTGTTATCATAGAAGATGACTACAGCTCCATGTGTGTTATTTACCTCAAAGACTTCCAGTGGGACAGAATGTGGAAATGGAAGACAGTGATACTGATGATCACAACCCTGCGTAGGCCTGGCTAATGCGTGTGTTTGTTTGTGTCTTTGTTTTCAAAGAAAATGTTTAAAAGTAAAAATTAAAGAAAAAATAGAAACAAGCTTATAGAATAAGAATATAAAAGAAGAAGATATTTTTGTTCAGTTGTATAATGAGTTTATCTTTTAAGCTAAGCATTAATACAAAATAGTCAAAAAGTTAAAAAATTTAAGTTTATAAGTAAAAAAGTTACTATTGTAACTTACTATTATTGAAGAAAGAATATTTTTTGTTAACATTTAGTGTAGCCTAAGTGCAGCATGTTAGAAAGTCTCTGGTGATCTACAGTGGTGTCCTGGGCCTTCACATTTCATCGCCACTCACTGATTTGCCCAAAGATCTTCCCTTTTGCAAGCTCCATTCATGGTAAGTGCCCTACAGAAGCGTACTCTTAAAGAAAACTTTTATACCATACTTTTACTGTACTTTTTCTATGTTTAAATATATAAATACTTGCAACTGTGGTACAGTTGCCTACAGTATTCAGTACGGTAACATGCTGTACAGGTTTGTAGCCCAGGAGCATTAGGCTACACCACACAGCCTACATGTATAGTAGACTGTCCCGTCTAAGTTTGTGTAAGTACTCTGTGGTGTTTGAACAATGATGAAACTGCCTAATGATGAATTTCTCAGAAAATATTCCCATTGCTAAACAACACGTGACTATACTGTAAATGAATGATGTCATAAACAACTTTGGATTTGTTGTTTTCTTAGAACCCAAATTAGATAATCTCACGAATATATTTTAGACAAATATGCTTTTGGAACCAATCTGTTTATGCAGAGCCATGGGGGATTTTTGTGGGTATATGTGATTGCTTGAAGGTAGTTGAAAGACTGGAAGATGGAAAACCACTGTGAATTTTACTTGTAACTGCTCCTTTTGGCTACTGGGAACTCCCAATTCTGTTAGTTTCAACCAAAAGCAACAGGAAGGAAAAACAAAACAAAACATAAGGGAGACAAAGAAGATGGACATCTTGGTTATATAAGAATAAATATTTGCCAGCTAAAACAGACAGCCCAAATAACAGTGGCTTAAATAAGTTAGTTTACTTTTTCTCTCATGAAACAATTCTGGGGTAATAGTCTAGCACGTGTCTGGTGGCCTCAGGGACCAGGTTCCTTTCATCTTGTCCTCATTGGTGTGGTCCAGGATGATTCACCCATCTGGATGGTGGGAAAGTGAAAATGAGAAAGAAGACAGCTGTCGGCTGGGCATGGTGGGTCATGCCTGTAATCCCAGCAATTGAGATGCCAAGGCAGGTGGATCACTCGAGGTCAGGAGTTCGAGACCAGCCTGGCCAACATGGCAAAACTCATCTCTAGTGAAAATACAAAAATTAGCTGGACAGGGTAGCATGCACCTGTAATCTCAGCTCCTTGGGAGGCTGAGGCAGGAGAATTGCTTGAACCTGGGAAGCAGAGGTTGCAGTGAGCTGAGATGGTGCCACCGCACTCCAGCCTGGGTGACAGAACAAGACTCCATCTCAAAGAAAAAAAGAAGACAGTTGTCTACTCTTTAGGAAGTTCTAGACACCGATGTTAAGCTGTTCTTGCCTTGCTATTAAGAAATACCTGAGAGCAGGTAATTTATTTATTTATTTATTGAGATGGAGTTTTGCTCTTGTCACCCAGGCTGGAGTGCAATGGTGTGATCTTGGCTCACTGCAACCTCTGTCTCCTGGGTTCATGTGATTCTCCTGCCTCAACCTCCCAAATAGCTGGGATTACAGGCATGCGCCACAACAGCCAGCTATTTTATTATTTATTTTTTAAAATTTTTAGTAGAGATGGGGTTTCACCAAGCTGGTCAGGCTGGTCTTGAACTCCTGACCTCGGGTGATCCACCCACCTCAGCCTCTCAAAGTGATGGGATTACAGATGTGAGCCACTGTGCTCAGCCAAGAAATACCTGAGACTGGGTAATTTATAAGAAAAGAAATTTAATTGGCTCTTGGTTCTGCAGTCTGTACAGGAAGCATAGTGCTGGCATCTGCTTTGGGGGAGGCCTCAGGAAGTTTCAGTCATGGTAGAAGGTGAAGAGGGACCAGGCATCTCACATGATTGGGCAAGAGAAAGAGGATGTGGGGGAAATTGCCACATGCGTTAACAACCAGATCTGTGAGAACTCACTGACTATCACAAGGATAGCACCAAGCCATGAGGGATCCACTCCCATGACCCAAACACCTCCCACCAGGCTCCACTTCTAACCTTGTGGATTACAGTTCTGCATTAGACTTGATGGGGACATATATTCAAACTACATTAGCACCACTTCAGCTCACATTCCATTCATTACAAACTGGTCCTATGGCCACACCAAGCTGCACAGGACACTGGGAAATGCAGTTTTATCAGGGGTTCTATTTCCATAGGAGAGAAGAACAGATATTGAAGCATGACTAGCTGTCTGCCACACAGGGCTTTTAATACAAAAAGTAACTCTGCAAAGATCCGAGGTGGTGGATGAAGGAGAGGCAAGAGAGAGAAAGGACGGCTTCTAGAGCAGTGCACGTGTCTGGAGTGTGCATTGCATTTGCCCTGGGTATCACCCTTCCTCCATCTTACTTTGGTTCAGTTCTATTCCAAACTAGATACTTGCTCCCAGTTTCTCCTGCTCTTTCTTGCCTGCCTGTTGGTATCATTCGTTTACTCACCACGTTCTTCTGTTTTGATAATGTCTTTTTCAGTCAACAAGAATTTGGGGCCAGGTGCCTTGGTTGACATTCCAGGACTTTGGAAGGCTATGGGGGAGCATTGCTTGAGCCCAGAACTCCAGGCCAAACAAGGCCCTCTCTTTTCTTTCTACAAGAAAAGGGAAAAATTAGCTGGAGGCAGTGGTATGCACGTGTAGTCCCAACTACTTAGGAGGCTGAGGCAGGAGGATCCCTTGAGCCCAGGAGGTCGAGGCTGCAGTGAGCTGTGATTGTGCCTTGCACTCCAGCCTGGGTGACAGAGAACCTGTCCCCACCAACCAAAAAAACAAAACAAAACAAAACAAAAAAAAACTAGGAAGTGCTAAGGATCCCAAGTTACGCCCTCTTCCATGGAGAGGTTGAGGAGCTTACAGTCTGGTGCTGAGACAGACACCTAGGCAATGAAGTACAGTTAGTATGGCTTATACTCTCACGGTAGTCTGTGCAGGATATTGCGGGGGCTCCAGAGACAGTGGGGCTTTTTCTAAGCAGAGTGAAGTTGAAGAATGATGTAGAACGGTTTCACAGAGAGGTGGTGCTGGTACTAAAACTGGATCTTGAAGAGTGAGAAAGGGCTTGTGTCATACTGTGAGGGCATAGTAAGGAGAAGTAATAGAATGAAGCATAGAAAAGCATCCTCCCTGCGTGTGACAGTTATAAGATAATAGAAGTCCAATTTAACTTGGCTTCGCATAAAGAGTGAATATATTGACTCCCATAATCCAAAAATCCAAGGGGGTTGGAAATACAGATTCAGCTGGATCCCAGCATTCCATGGATGTTGTTTGGCTTAAATTTCTTGCCTTCTCCTAACTCTACTTTCTACTCTGTTGGTTTCATTTAGGCAGGATCTTCCCAGGAGACAGCAGGGATGGCCACAGACATTCAATATTAAATCTAGGCTCTGATGCCCCAGCAAAAAGAGTTTATTTTTTTAATGGTTCAGGTTAAAGCATCTAGTTATCTCTGATTGAACTGACTTGAATCATATGCCCAGCTCTGAATGTGAATATGACCGGTCAGCCCCAAGCAAACCACAGAAACTGAAGGTGCATTGGCGGTTGTTTCCTGAAGGGAAACGGGTGGCATCTGCAGAAGAAGGAAAAGTGGATGTTGGACAGGCAAGAACAACAGGCGAACATGACGATCTGCTTAGGGAGCTCTAGTAATCCAGGATGGATAAAGCAAGAGACCAGGTGATGAGAGCTTTGGATGCCACTGGGCAGAGTGTGGACTTTACTTGGTGGGCAAGAGGGTGCCTCTGAAGGGTTTAAATCAGGAATAACATGGTTCTTTGACATTTTATTATTAATTGAAGTCCATAGTTTACAGGAGGCTTCACTGTATATGTTGTACATCCTATGGCTTTTGAAAAATGGGTAACAGCATGTTTCCAGCATTATACTTCATACAGAATAGTTTAACAGGCTGGGTGTGGTGTTTCATGCCTGTAATCCCAACACTTTGGGAGGCCGAAGCAGGCAGATCACTTGAGATCAGGATTTCAAGACCAGCCTGGCCAACAGGGCAAAAAAACCCCCATCTTTACCAAAAATACAAAAAATTAGCTGGGTGTGGTGGCACGTCACTGTAATCCCAGCTACTAGGGAGGCTGAGGTAGGATAATCGCCTGAACCCAGGAGGGGGACACTGGAGTGAGCCGAGATTGCACATCGGACTTCAGCCTGGGAGACAGAGTGAGACTCCCATCTCAAAAAGACAAAAAAGAAAAGAATAGTTTGACTGTCCTAAAAATCCCCTGTTCTCTACCTAGTTATCCCATCCCCAAAACTCTCGTCAACGAATGGTTTTTTTACTGCCTCCCAAGTTTTTGCCTTTACCAGAATGACATATAGGTAGAATCATGTAGCACGTAGCCTGTTCAGATTGGCTTCTTTCATTCAGTAATATGCATTTAAGGTTCCTTCATGTCTTTTTATGGCTAATAGATCATTTCTTTTAATCGCTGAGAAATATCCCACTGTATGGATGTCTCACAGTTTGTTTATGCATTCTTCTGTTAAAGAACATCTTGTTTTTTTTCACATGTTGGCCATTACGGATAAAGCTGCTACAAACTCTCATGTGCAGGTTTGTGTGTGGAAATAAGCTTTCAGCTCCTTTGAGTAAATACCCAGGAGTATTGCTGGGTCAAACCTGGTCCTTTGCATAACCCTCTTTTATTTGCAGTATACTTTCACATTCATTAATTTACAATTTTCAGAGAAGCTTTCTGAGTTAAGTGAAGCATGTGTTTTTATTCTTACATTAGACGGGAAACTGAGGATCGAGGAATTGAATTTAAGTAAGACATACAAATTCACGTAGTTGGTGAGTATGTAACCAAGACATTTAATCCAGCCTCTTCACACAGCCTGAAATTTACAATAAAGCAATTAGCTGTAGCCAGAACAGTTCTCATGATCTCAGCCCACATCTCCCAAACAATGAGACCAAGCCAGTCCCAGAAAAATGAGGAAGTAGCAAGGTCCTTTAGTGTCTTCCTGGGTCCACACCCAGAGTCTGTCTTTCAGACGTCCTCTGGCTTTTCCCCCAGGATCAAAAGCATCCTCACCACCACCCTGGAGACTGCCCAGAAACGGTCCAGATAACTCGATGAAGTCATTCGAGTAATTGTTATTATTAATGACTCAGAGTGCTTTCCCTCCCAGATGAAATATGCATTTCATAGAAGTTTAAGATCTTAACTCGATAGAGTAAAAAAATGTGGCAATTTTGAGCATTCTGGCAGGACTTGGAGGATGGAGAGAGATGAAGTGAGATCTCTCAGTGTTCCTGAAATTATAACTCATATTTGGTTCAAACAAAATGTCATACCCACAGGTAATGGCATTTATTCTTCCATTTCATTCCAAGTTGCAGAAATTACCCCCAGAAAATTAGAAGAAGCTATCAATGGGCAAAATGACTTAGGTAGAGTTACATTTCCTTTCAGTACCCAGGTGCTAATTTCCCCTTCAGTTACACATATATATAAAGTGAAAGCAAGTTTATGAAGAAAGTAAAGAAATAAAGAGTGGCTACTTCATAGTTGGCATGGGCTGCTCAACTGCATATACTTATAGTCACGTCTTGAGTATATGCTAAACAAGGGGTGGACTGTTCATGACGTTTCCTGGATAGTGGTGGGCAATTTCCACTTTTTAGACCATATAGGGTAACTTCCTGACATTGCCATGGCATTTGTAAGCTGTCACGGCACTGGTGGGAGTGTCTTTTAGCATGCTAATCCATTATAATTAGTGTATAATAAGCAGTAAGGATGATCAGAGGTCACTTTTGTCACCATCTTGGTTTTGGTGTTTTTTGGCCAACTTCTTTACTGGGAGCTGTTTTATCAGCAAGGTTTTAGTGACCTGTACTTTGTGCCAAACCTCCTATCTCATTCTCTGACTTAGGATGCCTAACTTTCTGAGAATGCAGCCCAGTAGGTCTCAGCCTAATTTACACAGCTCCTATTCAGGATGGTTTCACTCTGGTTCAAATGCCTCTGACGTATTTCTCCCATCCCTTTTACAAGGAAACCCTTAATCTGAAAGGTTGTAGAGGGACAATGATCCATCTTTTGTAGCTTCTTCAAGGCTCCCATCAGTAATCTTTATCACCTTCACAAGTTAATTACCCTTCGTGAAATATACCACACTTGTTGGGGTAGAGGTGGCATGTCACAAGCATAGTGGGAGTATTCTAGTTTCCTCTCTGTAATCTCCACACCATTACCAATAAACACGCGATCTGAATACAGGCTACTAGTTATGCAAAGGCAGCTTCATGACAAATACCTTCCAACCGGCTGTTCCGTCTAAACCCCGTCCTTGTAGAGAATTTGTGGCTGCCACAGAGAAAGCCTTCTTAAAACAGTTGTAGAAAATAAAATAAACATTCTGGCATGATTTTAACACTATTCCTCAAATGCAGGAAGAGCAGTGCCCTGATTGTTACAATGGGTGGCTGGCCTCTATCCAGTATGCTCTATTTTAATTTTTTACCACAAAATGACTCAAATTCCTTCCTTTCACCTTTAAGGTTTTAATAGTCAACTGGCCTTGAGCATCTCTGATCTTGAATAATCTTAGAAATCTTACAGTAAATGAAAACATTGCTTGCCTAAATATGATTCATATATATATTTAAGATTAAGGATGTCTGGGTCACTGTTTTCTTTCTTTCCTGAACTGCAGGGAGGCTATTGGCTACCTCTGTACAGCTTTAGGATGAGGATGGTATAACTTAGAGCCACCCTCAAAGAATCATCTTGGATGGTAGTTATTTTCCAAGGGGAGATTTTAATTCAGTTCATTCTAGGTGCCAGAATTAGGATGAGATTTTCAGGGTTCACCCAGAGAGATCATTTATAACAATACTGTTCGAGTATTTAAGTCAGTATATCTTTCCATGGCCTTCCATTGCCCTCAAAAATGAAGTCCAAACTCCTTAACAAGGCTTTAAGGCCCTTTACAATCTATCCCTCTAGCTAATCCAGTGGTCCTCTATCCTTGGGATCCCTGGACACTTATCACTCCTGTGGAATTTGAGTCTGCAGTGTAACGGTTGCTCACACTCTATCACCTCCACTAAGTTGTGAGCACTGGACTCTCATTCCTGAGCACAGGACAGGGTGTTCTGTGGCAATCTATAAATATCTGATGAATGAATTAATGAATGCAGAGAATTCAGGCCTGATGTGGTAGCACACACCTGTAATCCCAGCACTTTGGGAGACCAAGGTGAGCACATCATCACTTGAGGCCTGGAGTTCGAGACCAGCCTGACCAACATGGTGAAATCCCATCTCTATTACAAATACAAAAAATTAGCCAGGTGTGGTGGCAAATGCCAGCTATTTGGGAGGCTGAGGCACGAGAATCACTTGAGCCTGGGGGGCAGAGGTTGCAGTGAGCTGAGACCGTGTCACTGTACTTCAGCCTGGGTGACAGAGTGATACTCTGTCTCAAAACAAAGCAAAGCAAAGCAAAACAAAAACCAGGAAAGAATTCATCGATGATCCCACACTCTATGGAATGAGTTATGGGTACTTTATTAGACAGTTACCTTAAACAAATGTATTAATATAAGTCTGTGGGTTGTGTTAACTTGTCTTTCCTCACTATGAAATCAGTAAGCCCTTAAGTGGAGAGAGGCCAGAAGAATTTATTCTGCCCTGGCTCCATGTATCCTGACACATTTTCTTTTTTGGGTCTGGCATTGCATTGTCCCAAAGCCTCTTGTCAATGCCTCATTGCTCTGAGTCCCATGCTTGTGGGCCCGGGAATGGGTTCTTTTCTTTATGAGGATTTTAACAGAAATTGCCAGGATTTTTCAGTCTATCTGATGAAGTTGTGCAAAGTTCACAGTCTAAGGATGATCCTATTTCAATAACCTGGACTCTTGGTGTTTTTAATATGCTATTGTAAGACCTCTGTTGCCTGACCTTGCAGAAGCCTGGTTTCCTTACTGTGCCTTCTTTAGAAAGCAGAATCCAGCTGCCTTTTTTGGGGGCAGTTTTTTTTTCTTTGTTCCATTCTGTCTTTTAGCTTTATGCAGGAGCATTGGCAGAGATAATCAAAATCACCACCACCACCGCCACCACCCCTGTGCTAAGTACTCCATCCATATTTAATATTTTTATTTTCACTTAAACATTTTTTTTGGTAAAAAAATGTGTAATGCTCCATGAATGTGTGTGTCATCCTTGAGCAGAGACCATGCTAATCATCTTTTCTTATCTTTCTAATTTTAGTTATGTGCTGCCAAAGTGAGCACTCCATTCATGTTTATTCATGAATCCTCGCAGCAGCCTATGGAATAGGTGCTGTTACTATAAACTTCTTTTTGCAGATGAGGAAACTGAGGAAAGACTGATTTGCTGCAGGTCATGACTAAGGACCCTTGTGGTCCAGCTCCAGGGCATTACACTCACCTGGATTTTTCTCAGGACTCCCTCCCCTCCTAGTGTTACACTAGTAAATATTCTGCATCCTCCACGATCCTCGCTCTGGCAGCCAGAGTTTTTTATGTCATACCTTCATGTAGACTTTATAGGCAGAGTCATGAAAGCAAAATGCTTTCCTTTCCTGTGGTCTTCATTTCTTCAGTCTGCCTTTCCTTCTCGCTGACAGTCAGCCCTTGACCTTGAGCTGAGTGAGCGTGGGTATTTGGCACTTTTCTCAGTCATAAAAGAATCCTGCTGGAGGAAGGATGATGTGATGGTATGAAGCAGCGGGGGTTTAACTTTAGGGTGTGGCATGTCGGGAGCCTGTCAGGTGAAATACAGTGAGAACATATCCGAGACCCTTTGGTAAAATATTGCAGAGTCATGTAGGTTTCATATATCATAACTCTTCAGAATTTTCAAAAAGACAACAACTTTATGAGCCAGGCAGGGTAGGAATCTTCATTATTATTTATTTTTTTGCTGATAACAGCGTTTCAGAAAGCAAAATGATTGGCTGTAGGTCACCCAGGTACTAAGCAGTGAAGCAGGTTTAGTACTTCTGTTTCCTCTCCCCACAGCACCCTGTTTCTCTGTGATTGTACAAGCAGACAATGAATAAAAACCAACATCCTCTATCTTCATAACCGAAATTTTTCTTTTGTTTCTTCCCCAGAACACAAATGAAAATGAACTTGGAGTCCCTGTGGCCTGGCTTGTCTATTGCTACTACCTCCCCTCTCACGGACAAATTCTAGTGTGCTCAGGTGTGATGCGCGACTTCAGAGGCTCAAGGCTCTGATTGCTGGGCCAATGATCAAATCGTTTTGTCTGGAAATCCAGCTGTCTCATACATGAGTCTGGACTATTGAAGCCAACTGGCTGGTATGACCATGAGAACGTCACCTTATTGCTGTGTTCTTCTTTCCATCTCTCTTCCAGGCTATGGGGAATTATTATATACAGCTTGAAGTATAGTGAAGTAGGAAAAGAAAGATTGTTTTGGAACTTCAAAATGATGTAATTTACTTCCATCCTGCCATGGAACATTCCACCATGTGTTTGTGGGGTATTCACTTTTACTTTCCCCTCTCCATCCTTCATCAGGTGTTTTTTCTTTCAGCATGAGAAAGTATTATTTTTATTTTTTTGAGATGGAGTTTTGCTCTTGTCTTGAGATTACAGGCATGAGCCACTGCACCCGGCCTAGAATGTATCATTTTTATATAAAACGGGCTGCAACAAATTAACTCTGCTTTATTATTATTATTAGAGAGAGAGTGTCTCACTGTGATAACCAGGCTGGAGTGCAGTGTCACGATCTTGGCTCCACAACCTCTGCCTCCTGGGCTCAGCCTCCCAAATAGCTGAGACGACTGGTGCACACCACCACTTTCAGCTAATTTTTAAAGGTTTTTGTCGAGACAAGGTCACACTATATTGCCCAGGCTGGTCTTGAACTCCCAGACTCATGTGATCCTCCCCTCCCTTCTCAGCCTCCCAAAGTGCTGGGATTACAGGAATGAGCTATTGTGCCCTGCTTTAATTGTAACTTAAGTCTCCAAAGTGGAATGAAGAATGAACGCAAAATTTGCTTTATAATAAGGGAGAAAAAAAGAACTAACCAACTATAGATAATCTTTACATTTCTTCCTCTATTCGTTTGTGTACACTGTCTATTTTACTTAAAGGAAAAGTTCTCTTTTTTTTTTTTTTGAGACGGAGTTTCACTCCTGTTACCCAGGCTGGAGTGCAATGGTGTGATCTCGGCTCACCGCAACCTCTGCCTCCTGGGTTCAGGCAATTCTCCTGACTCAGCCTCCCGAGTAGCTGGGATTACAGACATGCACCACCATGCCCAGCTAATTTTTTGTATTTTTAGTAGAGACGGGGTTTCACCATGTTGACCAGGATGGTCTTGATCTCTTGACCTCGTGTTCCACCTGCCTCGGCCTCCCAAAGTGCTGGGATTACAGGCTTGAGCCACTGCACCCGGCCAGGAAAAGTTCTTTATATTCATTTTAATTCAACAAAACTGTTCAATGCCTACTTTTGGCGATTTTCTGATTTGATTCTCCAAACAATAAGACACAGTGCCCATCCCCATAGAGCAGACAAATTTGTGATGAGAAATGAAGAAAACACTGGTCTTCCAAAGATTCTCTGGAGGCAGAAACAGGATCCTGACATACACAGAATTGCAGGACTTCTAGGCGCATCTCTTCCCAGTGGTGCTTTGCCAGCCCTCATGGTGTCTGCCCCTGTGCAGAGGTAGGTTGCTGGTTACCCGGATGTTCTGACCCTTCATTGCCTTCTCCTGCTCTTTCTCTGGCTGGTCCAGCTCACCACTCACTTGAGTCATTTTTTCCTGCAACTTTCCTCCACTTTCACAAGAGGGAAAAGCATCCATTAGCTCTAGCCCTGTTATACTCTCACACATTGATTACAAAGAAGAGGTTCTTTGTGTTTTCCCTGCTTTATAGGAATGTTTCAAATTATAAACTGTAAAACTTAAAATTGTAAAAAAAAAAAAATGTAGACAAATAAAAACAAACTTCATTCACATTTTATATTGCAACTCTTTTTTTTTTTTTTTTTTTTAAGAGCTCCTACTAGACTATAAGTTAGGCTCCCGAGGTCAGGGAGAGGGTCTGACTTATTTCATCTCCTGCTGCCTATGTCTAGTGCAGAGTCTGGTCCATAGTAGCCACTCAATAAACATTTTGCTGATGCAGAGGGATGACTCCATGACTCAGGCATGCATTCCTGTGAATGTGGCCAAGGACAAGCTGAGTGGCAGACACCATGCTGTACTAAAAATTATCCCTTCCTCTGACACTGGCTGACTCTCTTTGGAACGTGTTAGTGTGACTTGGCCCTCTCTTCTCTCAGGATGAGTTCATTTCCCAGGACGCTTCTCAGACCTTCATGTAAGTAGAACCTTGGCAGACCCACCCCAGGGGCCCTCCAGACTTGGCCAAGTCCTGTCTGGATCCCGGAGTGAAGGCAGCCTGGGCTCAAGCCCGAGTTCAGCTACATAAACAATGACAGCTGGGATGTCAAATGGAAGGACAAGAACTATGAGAGAGAAACACAGTTACTTCTGACTGGGAAGGTCAAGGAAGACATCGGGCAGGTGATCAGAGGAACGTACCAGCTGCAGGAGCAGAGTCACGGGGCACAGAGGAGCACAGTGTTCCTGGGGAGTGGTCAGAGGCCCACTGTGGGGAAAAACACTGGGAGACAAGAAAATAAAGATTGTTTGGGCACAGCTGTGGGCTTTATTCTAGGGCCAAGAGAAGGAATTTGACCTGAGTTTGGAGAAGCATCACGATGAAGGTCAGATTGAGGGGGAGAGTTCCTTGGATGGATTGAGGGGGAAATTGCTTAACAAGCTCCATCAATAATCCAAGGAAAAGAAATGACAATAACCAAAGCCAGGGCAATGGGACTGCAGAGTCCCCTCCACTTTTCCATATTTACTTATTTTTGTATCCACAACACTTCGAAACCCAGTGTCAGGCCCAAAATAAGTTGTCAGGAAGTGTAGAAGACTGAGTAAATAAAGCACAAATAGAGAAGACATTGGGAATGCAGAATCAATGAATCCTTAGACTGTGAGTGTAGGGGGTTGGTGAGGGGAAGGAAGAAGTTAAAATGAGGTTTTCGGTATTCCATTTATGTGGTTGGGACTTCTCTACAGGAGTACATGGGAAAGCAGAAGCAGATGGTGTTTGAGAGGACTGACATATCATGAAGCCTTACTTGGTGGCAGGCATACTTCTAAATGCTTTCCATGTAGTCACTTATTTCATCCGTATGATAACCACATGCAGTGGATACCATTATTCTTTGACAGATGAGGACACTGAGGCATAGGCAGGTAAGGTAACCTCCTGAAGTCACATAGCTACCAAGTGGCACAGCCAGAATTTGAATTCTTGTCTGTTGGTTTGGTACCTGTCGTATTGGAGATACCTGTAAAATGACTGTGGTCAAATCTCACAGGCCTAGGAAGACAGCCTGCATGCAGCTTTGCAGATGCTCTCTTAGGTCCTTCGGTATCAATGTCAGTTCTGTGATTCTAACTAGGTCTATTAGTCATGGTCCTCCAGAAATATAGAATCAACAGAATTTGGATGTATATGTATGTAGATGTATATTCATCCTGTTGTAAATGTGTGTATTTATATATCTAAATTATACCTATATCTAATCCAGATTTATATCCTGAGAGAGAGCGAGAGAAACACAGGGGCACAGGAGATTATTTTAAGGAATGACTCATGTGACTGCGGAAGCTGGCAAGTCTTAAATCTTCAGGGGTGGGCTGGCAGGCTGCAGATGCGGGGAAGAATTGAACTTTGGTCTGAATTCTCCCTTCTCCCAGGGAGGGGAGTCTTTTCTATTCATGTTTTCAGCTGAGTGGATGAAGCCCACCACATTATGGAGAACAGTCTGCTTTGCTCAAAGTCTATTAATTTAAATGTTAATTTCACCTAAAAAATAGCTTCAGAGAAACGTCTAGAATAATGTTTCAGCAAATATTTAGACACTGTGGCTTGGCCAAGTTGATCCATAAAATTAATTAATCATCACACTAGGCTCAGAAATAGGGACTACACTGAGCCTAGTAAGTGGCACATGCTGAGCTCCCATTGCAGTGGCCTTTGCTGAAGAAGGCATGAAGTGTGAATCATTCTTAGATGAATTTGGAAAGTGTTCGGCTTGGACTATTAGCACTGACCATCTTTAGAACAGTACATCCAGGTTGGGTGCAGTGGCTCATGCCTGAAATCCCAGCACTTTGGGAGGCTGAGGCAGGTGGATCACCTGAGGTCAGGAGTTCAAGACCAGTCTGGCCAAAATGGCAAAACCTTGTCTCTACTAAAAACACAAAACTTAGCCGGCATGATAGTGGTGCCCCTGTAATCCCAGCTACTTGGGAGGCTGAGGCAGGAGAACTGCTTGAACTCGGGAAGGGGAGGTTGCAGTGAGCCGAGATCATGTCACTGCACTCCAGCCTGGGTGACAGAGGAAGACTCCAGCTCAAAAAACAGCAACAGCAACAACAAAAGGAACAATACATCTAGTAATGGTTCGACTGTTTTTTTTGTTGTTGTTGGGGGGATGAATTAAATATAGTTTCTATGTGTATTTAAAATTTCTAGGAATACAGAATGAAATGCATATAACAAGCAACCAGTCTCCAATTTATTTATTTTTTCTATTCTTCACATTAACATGTTTTAAATTTTTTAGATACATTGTAGGTTTATACATTTATGAGATACATGAGATGTTTTGATTCAGGCATGCAATGCACAATAATCACATCATGGAAAATGGGGTACCATCGTCTTAAGCATTTATACTTTAAGTTACAAATAATCCAGTTACACTTTGAGTTATTTTTAAATGTACAATTAAATTACTATTGACTGTAGTCACCCTGTTGTATTATGTAATACTAGGCCTTATTCATTCATTCATCCTCCCTATTGTTTTGTACCTATTAACCAGCCCCCTTCCCTCCAACCCCCCATTACTCTTCCCAGCCTCTGATAATCATCCTTCTACTCTTGCTCTCTATGGGTTTAATTGTTTTGATTTTTAGATCCCACAAATAAGTGAGAACATGTGATGTTTGTCTTTCTGTTCCTGGCTTATTTCAGTTAAAATATTGATCTCCAGTTTCATCCATTGTTGTTGCAAATGACTCAATCTCATTATTTTTTATGGCTGAATAGTACTCCATTGTGTATGTGTACCATGTTTACTTTACCCATTCACCTGCTGATGGACACTTAGGTTGGTTTCATATCTTGGCTGCTGTGAAGTGCTGCAATAATAATGGAAGCGCAGATATCTCTTTGGTACACCGATTTCCATATTTGGATGTATACCTAGGAGTACGATTGCTGGATCATCTGGTAGCTCTTTAGTTTTTGTGAGGAACTTCCAAACTGCTCTTCATAGTGATTGTACTAACCTACATTCCCACCAACAGTGTATGAGGGTTCCTTTTCCTCCACATCCTCGCCAGCATTTGTTATTGCCTGTCTTTTGGATAAAAGCCATTTTAACTGGGACAAGATAGTATTTTATTGTAGTTTTGATTTGCATTTCTCTGATGATCAATGCTGAGCACCTTTTCATGTGTTTGCCATCTGTATGCCTTCTTTTGAGAAATGTCTATTCAAATCTTTTGTCCATTTTAAAATCAGATTATTCATTTTTTTTCCTGTAGAGTTGTTTGAACTCCATGTATTCTGGTTACCCTTGTCAGAAGGGTAGTTCACAAATGTTTTCTCCATTCTGTGGGTTGTCTCTTTGTTGTTTGTTTCCTTTGCTGTGCAGAAGCTTTTTACTTCATGTGATACCATTTGTCCATTTTAACTTCCGTTGCCTGTGTTTGTGGGGAATTACTCAAGATATCTTGGCCCAGACCTATTTTTATTTATCTATTTATTTTTAGAGACAGGGTCTCACTCTGTTGCCCAGGCTGGAGTGGCAATCATGGCTCACTGAAGTCTTACGTTCCTGGGCTCAAGTGATCTTCTCACCTCAGGCTCCCGAGTAGCTGGGGCCACAGGTGAACACCACCATGCCTGGCTAATATTTTTGAAAAGTTTTTTTTTTTTTTTTACAGATCTGTCTTACTGTGTTACCCAGGCTGGATCTTGAACTCTAAGCCTCAAGCTATCCTTTTGCCTTGGCCTCCCACAGTGCTAGGATTATCAGAATCAACAGGAGGTATATATGTATGTAGATATATAGTCATCCTGTTGTAAATGTGTGTCTGCTCTCCAGTTTATTATAGCAGTAAAAAGAAGGCTGTTTTAGATATGTGGAGTGCATTTCTGTCCCACTAGAAGTATATGAATTTTCTCACTGACCCAGACTTCTCAAGTAATAGTGAGCAGCACCAACGTCATCGGCATCCAGGCAAGGCCGGAGCTAAAGTCTTAACCCAGCTCAATCTTAGCATCAAGTTACTTTCTTTCTTCTGAATCAAAACATTCATATTCCCACATGTTTTCTCTGTGAGCATTTCTGATGAATATTTATTGGCCTGGGTTATATTGCCTTCTCCCCTAGTATATATTTATTGGCGTTAGCACTTTTAAATTTTCAGAAACTACCACAAGTATTGACATTTATTTTCTAGACTCCAAGAAAATATTATCTATGCTGTTTGGAAAGACATTATTTCGTGTCTGGTTAGTTAAGAAATGGGGACATTGAAATATGATCTTAATTTGGGTTCCTAGAATTTTTTTTTGAAAGTATAATTTTATCTGTGTATAAGAATATTTTTAAAATCAAAGTATATTTAGGCTTTACATAGTACTTTATAAACATGAGTTTATTCTTTCTGTGCTCTTTGATGCTATGCAAAATACAGTTATATTTTGAAAAGAGTCAGTAAAACCCTTAAATGGGCAAAGCGACCTAAATTATTCAGTGGTCAAACCAGGAATTAAACCTTTGTCTCCAGGTTCCCCAACCAGTGTACTCTAGCAGGCAGTGGAGGACTGGCTGACATCTGGGGAGGTCTGGAGGAAAGAGCATAGACTTTCGAGTCATGGGTTCAAACCTCTGCTCTACTGCTTACCAGCCGCATTCATTTGGAAGAGTTATTTAATGTCTCTGAGTCTTATTTACCTCACTAGTCAGACATATGCTCATTAAGGGTTTTCTGTGAGCACTCAATGAGTTAACTATATGTGTCTGGCACAGAACACACATACAATGTCTGTGCCCTTTTCCTCTTGCCTCCGATTAGTAAGTCACATGCATGCTTCTCTGACAGAGGATGAATGTTTCTTGTTTTGGATCACTCAGGAAAAACCCTGCTCAGAAGATAAGGAAAAATGTCCACTATTTTTTTTGCAAGTTATCTTGGACTCTGTTAATAAATAATACATTCTATGATGTTATTTATGAAATAAACTTGTATCACATGTATTTGAGCAATATTTCCCAGTAAACACAAATGCAATTTAAAAAAATCACTTTTTACCTATTACAATCCCCCTTTCCTAGCCTTGATAACAAAAGTTGTGGTATAGATTCTTTTTTTTGCTTCCTTCCTTCTCTTCTTCACCTCTGGGGCCCACAGGGGTATTCTGGAAAATTTTTATTTGGTTTTCTCTTTGGTTCGTTGTAAAAATTTGGGATGAGAAACACTGAATAAATAGATTATTAGAAGTTTGGTGATTATTTTACAAAGTAGAGTAGGGTGTAAAGAAAATCTAGACAGGAGGTCCTTTCTGGTGGATCTTAATGAATCTGTCTGCTCTGTCACTTAAGACATATCTAATTAGGAAAACTATCAAAATAAAACAATTACAATTAAGATTTGTTTAATAGCATCTATCATTAATTAAGTGTTTACTAAGTACAGGTACTGTGATAAGCATTTTATATGCTTTAACTTATTTAAAAGCAAGGCTACTATCATTCTCAAGTTACAGATGAGGAAAGTAAGATCTATTCAAGCTTGCATAGCTTGTAGTACGTGGGAGAGCTAGGCTGTGAATTGTCAACTATATCATCTGTCTTCCAGTAACAATAACTATCATTCTTGGAGACCGGATGATGTGTCAGGCATCATGATAATTTCTATTCATGCCTTATCATAACATCCCATTATGTAGGCATTAATATCTCCATTTTAGAGTTAAAAAACTGAGACATTCTAATTATATTAATGACTTAACTAAATTGTACTTCAATCATGTGTCTGCACTTTGATAAATGATATTCATAATTTGAGGCATTGTTAAATCTTGAAAAGTATTTAAAATAAAATTAATTAAATGAAAGTAATTGGTATACATGCTTAAAAACAAAGAACAAGGAGCTTGTAATAAAAAGTCATTAGTGAAGTCCCTGGCTTCACTAATCTCTACTCCAAATTCATTCTCCAGATGCAATCAGTTTCAACAGTTTCTATTTTGTGTTCTTTTGGGATATCTATCTATGAATCTAGAAAATGTATTTACAGAATTCGTTCTTAATTTATCCAATTTAGGCATTTTCTGTTGATAATTTAGCTCACTCGTACTCTGACATCATCTATCCTTATTCTCCTCTCAATATTGTTATACCTTCATATTCAATTTCAAAAACAAATTGAAACTTTCATTTCTTTTTTATTCCTTCTTTTGGGCTGGAGTATACCTTCATACAACTTCTTAAGAAAAGGTGACTCTTTTCCTTGATATATTAGATGATCAAATAAGGCTTTTATTTTTTTTCTTTTCTGATTGATTATTTGACTAATGTAGAATTATAGGTTCAAAACAATTTTTTCTCTAAAATTGGAAGGCTTTGAGGTGCTACAAGCAAGATAGGAATAGGAGTTTTCAGCCCTTATGCTCCCCATAGAAACACTGATTTTGACAATCACCCATGGATGACAGTACTCAGGAGTTCAGTGGAGAGGTCCCAGTGCCTGTTGGAACAAACAAACAAACAAACAAACAAATCCAAGAATAGATGTATTGAAGAGGGTAAGGAAAACAGTTTCATACACTTTACCCACATAACCTATCCAATGTGTCATGCCTTGGTGCCAAGAGAAACTCCTTCAGCTTGTAATTTCTACAACAGGGGAAAGTGAGAGCATATTGAGAACTGTCTTCCCCAACCATGCAGGATGATTCTCAGGAGCCACACTTCTGTCTTGTTCCACTCAGATCACTGGAAATATCAGCTCAGCTGACTAATCAGGGGATAGCTAGGAGCAGAGGAAAATGATGGGGGTTCACAGCAAGTGGGGAGTGGAATTTAACAAAGGGCCATGGCTTCTACTAATTGCCTCATGAACTTCACTAAGAGGTCTGCCCACAAAGCTCATAGAACATATCACCTGCAGCTCCCCTCACTGGTCAACCTGTACTCCAAGCCCCCTTCCTCCTGTAGCTGGCATCCCATGCATGCCCTTACAGATGGTGCATGTGAGTCTCTGCAAATTATGCACAAGCACATGCAGCCAGCCAGATCAACTCTTCAGGACTGGCAGAAGGTGTAAAGGTGTTTGATCTTAAACACTTCAGGGAACTGCCCCAGGAAGAATAAATGGGAGGCTCACTGTCCCTGGCCTGGCCTTTTAGGATCAAAAGAAGGCATACAATTCTAAGACCCACTCCTCCACCCTGCCAACCAAAGATGAGCAAGAGAAATGAAGCAGGTATGTCCAAAGAAAAGGTCTGAGAGACTCCAGAATTCCTAGCTGGACGGACTGGTGCAGGTCCTTCTATCCTGAAGTCAGTCAGCAAAGACTGAAGGATGCCACTCCTTCTTCAAATGCAAAGAGAGCAATGTAAGACTTCAAAAAACACACAAAAAAATCAAGGAAGCATGAAGCCACCAAAATATCACAATAATTTTTCAGTAGCCAACCTCAAATAAATGAAGATATAGACATTACCTGACAAAGAATTCAAAATACTTGTTTTAAGGAAGCTCAGCAAACTGTAAAAGAACACAGAAAACTCAGTAAATTCAGAAAACAATACATGAACAAAGCCAGAAAATGAGCAGAGAAATGTAAAAAAAAAATGAACAGAAATTCTGGAGCTGAAAAATACAGATAAATGAAATGAAAAGAGCAATAGAGAGCTTCAACAGCAAACCTGATCAAGAAAGAATTTCTGAACTTCAAGATAGGTCATTTGAAATTATCCAGTCAGAGGGGAGGAAAAAAAGAAATGAAAAAGAGTAAAGAAATTCTGCAAATTATGGGACACCATCAAGTGAACTAATATGTACAATTTGGAAGTCCCAGAATAAAGAAGAGAGAAAAGGCAGAGGGCTTATTTACAGAAATGAAAGCTAAAACTTCCCAAATTTTAGGAGCTAAGTGAACATCCAAGTTCATGAAGCTCAAATGTTCCCAACAGAATCAATCCAAAGAATATCACACTAAGACACATTATAATCAAGTTTTCAAAAGTTAAAGACAAAGAGAGAATCTTGAAAACAGAAAGAGAAAAAACAACTTGTAACACATGAAGAAGCCTCTCTCCATAAGGTTATAAGCAAATTTCTTGGCAGAAAGCTTGTGGGCCAAATAAGAGTGTGGTGATATATTCAAAGTGCTGAAAGAAAAAAACTGCCAACCAGGAACACTATACCTGGCACAGCTTTCCTTCAAACATAAAGGAGAGACATTTTCCCAGACAACAGAAACTGAGTGAACTCATCACTTCTAGACCTGCCTTATGACAAATGCTAAAGGAATTTCTTTAAGTTGAATGAAAGAATGCTAATTAGTAATATGAAAATATCTAAAAGCATAAAACTAGTAAAAGTAGGCATATAATTAAATTCAGAATACTAAAATACTATAATGGTGGTGTATAAATAACTTTTAATTCTAGAATAAATTGACAAAAGTATTGAAAATAACTATAGCTAAAATAATTTGTTAATGGATATACAAGAAGATCTAAACTGCGACATCAATAACATAAAGTGTGTGTGTATGTAGAAGTAAAAGTGTACAGTTTTTGTGTGCAATTGAAGTTGTTACTAACTTAGAGTAGACCGTTATAATTATAAGGTGTCTTGTGCAAGACTTATAGTAATCATAAAGAAAAAAAACCTCTAGTAGATAAACAAAAGATAAAGGAATTAAAGGATACTACCATGAAAACAAACAAACCATAAAGGAAGATAGCAAGAGAGGAAAATAGGAGCAATAAAACAGCCATTAAACAGTGACCAAAATGGTAATAGTAAGTCCTTACCTGTCAATAATTATTTGAAATATGAATGAATTATTCTCCAGCAAAAGACATGGAGCAGCTGAATGGATAAAAAGCAAGATTGAACAATATGCTGTCTATGAAAGATACATTTTAGCTTTAAGGATACAGATAGGATTAAAATGAAGGGAGGGAAAAGACATTCTGTGCAAATGATAACCAAAAGAAAGCATGAATGACCATACTTACTTCAGACAAAATAGACTTTAAATAAAAAATCATCACAAGATGCAAAGAAGACCATTATATAATGGTAAAGGGATAAATTCATGAAGAGGATTTTAACAATTATAAAATATATACACCCAACTTTGGAGCACATAAACATATAAAGCACGTATTAACAGATTTAAAGGGAGGAAGAGAGAGTAATAGTAGTAGGAAACTTTAGTACCCCCATTTCAACAACTATTAGATAATCTAGGCAGAAAATCAATGAGAAAACAGTAGACTTGAATAATACTATAGACCAAATAGTCCTAACAGACATATACAGAACATTCCATCCACAGCAGCAGAATACGCATTCTTGTTAAGAGCACACATATTTTCTCCAGGACAGATCATATGTTTGAACCACAAAACAAGTCTAAATACATTCAAGAAGATTAGAATTATATCAAGCATATTTTCTAATCACAATGGACATCAATAACAGAAAGAAAATTAGAATATCCATGAATATGTGTCCATTAAACAGCACACTCCTGAATAACCAATAGATCAAGGAGGAAATCAAAAGGGAAATCAAAAATTACCTTGAGATAAACAAAAATGGAAACACAAAATACCAAAACTTATCAGATACAGCAAAAGCATTTCTAAGAGGGAATTTTATCACAACAAAAATCTACATTAAAAATGAAGAAAGATCTTAAATAAACCACCTAACTTTACACCTCAAAGAACTAGAAAAAGAACAAACTAAGTCCAAAGTTAGCAGAAAGGGCTGGGCCTGGTGGCTCACATCTGTAATCCCAGCACTTTGGGAGGCCGAGGAAGGCAGATCATTTGAGGCCAGGAGATCAAGACCAGCCTGGCAAGCTTGGTGAAACCCCATCTCTGCCAAAAACACAAAAATTATCTAAGTGTGATGGTACAATGTCTGTAATCCCAGCTACTTAGGAGGCTAAGGCAGGAGAATCGCTTCAACCTGGGAGGTGGAGGTTGCAGGGAGCTGAGATCGTGCCACTGCACTCCAGCCTGCTAGTGACAGAGTGAGACCCACATCTCAAAAAAACAAAAACAAAAACAAAAAAAAACCAAAAACAAGTTAGCAGAAAGAAGGAAATAATAATGATTAGAGAAGAAATAAATGAAGTACAGACTAGAAAAACAATAGAAAACATCAACAAAACACAGAGTTGGTTTTATTAAAAGATAAACAAAATTGACAAATCTTTATTTAGGCCAACCAAGTAAAAGAGAGAGAAGACTCAAATAAATAAAAGCATGAATGAAATGAGACATTACAGCTGATAACACAGAAAAAGAAAAGAGCATAAGAGAATACTATGAACAATTATATGCCAATTAATAGGATAACCTAGAAGAAATAAGTAAATTCCTAGAAACACATGATCTACTAAGACTGAATTATGAAGAAATGGAAAATCTGAACAGACCAATAATGAGTAAAGAGATTGAATCAGGAATCCAAAACCTCTCAACAAAGAAAAGCTCAAGACCAGCTGATTACCCTGGTAAATTCTACCAAACATTTAAAAAAGGAATTAATATCAATCCTTCTCAAACCTTTCCAAAAAACTGAAAAGAACACTTCTAAACTGATTTTACAAGGCCAGAATTATCCTGATACCAAAACCAGACAAAGAAACACAAAAAAAGAAAATTTTAGGCCAATATCCCTGATGAACTTAGATGCAGAAAATTCAACGAAATACTAGCAAACTGAATTCAACAGCACATTAAGAAGATCATACACCACGATCAAGTGGGATGTATCCCTGGGATGCAAGGATGATTCAACATACTCAAATCAATAAATGCGATACACCACATCAATAGAATAATGAAAAAAATCACATAATCATTTCTATAGAAGAAATATTTGACAAAATTCAACATATTTTCATGATGAAAACTCAACAAATTAGGTACAGAAGGAATTTACCTCAACATAATGAAGGCCATACAAGACAAGCCTGTAGCTAACGTCATTCTCAACCATGAAAAGCTGAAAGCTTTTCCTCTAAGATCAGGAACAAGACAAGGGTGCCCACTCATATAGCTTCTATTTAACATAATGCTGGAAGTCCTAGCCAGAGCAATTAGGCAAGAAAATAAATAAAAGTCATCCAAACTGGAAAGGAAGAAGTGAAATTGTTTCTGTTTGCGGATAACATAATCTGTCCTAGTTTGTTTTCTATTGCTTACAAGATGATACCTGCAACTGAGTAATCAATAAAGAAAAGTAATTTATTTCCTTTTTGGTTCCATATAAAGTTTAAGGTGTTTTTTCCAGTTCTGTGAGGAAGGCCGACAGTAGCTTGATGGGGATAGCATTGAATCTATAAATTACTTTAGGCAGTATGGCCATTTACACAATATTGATTCTTCCTAACCGTGAGCATGGGATGTTTTTCCATCTGTTTGTGTCCTCTCTTATTTCCTTGAGCAGTGGTTTGCAGTCCTTGAAGAGGTCCTTCACATCCTTTGTTAGTTATATTCCTAGGTATTTTGTTCTCTTTGTGGCAGTTGTGAATGGGAGTTCTCTCATGATTTGGCTCTCTGTTTGTCTGTTATTGGTGTATAGGAATGCTTGTGATTTTTGCACATTGATTTTTATCCTGAGACTTTGCTGAAGTTGCTTATCAGCCTAAGGAAATTTTGGGCTGAGACAATGGGGTCTTCTAAATATACAATCATGTCATCTGCAAATAGAGACAATTTGACTTCCTCTTTTCCTTATTGAATACCCTTTATTTCTTTTTCTTGCCCGATTGCTCTGGCTAAAACTTCCAATACTGTACTGAATAGGAATGATGAGAGAGGGCACCCTTGTCTAGTGCCAGTTTTCAAAGAGAATGTTTCCAGTTTTTGCCCATTCAGTATGCTTTTGGCTGTGGGTTGGTTGTAAATAGCTTTTATTATTTTGAGATATGTTTCATTGATACCTAGTTTATTGAGAGTTTCTAGCATAAAGGGCTGTTGAATTTTATTGAAGGCCTTCTCCGCATCTATTGAGATAATCATGTGGTGTTTGTCTTTGGTTCTGTTTATGTGACGGATCACATTTCTAGATTTGCATATGTTGAACCAGTCTTGCATCCCCAAGATGAAGCCTACTTGATAGTGATGGATAAGCTTTCTGATGTGCTGTTGCATTTGGTTTGCCAGTATTTTTTTGAAGATTTTTGCATCGATGTTCATTATGGATATTGGCCTGTAGTTTTCTTTTTTTGTTGTGTCTCTGCTGGGTTTTGGTATCAGGATGATGTTGGTCTCATAAAATGAGTTAGGGAGGATTCCCCCTTTTTGTATTGTTTGGAATAGTTTGCTTTTACACTTTTGGTGGGAGTGTAAATTAGTTTAACCATTGTGGAAGACAGTGTGGTGATTCCTCAAAGATCTAAAAATAAAAATACCATTTGACCTACCAATCTCATTACTGGATATATAAATCATTCTATTATAAAGACACATGCAGCACTATTTACAATAGCAAAGACCTGGAACCAACCCAAATGCCCATCAATGATAGACTGGATAAAGAAAATGTGGCACATACACACCATGGAATATTATGCAGCCATAAAAAACGATGAGTTTGTGTCCTTTGTGGGGACATGGATGAACCTGGAGACCATCATACTCAGCAATCTGACGCAAGAACAGAAAATGAAATACCACATGTCCTCACTCATAGGTGGGTGTTGAACAATGAGAACACATGGACACAGGGAGGGGAACACTACACACTGGGGTCTGTTGGGGGGAATAGGGGTGGGACAGAGGGGAGTGGGGAGTTGGGGAGAGATAGCATGGGGAGAAATGCCAGATATAGGTGAAGGGGAGGAAGGCAGCAAATCACACTGCCAAGTGTGTACCTATGAAAATATCTTGCATGTTCTTCACATGTACCCCAAAACCTAAAATGCAATTAAAAAGAAAAACAATAGCAAAGACCTGGAACCAACACAAATGCCCATCAATGATAGACTGGATAAAGAAAATGTGGCACATATACACCATGGAATACTATGCAGCCATAAAAACGGGTGAGTTCATGTCTTTTGCAGGAACATGGATGCATCTGGAAACCATATTTCTCAGATTGGTTGGCTAGGCTGGTCTTGCACTCCTGGCCTCGTGATCCACCTGTCTTGGCCTCCCAAAATGCTGGGATTACAGGCATGAGCCACCACACCCGGCCTGTTGTACTTTCTAGTATCCAGTGTTGCTGATGAGTAATGTGATACTGATTTCATTCTCATTCCTTTACAGATGATCTGCTTTTTCCACTTTAAATATGTTTCATATATTTTTTATCTTTAGTGTTTTAAGATTTTGTGTGCATATGTCTAGTTGGCAGTCTTTTTAAATTTGTCCTACTCAGAACATAGCAGTCTTTTCATTCTAAAGACTTGCATCTTTCCTGACTTTTAGGTGGTTCTCTTCAATTATTTATTTAATGATTATCTCCCATTAGTATTCTCTGTTTTTTTCCATGAAGCTTGTATTAGTTTGTATTAGAATATAATGAACATCCTGGCTTGACTGTCTTCATATTTCCTATTTTCATCTCTCTCTCAGTGTGTGTGCGTGCACACATGCTTACACATGCATGTGTGTATTTGTATAGCTTTTGAGAGTTTTCTTCAACTTTACCTCTCAACTCTTCCATTAAACTTTTTATAATGACAATTATATTTTTAGCTGTGGATTCTACTGCTTTCCTGATTATATGCTTTTTTTTTCTTTTTGTTTTTCGTTAAACCAGCATCTTGTTCTTGTTTTAAAGACACTCTTCTCAAATCTACAATCAATCAACATTTTAAAAAGGGCCTTTTCCTCTTCCCCTCCTCTTTCCCCTCCTTTTCCTCCTTCTGCTTCTCTCCTCTTTCTTCTCCTTTTTTTCTCTTTCTCACTCTCTATCTCTTTGTCTTAATATTTCTCTTTCAGGCTGTGGGTTTTCTCACACATATGGACAGAAGGGCTATTTAGGAGCCCCTTTTATACATGGCTTCTTAACAGGCATGTTTTGCTTTAGTGTGAGTTTCTAGAGCGCCAAGCCAACATGGGAGAGGAGGGAAGATGCCAGATTTCGGGGGACTTTGTTTTGGAGTACTAATACTTGTCCCAGTCACCTTACTATTCTGTCATTTTGTTCAATTTCCTTGAAGAAGAACCTTCTGAGTTTTTCCTTGGTTAAGGGCCTACCCTATAGGCAGTTTTTTGTGTGAAGAGGTGGAAGAGTGGGATTACTTGTCTAGATCTAGATCTTTAGTTACAGCCCAGTTTCACTAGCACTTCTCACTTCTCTCTCCCTGACAGCTGCCATCTTTGATTTCAGTCTCATTGGAATTCCTCTAGATAGATGGCTCCCATCCTAGGGGAAGTGTACATTTCAAGCTTTTTTCTCATTTACCCATTACCAGACTTTCATGGATTTTTCATCTCCTATAAATTTGCTGAACTCTCTTGGGTACTCATGCTCCCAGAAGTGTTCTTTAGTTATTGTACGTTTACATCATTTGAATGCTTTTTCCCCCTATCATTTTAATAGAGCCCAGGAGGGAGAGGAAATCAATATTCACCACCTATCATATTGAACTGGAAATACCCTCACTACCTTTGGGTATGTATTAAGTCACCAATACTTATTGAATACATATCATATATCAGGAGCTGGGTTAGGCAGTAGAGATAGAAAATTGAATCAGAATAGATTTTCAAAATCTAGAGGGAGACATATTTAACCAATAATTATGTTGCAAGGTTAGAAGTGATGTAATAAAAGCTTGGATGAGACACTAAAGATAACAGAGGAAAGAACAATTAATTCTATTGGCAGTAGAAAGGGAGCTGGAAGATAACCAAATATCCCAGGTAACATTCAAGAAGTTTCTGCATCTCTCAGGCCACATCTGCCTGAAGATAAAGCAGTGTTACATTAACAGGAAAGAAATCATCCACCTTTTCTGTAGCTCATGTTAAACCTTGGTTAGATATCTCCAGAGACAGTCTGGGATACAGACAAGGGTGCAAGTAGTTTTGGGGAGACCATCCCAGGAAGCAGTGAGAGAGTAGGGAGGATGAGAGAGGGAAGGGAGAAAATCCAATAAAGTTGCATTAATTGAGCTGGCTGTTGCAGTGAACAAATGCGGCTCTGTCCCACTGGGAATGTTCTGAAGAATGTTGGAAAAGACATCTCAGAATTATTCTTCCCATGGCAGGAAGCTGGGGCACTTATCTATGGACTCTTGTACTCTGTTGGTTGATGGTAGCCTCTGGGGGTATTAATTCTCTTTCTTTTTCAGGGTGTGACTATATGCCATCTCAGTGGCCTTCCCTGGTTTTGGAGAAATTCCCTGAGTAGAAAAGCCAGAGATTCTTTGGTAGAAACTTGAGTTCTGGAATCTGGCACTGCACCCAGAAGCAGAACTGCCCACCATAGTGGAGCTAAAATCAGGTGGGCTGAGGGAAGTGGGAAGAAAGGGCTCAACAATGATTTGCTGCACCCCTCAATCATCGCCTCAGTGATTTCTGATAATGTGCCAGGGGACTTTGTGTGTGATTGCAAACATATGGCTGGAGCTCTGTGTAAAAATGTCATGTGCTGAAGCCTCTGGGTCCCCCCACACCCTGCAAAGCTTTTCACCTCTGTGCTCCCGTTGGACTAGGGTGGCTCCTCAGTCTGACGCCTACACCTCTGCCAGTCCTACTGATGCATATCACAGCCACATTGTGCCAGTATCAAACCACTGAAGTGGGGAGAATCCCCTTGTCCTAACTTTGTACATACATTCTGACTTTGATCCCACAAGCATTAAGGCATTGAGAGTCTGGGAAACTTCTGTAAAGTTCCCAGTGTCACCTGGAAGAGGAACACCTTGATCCACCATGACTTCTCACTGCATTATCTTAGATCAGTTAATATGTTTTGTACCAGAGAGCAGAGAGTTGAGGACATGAAAGGAGACAGGTAGATTTTATTGTGGGAATCAGGGGTGAGACCTATCTGGAATAAACTGGGTGCTTTCTTTTCCTTTTGAGGTCTAGGCAGGAAAGGAAAACAGTCAGGAGAAGGGAACGAGTGTGCTAAGGGGCTGTAAGGGTCAGGTATTTTATATCATGCATCTCACGTAATCTTTGTTACACTTACTTTATGTTACTATCAAGTCAATGTTATTATTTTCAAGGCAATCAAAGCAACAAAAATGTAGAGGGAATAAATAATTTTTCCAAGGTCACAGAATTAGTAAGAGGCAGAGGTGGGAGTTGAACTCAGGTCTACCTAGTTCTGAAATCTGATCAATTGTACAGCAGCTGAATGGGGGCAAGAAGGGAGAAAAATCATGAGTTAAATTAATTAAATTGGATGGGAGCATTTGAAGCGTAGGTTGAACCACCGATTTTGATTTTATTTTGCATTCTAAACTATCTAAGCAGCCCCTGACCCCTCACCAATTAATTCCATAGGTATAAGCAACCGTTCATGTGAAAAGAGCCAGGGGATTTAGCTGGCCACAAGTTCAGTGAGCCATCAGGTGGCTGGTGCTGCTAAGAAGGGAAGGCCTCCTTAGTTTGCATTAATAGAATTATGGGGAGATCACAGGAGGTAATAGACCTGCTGTGCTTTGTCCTGTTTAGGATTTTTCTCGGGGAATGTGAAACCTTCATCTGCTGCTGGTGTGAGTGTGAGCTGGTGCAGCCATTCTGGTGAGCAAGCCGGCATTTCTGAGTGAAATAGGAAATAATGCACATTCCATCTGACCCACGATCTCTTTCCTAGCCATTGGCCTCAGAGACACTCTAGAACAGGGCTATAAAGTATCACATAGAAGAGCAATTTTTTGCTATATCATTTGTGGTGGCAGGGAGTTGGAAGGAACTTGTTCATCACAATGAAGACAGATAAGTAAACGATGGTGTGTATCTAGTAGGGCGTTTTATTTTGCAGTCACAATTCAACAAACTATTAGATTGGCACAAAAGTAATTGTGGTTTTTGCTGTTACTTTTAATGACAAAAACCACAATTACTTTTGCACCAACCTAATAGATTTACCCACAGATTAACACAGATTGATCTTAAAATAGTGAAAAGAGCAAGAAATTGAACGCAAGAAGTTATATGCAAATTACTTATGTAAAATACGAACATACAGAAAAACATTATTAAAACTAATGGCAAAAACCACAATTAGTTTTGCACCAACCTAATAGATGTACCCACAGATTAACATAGATTGATCTTAACATAAGGCAAAGAACAAGAAATTGAATGCAAGAAGTTATATGCGAAACACGTATGTAAAATACAAACATACAAAAAAAATTTATCTTTCTGTATTACATACAGTTGCGAGGACATATATTGTAAACATTAAAATGGGCAGAAAACAAAAGTGGGACTTTGAAGAATGTGAAGAGGAAGAAGAGAGGCATGCTACTTTGTACAGATAGCATGGCGCCCTCTGTACCTCCAAGCGTGTCCTGCGAACTGAAAAAGCTTACAAATTCTATTTAAACAGCAGAGAAAAAAATTTGTGTAGCTGGGTGCAGTGTCTCATATCTGTGATTCCAGCACTTTGGGAGGCTAAGGTGGGTGGATCGCTGGAGTCCAGGAGTTCAAGACCAGCTTGGGCAACATGGTGAAATCTTGTCTCTACAAAAAAGTACAAAAAATCAGTCAGGTATGGTGGTGTGCACCTGTAGTCCCAGCTACTCAGCGGACTGAAATGGATCACCTGAGCCTAGGATGTCAAGGCTGCAGTAGCAGCCTGGGTGACAGAGTGAGACCCTGTCTCAAAAAAAATTGTGCTTTTTAAATAAACCTAAATAAAATGATAACTCACGTGTTGGTCTTCTTGCCAATTTAATTTTTAAAATTGCATATTCATTACACACTTTTATTAAGCACCTGCTACATACCTGGTACAGTTCTAGGGCTCTGCGCACTGGGAATACAGCTGTGAATTACATGATAATTACCTAGAAGAATTGCTGGGTCAGAGGGTAAGCACTTCAAAAATTATAATAGATATTGGTTAATTGCCCTCCAAAAAATCTGTAACTAATTGGTATTGTTTGGTTAGTTTTCTTTGACTTTTTTTAGAGCAGTTTTAGGCTCATGGCACATTTAAGTGGAAGGCACAGAGATGTTCCACATGTTCCTTGCTCCTGAACATGAATAGCCTCCCCCACAATCAGCATTCCCACCAGAGGGATGCATCTTTTACAATAGGTGAACCGACACTGGCACACCCAAAGTTCACGGTTTATATTAGGATTCACCCTTGATGCTGTGCATTCTATCGATTTGGACAAGTGTGTAATGACATGTCCCTGCCCTAACAGTATCATGCAGAGTATTTTAACTGCCCTAAAAATCCTCTGTGCTCTGCCTACTTCTACCTTCTCTGTCCCCACACACTGTCAATGACTGTCTCCATAGTTTTGTCTTTTCTAGAATGTCTTGTAGTTGACATCATACAGTAGATCGCCTTTTCAGACTGGCTTCCTTCACTTAAGACTGTAATAAACATTTAAAGCTCCTCCATGACTTTTTATGGCTTGATAGCTCATTTCTCTTTAACACTGAATACTGTCTCATTGTCTAGATGTACTAAAGTTTATGTATTAACTCAACTACTGAAGGACACCTTGGCTGCTTCTGAGTTTTGGCAATTATGAATAAAACTGCTGGAAATATCTGGGTTCGGGAGAATTGCTGGGTCAGAGTAAAAAGCACATTTAAAATTTTAATAAATATTGTCAAATTGTCCTCCAAGATCTGTATCGATTGGTATTTTTTATTAAGTGGTGTTAACAGGGGCACTTCCCAATGATTTGTTTTTCTGGATGTGGATAAAAGGATTGGAAGAAAGGGAGACTGCAAAATACTAAGAAGGGTGGCATTAGACTCACGCATTTCGCATGAACTGAGATAGCCCTGAGCTGGGTGGATGGAAGCTCAGTGTAAATTCTGATTTGTATCGGAGGCGCATGCTCTCCAGGCTTGCTTATCCCAATCTAGCTTGCTCTGACCTGGGTGCTTTTCCCTCTGGGGTCACTTGGCAGCGGGCTCTGCTATCAAGCACCTGTCCACAGCAGGGAGAGAGGAAAACCCATCTCACGATGATGACTTACCCATTGTTCTCCTTTCGCAGGGATGCAGCATCTGTGCCCAGGGTCCAGCACCCCTGCTAGGCTTCCAATGAGCTTCCCATCCAACTGCCACAGCCCTGGACGGCAGGCTCTGGGGCTCCACCCAGGACCCTTGGCGGAAACAGGATGTAATGTTTCTAAGCGGGTCGAGCGGTGGCTGCTTATCTGCAGTGGTCAGTAAGGCAGACAGAAACATTCTCAGTGACCTTCCTTCCTTGGCATGTTTGAAAACCATGACCCTACTCCCCTTTATGGAGGAGTGAACTGAGGAGTTTTAACTAAGTGGGGGATAAACATGAAATGTTGGTATTTTTTTCCAATTATTGGTTTCTATGACGTTCAGTTGAATGCCCATTTCCTGCTTTTTGACAACTTTGGCAGATTCCCTAACTCTGCTCTCTTTCAGTTATAAACATTTCAGTCCATTTGGTTTAAAGCATCAGTCTCAGATGCAATTTAAGTCTAATCTCCTCCATCTTCCTGCAGGGTTGACTTCAGGCCTGAGAGATCTAGGGTGGGAGTATATAAACTGCCTTTATACTTTCCCCCAATCTAGTGCCTTGGAATAGAGAGGGTGGTGACAGGCAGGAGTTAGGTGTGGGTGGGGATGGGAGGATGGAAGAGAAATACTCTGCCCTGAGATACACACCTCCTCCCCCTCCTGGGCTTAGCAGGATGTTTTTTGGTGGAGTGTGGGCATGCTATTTTTCTTTTGGTTGGGAAAAAGCTTAGGGTGAAACTGATCTGCACATTTCAGAATATTTAATATTGCTCCCATCTTTCCCCTACACAAATTCCCATAGTATCCTCAGTCTTTTTTTTTTTTTTGAAATGGATTCTTGTTCTGCCTCTCAGGCTGGCGTGCCATGGCACCATCTCAGCTCGCTGCAATCTCTGCCTCCCAGGTTCAAGCAATTTTCCTACCTCAGCCTCCCCAGCAGTTGGGAGTACAGCCACCTGCCACCATGTCCAGCTAACTTTTGTATTTTTAGTGGAGACCTGGTTTCACCCTGTTGGCCAAGCTGGTCTCCAACTCCTCACCTCAGATGATTTGCCTGCCTCGGCCTCCCAAAGTGTTGGGATTATAGGTGTGAGCCATCATGCCCGGTCCCCTCAATCTTTATGACAACTATCCTCTTCCCTGACTATCCCAAACACCTTTTAAGGGGAGTGCTGCCCTGATTGGGAACTACTAGAACCTTTCTGAGCTGCACCCAGGAGAAGAGGTGCAGGAGCACGATCTCCTTAGATTTCTGGGTCTAAGTCAGTGGTGAAAGGAATCTCTGGTAGTCCTTGTGTTGGATCCGATGTTACCTGGATCTTTCTGCTTGCTATGGGAGTCTCTGTATGGTTGACATGGTTAGAATTCTAGAGTTGTTGTTCACCTACCTCTGTATCTCTCTAATACTGAGGGCTTCTTTAGAGAGGGAAGGTAGCTGTGTTTTCCTTTGTTCCAACCAGTGATCGATCCATGCCTCCAACACTTTCTCTGGGTGAGGGGTAGCCTCTATATAAATGCAGGGGGGCGGGGTTCATCTCCCCTTACAGGAGAAGACCTGAAAGCCCCTTTGGTGAGCCTCAAATTCTGCTCCTCCCTGTAACTCATGTTACTTTATGTTGAGTCATGAGAACTACTGGAAACTCCACATGTCCCGAACTCACTGTATATCTCTTTTCTTCTTGAATCTGGCTGTGTCTGTGGCTCACTGTCAACCAACAGAATTTGATGAAAGTGACGTTGCAGGACCTTTGAGGCTAGAGAAGAAACCTTGCAGTTTCTGCTTGGGTTTCTTGGAGTACTGACTCTCCGGGTGCTCCCTCCTCATCACACTTCCTCTTGGAACCCAGATGCCATACCCTGAGGAGCCAAGTCACATTGTTCGGCAGCTATGTGAGTGCACCATCTTGGACTCCCAGCCCAGCCCGGTCAAACCCTGGATAAGTTTTGGCCCAGCCATCATCTGGCTTTAACCACTTGACAGACTCCACGAGCTGCCTCACTGAGCTCACTCAACCCACAGAACCATAAGAGAGAAGAGTAAATTATCTAAGCCACAAAGTTGTGGGGTGGTTTGTTACCAACAATAGATAATCAGAAAAATTCCTCTGGGACAAGAAGCCAAACTCCTAGGCTAGAGTTGACCAGTAGGGCGTTGGAATTAGCATCTGGAACTTACTAGTTTCTTGACCCTATGAAAGTTCCTCCACCTCAATGTATTTCAGTGTCCTCATCTGTGAGACGGGGATAATACCAGTACATTCCTCATAGGATTTTTGTGAGAATTAAATATGATGATCTGTGTAAAGGGCTTAGTAGGGTGCCTGGCATTTACTAAGCACTGATTAAATGTCAACTATGATAATAATTATTGCAAGTAGTGGTTTTATGGAACTGAGCAAACTTTCTGTTAAAACACAATTATTTATTCATATTTTTCTTTGTTTTTGCTTTAGTCTCCTTTCCACCAATCCTAACCCTTCCAGGACAAAATTGCCTTGTTCTATTCTGCTACAGATTTCCACTTTGAGGCAGATTTTCTAAGCAGACCTGGTTATCTTTTTGGGCTAAGGGACTGTGAACCTGCTACTCATCCATTTTTATCTCTTCTTCAAGTGCCCTATCAATTTTGCTTTTCCGTTAGTCTTCTCCAGGGAATTGCTTTTCCTTACTTGAAGGGTAGAGGGAACTGAGCAGGAAATTGATGTCTTAATAAAGATGACAAGAACAAGGGTCATTGGGATGAAAATGAAAACTGACACTTAAATTGTCCTCTGTGGTTTCTTAATGACTTGTGGTTCAGAGCATTGTACTGTTTCTCCTAACAGGGAACCAAACTTATACTGGCGTTTGCTGAAATGCCAGAATGAATGAAGCTTTTCAGAATAGCAAACATTTTTCTATGGCTTTATGACTCCTGTGATTATGTTAATGCTGGACAGAGTGAACAAGGACATAGGGTATCCCAGGACCACCCTGAATCCTCTCTCCTCCACCTGATACTCATATTTTAGATTCCAAACTTCAATAACAAAATTGCATGACAACCTTAACTCTCTGATCAGTGTACTGCACATCTAACTTCTCCATACTTGTTCTCTTTCTTTTCAGCCGGGACGTGTTTTGAAAGAGGTGTTAAGGGTGCATGTTTGGAAGTTTTATGCACACTAGGAAGCTGTATGTGTGGGTGAGGTGTAAAGGGAGAAGTTTTGCTACATTTCATTTTGCTTTTTTTCTTCTTGGACTTGATACAAAAATATCTGGTTTAGGACTTTGTATTTGAAAGAAATTTAAACCCATCTTTTTTTTAAATTTTAAATTTTAATTTTTTGTGGATACATGATAGTCATATGTATTTATGGAGTCCCGAAGGTGTCTTGACATAAGCATGCAATGTGTAATCGTCATCATGAAGAGTGGGGTGTCCATGCCCTCATACATATATCCTTTGTGTTACAAACAATCCAATTATACTCTTTTAGTTATTTTAAAATGTAAAATTAAATTAGTATTGACTGTAATCACGCTGCTGTGCTATTGAATAGTGGGTCTTAGTCATTATTTCCATTTTGTTTTTACCTTAACCATCTTTCTCTCTGTGTCAATGAGTATAATTGTTATGATTTCTAGATAAATCAGAGAAATCTTGAAGTAAATTTTAGTGTCTGAGACAGTAGGGGAAGATGATTTATTTTCTGAGTGACTTTACAGTAGAAAAATCCTATTTTCACACAAGGGGCTGTGTTATTATGAATCAAACCTGAAATTGGAACCACACGAATTGGTTGTAGGGTGGTGTTTTTGGGGGGGTTGCCTGAACCTGGAGTATGATTAGACTTGCCCAGCCCAGATGATTCCTATCAACACACACAAATGCTTGATAATGGAATGAAAGAATGATATTAATCTCCTAATTGCTCAAAGCATTTGTGGCTGCTTCTGCCTATGAAGTGGCCTTCTACTGAGAGTTTTGTTTGTTGGCGCTTTTGAAAATTGCATCGACCTCTGTGGTTTTGACATCTCCTTTCCTTTTTACTTTAGAGAGACAAAGTCCACTCTTCTTATCTTGTATATTGCCTTTCTACTGAACTTCAGGGATTGTGGCCTGGAATGAAAGCCGAGTCCTGACTCTTAGTTGTGAAAAATTATTTTTGCTTGGTATTTTTTTTTTTTGAGACAGGGTCTTTTTTTGTTGTCCAGGCTGGAGTGCTGTGGGGTGATCATAATTCACTGCAGCCTCAAACTCCCAGGCTCGAGCAATACCCTCACCCTCCTGATCAGCTACAGGACTACAGGCACATGCCTCCATGCCTGGCTAATTAAAACATTTTATTTTTGTAGAGATAGGAACTCATTATGTTGCCCGATTGGACTTGAACTCCTGGGCTCAAGTGATCCTCCTGCCTCAGCCTCCTAAAGTGCTGGGATTTTAGGCATAAACCGCCCACACCTGGCCTCTGTTTGGCATTAATACGATTCAGTTGCATCTTTGTCAAGAGGGATCAATATTTTTTAATTCTTGGTCATCTGTGATGGTAGAAAATTATAAATTTGAATAAAATGTTTGCAGGTATAGATTTGAGTAGTAGGTTGTTGAATTAATAACAAATTTAATAAAAGACATGTTTATATTGCTGTAATTGGGCTTTGTTGATCAGTGTAAAAAATGATTTCACACTGAGGATGACTACGTACTGGCTCTAGAAGAAAAGAGCTCACAGTCTTAGCACACTTCTCATCAAATTGATTTTCTCACAGAGACAAGCCTCGTTTGAGTGATGATTTTACACCAGATCTTAAAGACTGAATAGAACGAGATTTTCCCTTGCTTTTTCAAGTTTGAAAGGAAGATTTCCCACCTCAAGTCCAGCAACAAGCCAAATTTGCTCTAGCCTTGTGAAATCTGGAACTATTAATCTGTGAAATGTATGGAACAAAAGCTTGGTTTTTCTATGACTGCCTTTCCTATTTCTATACTCAGTGGCAAGGTGAGAGCCTGTAGTTTTGCCTTTGGAAGTTTCCACTGCTATCTCCTGCTCTGTTTCCATCCCACCTTCAAATTACTATAGAATATACTGGCTCCTTATTTTCTTTGTATTTCAACAGGTTTTCTTTATTTTAAACCATTTCTCCCCCATTGCCCACCAATATTCCCCAATTCCTAACTCTATGGTTTTTTTTTTGGAGACAGAGTTTCCCTCTTGTTGCCCAGGCTGGAGTGCAATGGCAAGATCTTGGCTCACCACAACCTCCGCCTCCTGGATTCAAGCTATTCTCCTGCCTCAGCCTCCCAAGTAGCGTCACCACCTCTGGTTAATTTTGTATTTTCAGTAGAGATGGGTTTTCTTCATGTTGGTCAGGCTGGTCTCAAACTCCCAACCTCAGGTGATCTGCCTGCCTTAGCCTCCTGAAGTGCTGGGATTACAGGTGCGAGCCACTGTGCCTGGCCTAACTCTATAAAGTTTTAAGACATAAACAGGCAAAAGTAAAATTAGAGGGTGAACAGAAAGAAAAAATAAATCCATTTCACATTTAAAATGTCCACCCGAAGCTCCAAAATGAAAAAAAAAATACCTAAAAGAAATTGAGGCTTTTGGGTAAAAAATATATCATTGTTATTATTGTTAATGATGATAAAAATAATTCATGAGTAACGGATGTCAAAATCTGTACGGAAAAATCCAAGCATGTATTTCTTTCAGAGGAATAAATTTGGAAACTGATGATCAATGAAATAAAGTACTTGTGAATCTCAGTTTAGCTGTTATCAGACGGTACTGGGGTGTGATCATCCTTGGTAAGTAGAGGACCCACACTTACTACAAAGGAGATTTCAAGTTGGAGACAGTAACAATTAAAATATTATCAGTCTCTGTGAGATTAAGATTGTAATATAATGTGCAATAAATGTAATTTCCATGAATATCAACATTAAAATGAGCTAGTGTTGATAAAGCCAGGGATCATAATTGATAACATTCGCAGAGGACTTATTTATGTGTCAGATACTGAGATGAATGCTCTGTTTGCATAATTTCATCTAATTGTTTTAGTAACTCAGTGCCATAAGGGATAAGATAACTCTGTTTTATAGACGAGAAAACTGAGGCTTATAAGAGGTTACATAAGTTGCCCAAGTAAAGTAAAGTAATGTTGACAAGCTAGATGTGGCAGTACCTGTTAGGATTGTGATTTTCCATCTTACTGGGTATTTTCTATGTGCCAGGGATTTCCTCATATGTTATTTGATGTAATCTTCAAACGATTCTCTTGGGGTAAGGCATGGACATTTCTGCTTTAAAGATAAGAAAACTGAGATTTAGTGAGGTCAGATATCTTGCTCCAGATTATGTAGGTAGAAAGTGACAAAGCTATGATTTGAATCCAAATCTTCTGACTCCAAATCAGAAAGGAATCTCAGAATTGTTAAAGTGGTAACATACTTGGAAATCATGATCTTCTTCGCAGATTGCAATTGGGAATACTATGCTCTTTCTGGAACATGGGGAAAGAATGATATATTTAATTCCAACATTGGACCAAGAGAAACGTTAGTAGCAAAAAATGAATCTCCATGTATGAAATTCAAAAATCAACCCATGGCAATGATGTAGGTATGCTGCTCAGGTCTCCTTTCAAGAGAAGATGTGCATTGTGGAGGGGAGAGAGCTGTTACCCTCCAGCTGTTGCACCTTTGGATTTCTGTCTCGGCATTCACACTCAGGCCTTCTCCCCAGACTGCTCCCAGTCAGTGACTGGGCATGATAAAGTGCTAGAGCTTCTGTCCAACGTGACACTTTTCAGTGGGCCATCTTTACTCTGAGGCTGCCCATTAGCCTGGCTGAGACTTTTACACAGCTCACTGCCGTCCGAGGCTCTCGTTGCTCTCTTTGTCCTTCCCTGTCTCCTTTCACTGGCGTCAGACCAGAAATGCAGGTTGAAGCCTCTCTAGATCTGCTCCTGTTCTCTTTCTCCTTTGTCCTTCAGAAGCATTTTCCCCAATCTATTATATTTACAGTTCTGTCTCAGCACCTGCTAGGTGGTGCACAAGCCAAAACACAGCTCAAATTATCTATGATACAACAACAAGCTATTGGACTAAGTATTGCTGATTCATATTTATCTGCTATTTATGATTCACATTGTCATCTGCCAACATTTGCTAGCAGATAATCAATACCAACATTTTAAGAAAATGTTATCGAAAGAAAACCACTTTAAAAATGGAGATAATCTATCCACAAACCTAACATTTTGGGGAATGAAACTTTGATTGTTTTGCGTAGGTATCTCAGATCTTTGTCAAAGTTGAGGGATCATGGTAAAAGAACCCCAGATACAACTATATAGGACTTTTCTTTTGCAAATTCAGAAACTTGATTTTCTTCCTACCCATGAATGATTGACCAATGGGGATTGATTCATGTTAACTAAATTCACACTAAACTAATATATAAATCAAAATTCCAGTTAATTGATGTATAATTCGACATACATCAGGCTCAATAAATTAATAAAGAAACCACTCACATAGGCTATGGGGAAGTAGTTTATTATCATTACCATTATATGTACTGTTACAGCTACTACTCACATTGAAAACAAACAGAGGCCAGGCACGATGACTCACATCTGTAATCCCAGCACTTTGGGAGGCCGAGGCGGGTGGAGAACTTGAGCTCCCAAGCTTGAGACCAGCCTGTGCAACATGGAGAAACCCTGTCTCTACTAAAAATACAAAAAGTAGCCAGGTGTGGTAGTGTACACCTTTAGTTCTAGATACTCAGAAGGCCGAGGTGGGAGAATGGCTTGAGCCTGGGAGGTGGAGGTTGCAGTGAGCCAAGATCATGCTATTCTACTCCAGTCTGGGCAATAGAGCCAGACCTTGTCTCAAATACATGCATACATACATACATACATACAGGGACCAGTTAACTAGAATCAGAACTTGTGTACCCTGAACTGTGCTGATAACACATTACCAGATCCTTCTCCAAGTATTCCATTTGCTTCATAAACTTTTATGATTTTTTTTCTTCTTTGTAAAAGCACTATGTACCACTATTAAAATGAGAAAATATCAAAATGCCAACAGCAAAACAAAATAAAACAATAAAAAATTACTTGGAATCCTGCTACTCAGAGATTATTCCTGCTATTTTGGTGTACATTTTTCCAGTGTTATTTACTAAGCACACACAAAAATACTTGAAATAGAGCATACTGTCCCTCCTCTTTTATATCTTGCCTTTTCCCTCAGAAATATAACTCGAACATTTTCCATTACATTGAATATTCTTCTGCTACACAGCTTCTGAACTTTCTTTGGGTTATAACACCTTGTATCAAAGTTATGGTCTCTCTCCTTAAAAAATTAATGTGCACACATAATATTGCCTAGAAATTTTAGGAGTTTCACTGCCTGAAAATTGTCCCTATATTTCCTGTCTCTGCTTGTACCATGATAGAGAGCTGCACAGTATTCCATCTGATATTTAAATTAATACTATAATCTATTTACTCAGATTCATGTAGATATTTTTTTCCCTCTCATGAACAATGTGATTGCAATCTTCTATGTTTATCATTATACAGTTCCTTTGTGATGACATTTCCAGTAGTACAACTTCATAGGTACAACTTAGTTCTAAAGTTGAACCATAAACAACCAGTGCTTACTTACAAGTCCAGAAGAGTGTGGACAGCTTTTTGAAGATTTTACCTTTGGGAGGGCTATTACACTAAATTCAGTGATGCTGGTATTTGGAAAAGCTTTTGAAATAACTCCTTTGCAATGGTCTTTAGTGACACATGCTCTTAAAGATTCTCAAAGGTAGTATATTTTCAACTTTGAAAGTGAACTTGACTTTTACAAACAGCTCCAAAGTCTTTGGAACAAAGTTATTTCAGTGACATGATTCAATAAACCAAATGCTATCATTTTGGCTAGTTTTAAAAAGTTATAGTAAGTGAAGAGATTTACTTTTTTTGCTTCGTGACTAGCTCTGTGGCTGGTATAAAAAGAGATTTTGCAAAACGGAACAAAGAATGCATCAGTGGAATAAGTGTGTACCTTCCCAAGGTGACTACTTGGACTTAGAAAGTTTACTTATACAGACTGGGTGTGGTAGCTTATGCCTGTAATCCCAGCACTTTGGGAGGCCTACATGGGCAGATTGCTTGATCCCAGGAGTTCAAGACCAGTTTGGGCAGTATAGCAAGACCTTGTGCAACAACGTGTAAAAAAAATTAGTCAGATGTGGTGGCACATATCTGTGGTCCCAGATGCTTGGGAGGCTGAGGTAAGAGGATTGCTTGAGTGCAGGACTTCAAGGCTGCAGTGAGCTGTGACTGAGCCACTGCACTCCAGCCTTGGTGACAGATACACTCTGTTTCTAAAAAAAAAAAAAAAGAAAAATAAGAAAAAAGAAAATTCACATAAACACAGATGTTTGTTTAAAAGAAAATCTTGATTATTACTGTGATGCTTAATTTTATGTGCCACCTTGGCGGGCTATGGGTTTTTTTCCCTAAAATTATGCCATATTTATGCATATCACACCATATAAATAGTCCATATATCATTCCAATAATATACATACTTTTGCCTTCAGCAACACTAAATGCTTTCCCCATCAACACACTCTCACAGGAACTCTAACAAGAATGTCTTAGGAAGGATTTGGGCTGTTTTTCTATGACCATAGCCAAGGCTTGTCCTCATGATTCACCACGGCCTCGAAGTGAGAGAGGACGACATTTGGAAGCAACTTCCCGTCATAACAGCTAGCACCAAGTAGATATCTAGGTCATATTTATTTGATGTTGGAATAACTGTCATGTTCTTTAGAATCTACAGATATGTTCAGAATGTTTTTATGTTTCTTTTAACTACTGCAGTCAATTCCTCAGACTCTGCATATATGCAATTTTCATGGCTGGAAAATCCCTTGATTTTGTTGTTGCAAAACTGAATGCTTGGTCATTGTTATTTGGAAAGGTTTCTCAGGTCGGGTCCCTTGGGAAAGCTGATGTGATAGTGAAAAATCCAGGCCCAGAGACTTTAAAGGCTAACTTCAGGTTACACACTGACTAGAAAATAGGAAACCACGTGTGGAAGCTGAACATTTTAAATCTCATACTGTATCACTGCCTGGTGCACGAATGGACTTTTATTATACAAACACAGATTTCCAGAGAAAATCATGTCAAACTCTTAACGTCATGAGCTAACTCTACAATGCAGCTACTAGATTAAGAGCTCGTTGAAGGCAAGGGCCACATGTGTCAATCCTGGTATTCTCAGCAAATGCACACAAACACACACACACATGCACACACACATAGGCACGCACATATGCATACACAATGAATAAACATACATCTCAGAGAGAAATAATTTTTTGTCTGATCTTTTAGAGTTCCAAAAAATCCATCCATTCCTCTATAATCGAATTATATACACATAGTAAATATGCCTAAATACAGCTTAATGTGAACTCCCAAGTTTACAAATATTTTATTATGTTAGAAGACTGGCAAATCAGTGAACATGACAAAGACATATGAGAATACACTTTGATTCTGATTGCAAATGGGCCTTTTGGGAAAAGAAAGATATTTTCTAATCATTTCTGAACTAAAATGAATAACTAACTGTATTTCCTAAAAATAATTATTGTTTGCATCTTTCTCTTTGGAGACCCTGACTTGTTTCCCTTTGTCTTTTGATATCATCACACTGGTTTCCCTAGAGGACATTGACGTTGACAGAGAAAGGCCACAGGAACCTTTATGACTTCATCCACATGTCATAACAAAAGTCAGGCTTAGCATGCTTCTGAAGGATTGACTTTCAAGCAGGAACTGGGTTGTTTTGGAAACTTAGCTAATGACATTGTTATTATTTCTCATGAGTGATTAGGTTGATAGATCAATCCCACTTGCATTTAGCATAATCCCTGCAGGTGTGAGGGGAAGCCCATCAGTATGGAAGCTGCATGGCTCTGAAGCTCGGCAGAAGCTCCCTTCTCTGCAAGAAAAATGTCATGTGAAGCTGAAATATTGAAATTTGGCTATGAATCCCCCAAATAGTGTTTTCTTTTTCTTTCTTTTTTTTTTGCATTCCTTTAACCTGAAGCAGATGCACCAAATACTGTTTTGTTAATAAGAATGCCTAAAGATTTTGAACCATCTCTCATCCTGGGACTATTAAAGTATTTTTAAAAATTTAAAGGCTACATTTACAAAGAACAACTGACAGTTATAAAACGTTAGGCAGGACACAAATGTTACAGGTAGTAGGGTCACCTAACCAGTACCTTTCAATTGTGTCATCCACACAGTGGGAGTTCAATAAATATTTTTTGAATGTTGAATGGGTGACGCGCATTTGGAAATAAGCAGAGAGCTACTGGGGCATGTAAATCCTGGCAGAGGTATGTTTTTATAGATGTCATTGGGGCACAATCAAATCTTTTTGACCTTCTTATGCCTTTATTGATGTGTTTTGACTAATACTAAGAAAATGCTAGTTTGGATGGTGATGCCTATAATTTAAAAACATGATTTTTGCCATCTCTTAACACTTTACAAAGGTTAAGAGGGTAGATAAACAACTTCCTACAGCTGCTGCTACATCTGGCACACGCCTACAGCAGAAAGTGTGCACGGAAAAGATAAACACATCAGGTCATATCTACTTGCACGCCTGTGCTTTTTGCATCTGAACTTGACCCGGAGCAATTAATATTAAAACCATTGACATTAATGAATAAAAATTCAAAAGAAGTTGTGCTGAATTGAAATTACCACCACTTCCGAGAGGATTGATGTCTCTGAAGGTTTCGAGGTTCACTTTGATTCTGTAATCCTGGCTCAATGTCTTATCTTTGTTGTTTCCTCCAGGGAACCATCTCATCTTGATTCCTGCACAGCTTCAAGTTCCTTGTGAGTCCCTACTTGACTAATGCTGAACATTAATTGTTCTGTCTCGGCTGATTTATATATATATGGATGGTTTCCAAATTTTACCTCATTTGGTGACCTCTTGAGGATGCCTCCAGCTCTGAGATTCTGTGATGCTCTGGATACATTTAAAATTAGCAGGTGATTCTTTTAAAAAAGTCATCAGACAGAACTCTGTATTAGCCTTCAAGTGAAATGATCTGTTGGTGGATTATCTTTTATACTTTTTATAAATCCTACTGATGATTCAGAGCCTTAAAAGGAGATGGATACTGGATCTCTTCACTGACAACTTTTCAAAAGTAACACGTATGGAGGGGGTATGACTTTATACTATTCACTCATTGTAATTGTGGTAATGCCGGGAAGGCCCTCAATAAATAGTTACTGAATCAGGGGCCAGGCGCGGTGGCTCACGCCTGTAATCCCAGCACTTTGGGAGGCCGAGGCGGGTGGATCATGAGGTCAAGAGATCGAGACCATCCTGGTCAAAATGGTGAAACCCCGTCTCTACTAAAAACACAAAAAAATTAGCTGGGCATGGTGGCGCGTGCCTGGTGTTATCCCAGCTACTCAGGAGGCTGAGGCAGGAGAATTGCCTGAACCCAGGAGGCGGAGGTTGCGGTGAGCCGAGATCCTGCCATTGCACTCCAGCCTGGGTAACAAGAGCGAAACTCCGTCTCAAAAAAAAAAAAGTTACTGAATCAAACAATGACATCTCAAGTACAAATTGATTTTTCTACCCACTAAATTACAGCAACTTTCTAAAAAAGACTGTCAAACATAGTATTGGGGATTGTCTTATTTGCTAAACAAGAACACAGATGCCATTATTCACATTGCTTGGAAACTTTTATATATACCTGTCTCAAATATTTTTCACAGAACCAGGTTTCATCTCTGCATATTAGCCTGAGGTCTGTGAGCTTTATAATCTTAATTGTCAACTCCTTTTTTGTGCGCATGCCACAAATAGCCATTGATGTAAACATATTGGCCTTATTGTTATTGTTTTAAATATATCTGAGATTTCTAGAAAAGTGTTTGAATATTCCATTTCACTTTCCAGGGGCAGACACAGCCTCGGTGGTGGTCATTTCTGAACAGAACCTTGATGAACAAAGACAGGTACCCAGGCATGATGTTTGCACTCTGTTGTTACCAAATTGCTGGCTGAGCACTTTACAAGATCACAGAGTGTCCTCTATCTCCTGATTAGCATTTAGAGAACCTTGGCAACTGATGAAGCCACAGGAGGGAAGCAGGCTGCTATCTAAGTGGAGGAAAGTCACTCCACGGCAGATAAGCAGGAGCAGTGATAAATCACAAACAGCCCTTCAGCCTTAGGAATTCACAGTGCAGCTCTATCACGAACCCCTTCAGCATCTGATGAACTTTTACTCTTCACAGCATCATCTGAGGGCGGTGATAGAGGGGAAAGAAACATCTGCACATGGTCTGCATTGGATACCTGTCAGTTGGTTTACAGATAATCTAGAGACCACAGAGTATTTTGCTGATGTACTTAAGGCCAGAAACACAGCAGCAGGATATGTTCAGTTCAGAAGCCTTCTAGGAATAGGATTCACCAGTCTACAGTGTAATATTTCTGTTTTAAGAAAGGCTAAACTGTTATTTCATAAGTGCTCTAGGTTTTAGATCTGTATGAAGCCCTATGCATGCATGCACATTGTTGTTGTTTTTTAAATGTAGTAACATCACATCTGCTAACAAGATAAAATACCAGTAAAACTCTAGGGATGAGCTGCAAGCCCCTTCATTGGTGAAGGGAAGCGTGGTTTGGGAGAAAAAGGATTGGTGAGCCAAGTCAGTTTCTAGTTATGCTCCAACTGGCACCCATTTCTGTGCATGAGGACCTACAGTTGTGATGGTGGCACTGAGCATCCCTAACCACCTTACACATTGTAGTCATTCAAGATATATTTGTGAATGAATGAAAGGTTAGAAATATGCTTTGTTGAGTCATATGCCTGGCTAGTCTGTGTTGGGTGAGCTTGTTATTATTGATCAATAAATACATCGAACAATGATAAAGTCATGATGTAGTTGGATGTATAAGGTTTATGGAACTAGGTTCTACCTCACACATTACTGGTGGCTACTATGTGTTAAATGCTGTGCTTAGGACAATGAGGAATGAGAATGATGCACGGGCCCTGTCTTCAAAGAGTTTTTTGTCTAGCTGGGGGGACAAGACTAAGAGACTTTCAATAATAGTTTATTTGAGGGAGTCTAAATGACATAGTGGTAAATTGTCTATACTAGACATGGGGGCTATTACTCTCATTAACTGGTTTTACTCAACTTCAAACAGTTCATAGCATTATGTAGAATCATAGAGTATTAGGGTAAAATGGGACTTTTCAGAAACATGCCTTGCTATCCAATTCCTTTTTTTTGTTCTGATAAGAGCACTGGAAGGTTAAATGACTTGGCCAAGATCACAAATCACAGTCATTGGTTATATTCACCATTTCCCTGGGATCCGAAGTAAGCTAGAGCCTCAGGCTCATGGCAGGAGTTTGCTTTATTTCTTAATGAAGTCTCTTTGTTTTGTGATAATTCTATTGTATAAGTTCTAAGACAGACGCAACTTACACTGCATTCTCCTCCTTAGCAAATATGCCAAAGTTCCACTGTGTGTCTGTATTCTCTCTCTTTATTTTGTTTATGTATCTTTTAAAAAACAACCCCTTAGGATCATGGCCATAATCTGTACTGTGTAAAAAATGCTGGAATTCACTCATGTCATCTGATATTTAACAGTTAACGTTTTTTTGAGCACAATCTCACAGGCCTCTGCTCTTTGCACGTACCACCTCACTCAGTCATCATAATTGTCCTGTGAGGCAGACATTGAGGCTTAGAGAGTTTAAGTAACTTGTCTAAGGTCTCAGAGATAGCATGTGGCAGAGTCATGCTGTGAACCCAAGAAGTCAGGCCCCAGCGTCTGTGGTCTTAACTGCAGCTCCATACCACTTGCGTATTTCAAAACCCAGACTCCTAGAAGTTGGCACGGTGGGTGTCCACCACACCTCTGAGCCACTGAAACATTACAACATCCATCCAGAATCCTGGCTGCATCCCCCAGCCCGTCCATGCATTCCGTCTTCAAACTTGCAAATCTTTTTAACAAGGGAGATAGCCATGCTTGCCTGTCTCAGGGCATGGTTGAGCCAGTTGAGAATTTAAACATGACAGTCATGGGCCAGGCATAGTGGCTTGCACCTGTAATCCCAGTGCTTGGGAGATCAAGAAGGAAGGATCCCTTGAGAGTAGGAGTTTGAGACTAACCTGGGCAACATAGAGAAACTCTCGCTACAAAAAATTTTTTTAAAATTTAAAATTAGCCATGTGGTGGCATGCATCTATAGTTCCACTTACTTGGCAGGCTGAGGAGAGAGCATTGCTCGAGCCTAGGAGTTGAGATTATGGAGAGCTATGATTGCACCACTGTACTTCAAGCAGGGTGACACAGAGAGACTGCTCTAAAAACCAAAACCAAAATGGGGGTCATAACTCTTCAGTTCTCACATTTGCCCTCACTATTTCTTTCTTCTTCTTTTTAAAGATCTGATGAAAAACCTGGAATGATTGGACTAATTTGAGAATGTTACAAAAATTGCAGAATTTGCATCCCTTATACATAGAACTAGTCGTTTGGTGAAAAGTTAATTTAAAATGTTTCTCCTTTTTCCTCAGCTCATTTTGTTTTATTTTTTTTAAGCAAACTTATAATGTAGAAAAGGGAAGCAATCTGCAGGATTTCGGTGTAGCTCACCCACTTGTTCCTCTGGCGTGGCCGGCCTGAAGCGAGCCTTGTGCCCTGCAGAGCACTGGAGTCTGTGACACTCACCCAGAGGGGGATTCGGATTTGATTAGGTCCTTGGAATGCAGCTTAGAAAATGGCTGTTAAAAAGCTGAGGCAAAATAGAGAGTGGGCTTTTGACTCTTAGGGTGGGATGGTGGCCTCTCTGAGCAGGAAATGTCTGATGTGCTGACAATGAGGAAACAGGCCATGTTTTTGTTTATTTTCTCATAAAGTGCTGATGAACAAATGAGGGAATTGCATTAAGGGGCGCCGAAGGCCAGCTGTGAAAAGAGATTGGGGTTTATCAGCCTTTTAGCGTGGTTTCCTTTGGAAAGAATGCTTATGAACATGGCATGTTCACCCTCTCAGTCCACCTCCCTCACTTGCTCTCCTTGATAACGTTGAATGCCTCAAACTGAGGTCAGCCCTTACAGCAGATGGGGAGAAGATGGGGGTCATGGTTTCTTTAACAATAGAAGCCAATGGATGGAAGATAAAGCCAATTTCCACACATGAAATCATGTACTTTCTGTTTTTTGTGCTTATGCCTGATAGCTCTAAATTTCTGGGCTTCTTTCAAGAGGTCCCTAGGAAATTGGTGGGAATGGGTTGTAGGGGAGGGTGAAACATTCATGTCTCTGGATCTAAGACCTTACCTGACATGAGAACAGAGGAAAGTCAGAAATACAAGGAGAGCATTGTCTGTAGCCATGAAGAAATCTGCCACATGGAAGATAAAAAGTCTTAAGCAATGTACCTTTAAAAAGGTATGAGGTTTGAATCTTTTGTGGAACAAGGTACAGAATAAAGACATACATGATCAAATATATTTAAAAAAATTAAATGGTCCAGAGCTTATTAATTAAAGAGCAGCCATTATTACAGCTCCTTAGTGGCAATGTATCAGCTTCAAAGTTTATTCCATCTTCCTCTGGGGGAGAAATGAAGTTTGTTTCCTCTGAGCTAGAGTTAACATCATAGGAATAAGGTAATATCTGCTAAAATAACTCACCGAAAATCAAGTTTGACCAGTAAACTTCTGAGTCAACGGATTTAAAATGTTTCACAGATGATAGCAATTTTAGCCAAGGTGACCTAGAGTGATTTCAAGGAATAAAAAATAGCACAGAATGAATCTGATCCAATACTTAGGGCTTTTTCAGGTGTCTTTTTTATTTTTATATTTCTTATAATGCATGAATATACAATGAAAACAGTAATGGATTTTTGGAGGAGATTGGCTTATATATTGGGGAGATGAAATATTTGATGTGAAACTCAATCTGCTCAGAAATAAAGACTTGCATAAACTCTGCTTTTTCTCGTTGTATGTTTTAATAAGATGTGAGGATCAAGTATGTGACAGCTGAAGCAGCTACCATCAGATGCAAGAGATGAATGTGATCTGGTGAAGTCTTCAGTGTGGTACTCACTACAGAGGAAGAACAATGCAAGTCGGTGGAGCCTTTTGACAAATATTGATAATTTCCTCTTGAAGGGGGCAAGCTGATGGAATTTCACCATAAGGTAGTGAGTGTATGCAGATTATTTGCAAATGTTCAAGTAACTGCTCTGCTCTCAGCCTCAGTTTTCCCACATCAGGGTGGTGGTGATGACTGTGGACTCTGGAGCCAGGCTTCTGGAGTTGATCCCAGCTTTTTGAGTGATTATCGGTCACTCCTAGTACCAGATTACCCCTTCTCTGTGCCTTAGTTCTTCATCTGTAAAACTGAGCTATAAATACCTAATAAATGCTTGCTACTATTTCTTTCTTTCTTTCTTTCTTTTTCATATGGAGTCTCACTCTGTTGTCAGGCTGGAGTGGAGTGGCATGGTGCCTCACTGCAACCTCTGCCTCCCGGGTTCAAGCAGTTCTCTGCCTCAGCCTCCCAAGTAGCTGGGATTACAGGCACCTGCCACCATGCCCGGCTAATTCTTGTATTTTTAGTAGAGACAGTGTTTCACCATCTTGGCCAGGCTGGTCTTGAACTCCTGACCTCATGATCCACCCCATCCCAGCCTCCCAAAGTTCTGGTATTACAGGCGTGAGCTACTATTTCTAATGAACATCACATTAAGCCAAAATGGCTCTTTCTTTAGAATCTGCCTCGATTCTGTTTTCCTATCTATAAAATGCACAGGGTGATGAAACATTACTTAAGACTAAAAAGTTCAGCATTTCCTGGATGTAAAGTACAATGAAGCAAAAAGCTGAGTTTATTATTAAATGTCATGTGTTACTTTGAAGAACTCCCATAATATCAGTGGTCTAGACATCCTAGTGCTTTAATGTGACCAAAAAATAATAACATGCATGGCTTATAAAAATACCACACAGGAAGGCCTCAGGTCAAAGATACTACTTAAGTGTGAAGAATTATTATGTTTATTTTTGGCATTACTCAGACTTTCCTACATAAGAAGAAAAAAAAATATGGTTTTAGTGAAAAATGCTGCCATGTTGTTTTGCTATGAGCCAACTACAAAAATAAAGAAATAGGATCAGTTTTATGAAAATTAAAACAATACTTTGTTGTAAATATGAGAACTATAATGCTGTATTGTAAATGTTATGAATTCGGAAAACATCAGCTTCAACATCGTTAATCTTTTTTTCACATTAAATTGCTTAAAAAGACTAAAATGAAGGATACCACATATTGATAAAATTTTGGAGTGGAAAGTCTTGTGAGGAATCCTTTAGTCCACATCCATCACTTCACAGCTAGGGAAAGTGAGACCCAGAGATTGACAGTGCCTTGCCCAGTTGGATGATGGTGGAGCCCAATCTAGAACACAGGCAGGCCCCTGATGCCCAGTGATGGCTCTCCCTGAGAATTTCACTCTGCCTTTTGGGAAGCAAGTGTTTGCAGCAGCATTCCTGCCTCTCTAATTCCTTCCCGCAATGCTGCTTTTATCTCCTACTTTAATCTGGAGTCAGTCCAGAGTCCTCCGTGAGAAATTTCTCTGAGCCTCAGCCTCCTCATCTGTGAAACAAGATTACTATAGCCTTGTTTGCAGAGTTGCAAGGTCTAGATGAAGTAACGTTTGGGAAGGACCTGGCAGATGGTGGGCTTTCAATGAATTTAGTTGTGAAAAAATACTCTAGCCTTTAAAATTTATTTTTTGGAAAGGAACTTATATCTTGGGATAGGGAAGAAATTATTTTAAAATACATTTTCTTGGGTCTGGACTCACTATGAACAGAGCAAGATTATCTATCATTCAGAATTGAACATTTAGCACTTTTAGCTCAGAGACTGGTCCTGCTAGGTGGTAGTAGAACAAAAGCCAGTGAGGAGTAGATTCTAAAAGCACATTTGAATAAAATCAGTCATTCCTTTCTCTGGAGAGAGGAAGTATTTCTGAGAATGGAAGAGTGATAACAATGATAATGGTAATAATGGTAATAGCAGCTCCCCTTTACTGGGGTTAACTATGGGGCAGGCACTCACTAGGCTCTTTAGGTATTTCCCCTCTTACCTCTCACAGCTACCTTATGAGGTAAGTCCTCATTTTATCCTTGAAAAGCAGAGGCTTGGAGAGAGTTAGTAACTTGTACAAGGTAAATGACAGGCCTAGGACTCAACCCAGATTTTCTAATTCCAAAACCCCCAGCTTTTTTTTAATGTTTGCTAGTTTATGAGAAAGAACACAGATGAAGAGCCAAATGAAGAGGTACATAGGGTGAGGACTGGAAGCGTCTGGAGCACAGGAGCTTCTGTGCTCATGGAGCGGGGGTGTGTCCGCCTCTCAGCATGTGGATGTGTTTTTGCTTTGTTTAATTCAACTTTTATATTAGATACAGGATGTACTTGTGCAGTTTGTTCCATAGGTATACTGTATCCAGTGAGCACATACTGTATCCAGGTAGTGAGCACACAGTGGCCAATAGGTAGTCTTTCAATCCATGTCTCCCCTCCTTCCCACTTCTAGCAGTCTGCAGTGTCTCTTGTTCCCATGTTCACGTCCATGTGTGCCCAATGTTTAGCTCCTACTGATAAGTGAGAACAGGTAGTATTTAATTTTACGTTCCTGCATTAATTTGCTTAGGATTATGGCCTCCAGCTCCATTCATGTTGCTGTGAAGGACATGATTTCATTTTTTTTTTAGGGCTATGTAGTATTCCACAGTGTTTATATATTACATTTTCTTTATCCAATCCAACATTGCGGGCAGCTTGGTGATGAATACAAGAGGGTATGTGTATTTTTGGTATAATGATCTATTTTCCTTTGGGCATATACCCAGTAATGGGATTGCTGCACAGCCCCGACTTTTAACCATTGTACAATTCAAGTTCCTTTTCCCAAATTATCAGTAGTCAAATTCATCAAACAACTGCTCCATTTCTGCTTTGCTAGAGTAGGTACCGCTGATTCTTATCACCTGGCAGTTTCCTGGGCTGGTTCCCTCTCTCCTCATGTGCCAGGCCATAGGTGCGAATGCTGTAATATTAGTTTCCCAGGGCAGCAGTAGCAAATCACCACAAATGGGGAGGGGCACTTAAAACAACAGAAATGTGTTCTCTCACAGTTCTGGAGGCTGGAAGTCTGAACTCAAGATACTGGTAGGGCTGTGTTCCCGCTGAAGGCTCCAGGGAAGAATCCTTTCCTGCCTCTTCCCAGCTTCTTTCGAGACCAGGCATGTTCAGCGTGGTCTGGCTGTAGACTCTTCCTGGCTTCTGATGGTTGTCTTCAGTCCTAGGAGTTCTTGGCTTGAAGCAGCAGCACTCCACTAGCTGCCTCCATCTCCACATGGCTCCTTCCCTGTGTGTGCGTCTGTGTCTGAATCTTTTTCCTTTTCCCCATAAAGATACCAGTCCCTGGATTTAGGGTCCACCCTAATCCGATATGACCTCATCTTGATTACTTACATCTGCAAAGACTCTGTTTCCAAATAAAGTCACATTGTGAGATTCCAAATGGACGTGGATTTCAGGGGGACACTATTCAGCGGTTATCTCTGGGAAGGAATTTTACCTGGGTGAAAGGACATATTTCAGCCTTTTCCAGGGCATTGTGGCTAAACACAGGCAAAACATAAGGTCTTTTTCACTTTAAATCTCTATTATTTCTATGATCAGGCACTGTCTGTTGCAAATTACAATGATACATTGTCTGGAATCCATTTCATGAATCTTTGGAAATTTTAATGGGCCGCAAGCAAAATCTAATTTTTCAGAAGAAATAATGCCATGACTCCTTCTGAAGCAGCTTCAGAGAACTCACGGCTGCGAACACGCCAAGGAGTTCACTCCAGAAGTGTTCCAAGGCTCACGTCTGCTTCTTTCAGAGTCCCAGGCCCTGGAAAGTGGGGTTATTTGTCAGGAAGCCATTTATCTGTCTTCATTGCTGGTGGGAGTGAAGAGTGACAAAACAATGTTATCAGAGGCTGCGTTCACAGTTGTGAGACGCGTCAGGGAGACCCCAACTGGTCCTGCATTTATTTACCAGAACTGCCAATAAGATTTGTGCGCACGCAAACATGTAGCAATATGCGTCATATTTATATTGCAGTCCTGGTTGAATCAGGAAGAAAAATCACCTTCCTAAGCCTGCTTTTTGAGGACACGTTAGTGTTTAAAGCCACTTATCAATTTGCTGATGATGTCTTTGTCTCTGGCTCCATTCCCGAGGGCCTTTTTAGCATCCCTGAAAGATGCTAAGCTCATTCCTGCCTCCGGGATGCTATGTCTGTTGCTTCCTCTGCATCGAAATTTTCTTTCTCCAAATTTTTGGAAGACCAGAGACCAGCTCTGCCTTTATGTCTCTCACATCTGCCCTCACAGAGGTCCTCCCTGACCACCCCCGAATCTGTCTACATCACCCTCTTTTATTTTCTTTATAGCACAGTCCTAACCTGACTTGCGATCATTATTATTTTGTCTAATTACTTATATATTTGTTTTCCCCACCCTCTATTGAAACTATAAGCTCCATGAGATCTGAGGCCTTATTTTGTCCACGGCCATATCCCTAGCATCTAGAGCAGCGTCTGGAATATAGCAGGTGCTCGGTTAGTGTCTGCTGAATGAATGAATAATAAATGAACAATTGAGTGAAGCAACGAACCCTTGATCTTCCTTCAATTCAGTCTTATTTCCTCAGGGGAGGCTTCCATGACCTCTCTTACTAGGTTAGATGCCTCTGTTAAAGGCATCATACGCTTTCCTTTTATAACATTTATCACAGTTATAATTTCACATTTATTTGTTTGGTTCTTTGATTAATATCTGTTATCCCAATAGCCTTAAAGCTCCACAGTGGCAGGAACACTTACTAATGTATTCCTAACACCCAACACAGTGCATCAATAATTAGTAGAATAAATGAATGAAGCCAGGTATATTGTTAACATCAAAGGTCCATGGCTTTAACAGTTGGAAGCTAGCAGGTTCCAGCTGCAGAGCTGGGTTTTAGGTGTAGAATTCCTGCTCCCAGCCGGGTGAAGCGTGAGGAGTTGGCAAAAGCAAGGTGAGATGGGGAATTAGATCCTGGAAACATGACTAATGCTGGATTCCAGGACTTGCTTACATAGAGGGATTGCATTTTGGAAATAAGGTCAAGATGTAGTATTTGGTCCAAAGTAAGTCTGATTTGATGCCGAGGGCAGTCAAATCCCCTGCCCTTAAAAAATAGCTTCCTTTCCACCTGCGCACTTGGTCAAAGACCCTATATGCAGCTGTGTCTGTGATTCCATGGCTCAGGGACTTCCTCCAGGTTCTACCTCCCATTCTTTACTTTGAACCCTATTGTTTTGGTCTGATTTCCCTGGTTCCTTCCTGTTTCCTTGAATCTGGATTTTCCCTCTTTACTTATTCCCTTTGGGTTGATAACTGGGTTGCCTTGCTCCATCCATCTTGGGCTTTTAATAATGTGTTCTGCAGCTCGTGGCCAATCCTTCCTACCTTTTCCCTTTTCTTCGCCCAAGCCCTGGAGCTTCCAGGTGGGCTTGAGGTAAACTGTGTCCAATGGCCCAGTCTCCTGCTTGTCTAAGAAGAGAGACTGGATGCTGAGTCCCCTTGGATGGACTTCTTGGAGTCTCTTAAGTCTAAGATTAGGATTAAATCCTGGATGGGACTGGGAATCTAGAACATGATACCAAATTCCCCTCCTGTGCTCATGGCCAGCATCATCAACTGATCATAGCCCCTTTCCCACTGAATCTAGCTTCACAGTTCTCAACACATCATTCCAAGTAATCAGTAGGAGTAGGCCTGTGATAAATCTGAGTCTGTGAGAGTGTGACAGTGTGTGCGTGTGCGTGTGTGTGTGTGTGTGTGTGTGTGCAGGGTTGGGAAGAAAAACATCAGAAGGCTCAGTTATGTACCGATGTGGTTAGCAGAGCGTGGAACTGAGTTCAGAATGACAGATGTTCTACTGTGAATATATTTGGCAAGCTTGGTTTCTTAGTCTTAAGCGTGAGCTTTGAAATATTAAAATAGTTATGAAAAATAATAAGGAAGAACTTATTTAAAATAAGCCTTGGGGATAAATGAGGGACGTATGTTGCTAATTAACTAGTTATTCCTGCAGATAGCCAGTGTTTAATCATTTGCCAGAGCAAAAATGAGGTGTTTACAAGCCGATCTATTAAAGTTTTAAGTGTGCTTCGTTTAAACAGTGAAATCTTAAAAGTCTGAAGAGTTTATTGTTGACTGCAGTCATATGGGGTAGAGAGTCCTCAAGAGGCAGCATCGTCACTGGGAGTCCAGATGAGTCAGGGCTCTAGCCCTGGCCTGCTGATAAGTGGTGCAAGATGCTGGGTCTACCATGTGTACTGTTTGGGTCCCCCTCACATCACCTGCCAAAGGAGCAGATTTCTAACATGGATAATTCTCTTTTTGCCTGTAATAACGTATGAGACTAGAATAAGTAAGCATATTTCTTACACGTAAGTAAGCATATTTTCTGCAATTAGGTTGACATGAATCTCAAGGTCAATTTGCCCAGTGACACTCAAATTACCTACTTAGCTTAAATATAGTGTGAAAACGCAGCTTGTTTTTTTTTTTCTTTAGTTTTTTTTTTTTACTGCACTTTAGGTTCTGGGGTACACGTGCAGATCATGCAGGATTGTTGCATAGGTACACACACGGCAATGTGGTTTGTTGCCTCCATTCCTCCGTCACCTATATCTGGCATTTCTCCCCATGTTATCCCTCCCCAACCTCCCCACCCCCAACTGTCCCTCCCCTAGCCCCACCAAAAGACTCCAGTTTGTGATGCTCCCTTCCCTGTGTCCATGTGTTCTCATTGTTTAACACCTGCCTATAAGTGAGAGTATGAGGTATTTGATTTTCTGTTCTTGTGTCAGTTTGCTGAGAATGATGGTTTCCAGATTCTTCCATGTCCCTACAAAGGACATGAACTCATCATCTTTTATGGCTGCGTAGGATTCCATGGTGTATATGTGCCACATTTTCCCTGTCCAGTTTATCATCAATGGGCATTTGGGTTGGTTCCTGGTCTTTGCTATTGTAAACAGTGCTGCAATGAACACATGTGTGCATGTGTCCTTATAATAGAATGATTTATAATCCTTTGGTTATATACACAGTAACGGGATTGCTGGGTCAAATGGCATTTCTATTTCTAGGTCCTTGAGGAATTGCCACACTGTCTTCCACAATGGTTGAATTAATTTACACTCCCACCAACAATGTAAAAGTGTTCCTATTTCTCCACATCCTCTCCAGCATCTGTTATCTGCAGATTTTTTAATGATTACCATTCTAACTGGTGTGAGATGGTATCTCAATGTAGTTTTGATTTGAGTTTCTCTAATGACCAGTGATGATGAGCCTTTTTCATATGTGTGTTGGCCTCATATATGTCTTCTTTTGAAAAGTGTCTGTTCATATACTTTGCCCACTTTTGAATGGGTTTTTTTTTTCTTATAAATCTGTTTTAGTTCTTTGTAAATTTTGGATATCAGTCCTTTGTCAGATGGGTAAACTGCAAAAATTTTTTGCCATTCTGTTGGTTGCTGGTTCACTCTAATGATTGTTTCTTTTGCTGTGCAGAAGCTGTGGAGTTTAATTAGATCCCATTTGACTATTTTGGCTTTTGTTGCCAATGCTTTTTGTGTTTCAGTCATGAAGTCTTTGCCTATGCCTATGTTCTGAATGATTTTGCCTAGGTTTTCTTCTAAGGTTTTTATGGTGTTAGGTCTTATGTTTGTGTTTAATCCATCGGGAGTTAATTTTAGTGTAAGGTGTCAGGAAGGCATCCAGTTTCTGCTTTCTGCACATGGCTAGCCAGTTTTCCCAAAACCATTTATTAAACAGGGAATCCTTTCCTCATTGCTTGTTTTTTGTCAGGTTTGTCAAAGGTCAGATGGTTGTAGGTGTGTGGCGTTATTTTCAAGGCCTGCGTTCTGTTCCATTGGTCCATATCTCTGATTTAGTACCAGTACCATGCTGTTTTGATTACTGTAGCCTTGTTGTATAGTTTGAAGTCAGGTAGTGTGATGCCTCCCAATTTGTTCTTTTTGCTTAGAATCGACTTGGCTATGTGGGCTCTCTTTAGATTCCATATGAAGTTTAAGGTGTTTTTTTCCAGTTCTGTGAAGAGGGTCATTGGTAGCTTGATGGGGATAGCATTGAATCTATAAATTACTTTGGGTAGTATGGCCATTATCATGATATTGATTATTCCTAACTATGAGCATGAAATGTTTTTCCACCTGTTTGTGTCCTCTCTTATTTCCTTGAGCAGTGGTTTGTAGTTCTCCTTGAAGAGGTCCTTCACATCCTTTGTTAGTTGTATTCCTAGGTATTTTATTCTCTTTGTAGCTATTGTGAATGGTAGTTAATTCTTGATTTGGTACTCTGTTAGTCTGTTATTGGTGTACAGGAATGCTTGTTGTTTCTGCACATTGATTTTGTATCCTGAGACTTGCTGAAGTTGCTTATCAGCTTAAGGAGATTTTGGGCTGAGACCATGGGGTCTTCTAAATATACAATCATGTCATCTGCAAATAGAGACAATTTGCCATCCTCTTTTCCTAATTGAATACCCTTTATTTCTTTTTCTTGCCTGATTGCTCTGGCTAGAACTTCCAATAATATATTGAATAGGAGTGGAGAGAGAGGGCATCCTTGTCTAGTGCCAGATTTCAGAGGGAATGCTTCCAGTTTTTGTCCATTCAGTATGATATTGGCTGCAGGTTTGTCATAAATAGCTTTTATTATTTTGAGATATGTTCCATCGATACCTAGTTTATTGAGAGTTTTTAGCATAAAAGCCTGTTGAGATAATCATGTGGTTTTTGTCTTTGGTTCTGTTTATGTGGTTGGTTATGTTTATCAACTTGTGCATGTTGAACCAGCCTTGCATACCCAGGATGAAGCCTACTTAATTGTGATGGATAAGCTTTTTATGTGCTGTTGCAATTAGTTCACCAGTATTTTATTGAAGATTTTTGTATCTATGTTCATTATGGATATTGGCCTGAAGTTTCTTTTTTTGTTGTCTCTGACAGGTTTTGGTATCAGGGTGATGATGGTCTCATAAAATGATTTGGGAAGGATTCCCTCTTTTTGGATTATTTGGAAGAGTTTCAGAAGGAATGGTACCAGCTTCTCTTTCTGTCTGGTAGAATTCAGCTATGAACCCATCTGGACCTGGACTTTTTTTGGTTGCTAGGCTCTTAATTGCTGCCTCAACTTCAGCCCTTGTTATTGGTCTATTCAGGGTTTTGACTTCTTCCTGGTTTAGGCTTGGGAGGGTGCAAGTGTCCAGTAATTTATCCATTTGTTCCATGTTTACTGGTTTATGTGCATAGAGTTGTTTGTAGTAATCTCTGATAGATGTTTGTATTTCTGTTGAATTGGTGGTGATATCCCCTTTATTTTTTATTTTTGCATCTATTTGATTTTTCTCTCTTTTCTTTTTTATTAATCTGGCTAGCGGTCTGTCTATTTTGTTGATCTTTTCAAAAAACCAGCTCCTGGATTTATTGATTTTTTGATAGTTTTTTTTGGTGTCTCTATCTCTGTCAGTTCTGCTCTGATCTTAGTTATTTCTTGTCTTCTGCTAGCTTTGCATTGTTTTTTATCTTGCTCCTCTAGCTCTTTCAATTTTGGCGAAAAGGTGTTGATTTTAGATTTTCCCTTGCTTCTCACGTGGGCATCTGTTGCTATAAATTTTTATCTAGACACTGCCTTAAATGTGTCCCAGAGATTCTGATACATTGTTTCTTCATTCTTACTGGTTTTGAAGAACATCTTTATTTCTGCCTTCATTTTATTGTTTATCCAGTCAAAGTTCAGGAGCCAGTTGTTCATTTTCCATGAAGTTGTGTGGTTCTGAGTTAGTTTCTTAATTCTGGGTTCTAATTTGAATGCTCTGTGGTCTGAGAAACTGTTTGTTATGATTTCCATTCTTTTGCATTAGCTGAGGAGGTAGATACTTCCAATTATGTGGCCAATTTTAGAGTAGGTGCAATTTGGTGCTGAGAAAAATGTATATACTGTGTGTTCAGGGTGGAGAGTTCTGTAGATGTCTATTAGGTCCACTTGGTCCAGATCTGAGTTCAAGACCTGGATGTCATTGTTAATTTTCTGTCTTGTTGATCTGTCTAATGTTGACAGTGGAGTGTTAAAGTCCACTGTCTCTTTGTAAGTCTCTCTGTAAGTCATTAAGAACTTGCTTTATATATCTGGGTGCTCTTGTATTGGGTGTGCATATATTTAGAATTGTTAGCTCTTCTCATTGCATTGATCCTTTTACCACTATGCAATGCCCTTCCTTTTCTCTTTTGATCATTGTTGGTTTAAAGTCCATTTTATCAGAGACTAGGATTGCAGCTCCTGCTTTTTTTGCTCTCCATTTGCTTGGTAAATCTTCCTTCATCCCTTTATGTTGAGCCTATGTATGCCATGCACGTGAGATGGGTTTCCTGTATACAGCACACCAATGAGTCTTGACTTTTTATCCAATTTGCCAGTCTGTGTTTTTTGATTGAGATATTTAGCCCATTTACATTTAAGGTTAATATTGTTATATGTGGATTTGATCTTGCCATTTTGATGCTAGCTGGTTATTTTGCCTGTTAGTTGATGCAGTTTCTTCATTGTGTCGATGCTCTTCACCATTTGGTATGTTTTTACAGTGGCTGGTACTGGTTCCTTTCCATGATTAGTGCTTCTTTCAGGATCTCTTGTAAGGCAGGCCTGGTAGTGACCAAATCTCTCAGCAATTGCTTGTTTGTAAAGGATTTTATTTCTCCTTTGCTTATGAAGCTTAGTTTAAATGGATATGAAATTCTAGGTTGAAAGTTTTTTTCTCTAAGGATGTTGAATATTGGCCCCCACTCTCTTTGGCTTGTAGAGTTTCTGCTGAGAAATCCACTGTGAGTCTGATGGGCTTCCCTTTGTGGGTAACCCGTCCTTTGTCTCTGGCTGTCCTTAGCATTTTTTCCTTCATTTAAACCCTGGTGAATCTGACGATTATGTGCTCTTCTTGAGGAATATCTTTGTGGTGTTCTCTGTATTTCCTCAACTTGTATGGTGGCCTGCCTTGCTAGGTTGGGGAAGTTTTCCTGGATAATATCCTGAAGACTGTTTTCCAGCTGGATTCATTCTCTCTGTCACATTCAGGCACACCTATCAGACATAGATTAAGTCTTTTCACATAATCCCATATTTCTTGGAGGCTTGGTTCCTTTCTTTTCACTCTTTTTTCTCTAATCTTGACTTCTTGTTTTATTTCATTGAGTTGATCTTCAATCTCTGATATCCTTTCTTTTGCTGGTCAATTCAACTATTGAAACTTGTGCATGCTTTGTGAAGTTCTCATACTGTGTTTTTCAGCTCCATCAAGTCGTTTATATTCTTCTCTGAGCTGGTTATTCTAGTTAGCATTTTGTCTAATCTTTTTTCAATGTTCTTAGTTTCTTTGCATTGGGTTAGAACATGTTTTTTTTAAGCTCAGAGAAGTTTGTTATTACCTTCTGAAGCCTGCTTCTGTCAATTCATCAGACTCATTCTCCATCCAGCTTTGTTCCCTTGCTGGTGATGAGTTGTGATCCATTGGAGGAGGAGAGGCATTCTGGATTTTGCTGTTTTCATCCTTTTTGTGTTGGTTTCTTCACATCTTCGTGGACTTATCTACCTGTGGTCTTTGTAGTTGGTGACTTTCAGATGGGGTCTCTGAATGGACATCCTTTCTGTTGATTTTGAAGTTCTTTCTTTCTTGTTTTTAGTTTTCATTCTAACAGTCAGGCCCCTCTGCTATAGGACTGCTGGATGTCCACTCCAGACCCTGTTTGCCTGGGGATCACCAGCAGGGGCTGCAGAACAGTAAGAGTTGCTGCTGGTTTCTTCTGTTATCTTCATCCCAGAAGGGCACCCACCAGATGTCAGTTTGAGCTCTCCTTTATGAGGTATATCCTTGGAAATATATGGGGGTTGGGGAGCTGCTTGAGGAGACAGTCTGTCCCTTACAGAAGCTCAAGTGCTGAGCGGGGAACTCCATTGTTCCATTCAGAGCTGCTGGGCAGATAAGTTTTGGTCTGCTGCAGCAGAACTCATAACCACCTTTTTTCCCAGGTGCTCTGTCCCGGGAGAATGGGGCTTTATTTATAAGTTCATGACATGCTGCTGCCTTTTTTCAGAGATGCCCTGCCCAGCATGGAGGTAGTCTAGTCACAGTCTGCCAGCAGAGGCATTGCTGAGGTGCTGTGGGCTCTGCCCAGCTGCTGTGTGAACTTCCTTGCAGTTTTGTTTACAGAGGTACACTTAGAACTGCCTCAGTAATGGCGGACTGTCTTGGTAATGGCGGATTGCCTCAGTAATGGCAGACTGCCTTGGTAATGGCAGACTGCCTCAGTAGTGGTAGACTGCCTCGGTAATGGCGGATGCCCTTTCCCCCACCAAACTGGACCATCCCAGGTCCAGCTGCACTTGCTGCAAAGTCTCAATTTAGAGTGCTTCAGATTGCTGGTCTTTGTTTGGGTGGGACCCACCATGCCAGATCACCGGGCTCCCTGTTTCAGCCCCTCTTTTTCGGTTGAATGGGCAGCTCTGTCTCCCAGGCATTCCAGGTGCCAGTTGAAAAGGTTGTCCAGATTTGTGTGAGTTTTTGTGTGGAAACATGGTGCCAGCTGAAACAGCTATGCCGGAAACTCGTGGCACTTTTCAGCCTGGGACTATCCTGGTCTATGGGCAGTAAAAACTTGTTTGGAAATGCGGTGATCACTCACCCTCTGTGTTGTTCTCGCTGGGAACTGCACTCCAGAGCTGTTCCTATTTGGTCATCTTGGATTGCTCCAGCTTGGTTTTTTGAATTATGTTTTATACTTGAAGTCTGGACTCCAACTTCATCTTGCTCCGTGATTCTGCTATAAGACCATAGCAGACATTTGTTGGTTTGTAATCTCAGCATCCAGTTCCTGTTCTTTTGATAAAAGCCTTATGATTTTCTTTGGGGAAACTCTCTCCTCCACATTCAGTTCATATTTAGGGGAGGCTATGTGACCTCAGACTGACTGATTAGTTCACCACATTTCTTAAGTTATGTACAATGGTTCAGGGACAGGCACATGACCCCATCAGAACCATCTGAGCTTAACTAAGAAAAAAATTGGAAAGAAATTATCTGTATTTTTGTTGTTTTTTGAGGATATTGGATATGTCTGAAGTTGTTGATAGTCGTCTTGACATTATCAGAAGATCCCAAAAATGAAACAAACACAAAGAAAAGTAGGATGAAATTTTGTGAGATGCCAAGTTCTAAAAATTCCAAATGATCTAGCCATGTGTGAAGTCAGTTACTCATGGACTTTGGTTTCACGAACTCCCAAATATCCTATTTTTTGCAGAAGCTATTTTGAATTGGATGTTGTCATCTGCAATGTAAGGAGTCCTTATATTAAGGTACGTATCTTGGCCATTTCAACTGACTGAACAAGAGAAGTGGATCTTCTGAATGGTAAGTCTCTTGAGGGGAGGGATAGTGCCTGCTGTCACATCATCTGGACCAGTGCCTCGCACATAGTATGTGCTCAATAAATATTCGTTACAATAATTATACTAATGAGGCCCATTGACCAGCTGTTTTAAGGGTATCCCTTTTTCTTACATGGTAGTAAATGTCTGCTATAGAATTTTATAAAAAAAGATAAACAAGAAAAAATAACTATCACTTATTATATTACCCTTCAGAGATAAACATGGTTAACTTTAGTGAATGATATAGTTTTCAATCACATATCACATGTTGTTTTAAAAATGAGATCATATTTTATATACTTTCTTGCTCACTAATTTTTAACTTAATAAATAATAAAATAATTTTGAAGTCACTACCTTATGTCTGCAGTGATTTAAAATTGTTTCATTATATATCAGTTGTAAAATTAATATTTTTAAATGGCTACCTAGTATTTCATAGTGGAGGAATCAAAAATTATTCAAGAAATCCCCAATCATAAATTGAGTTACTTCTAATTTTCAATGATATAAACAAACTCAGTGTTTACAAATATCAATGATTATTTCCTTAGAATAATTTTCTAGAAATGGGATTGTTGGGCCAAAGAGTATAAACAGCTTTAACGATTTTGACACATATTTGCCAAATGGCTTTGTCTTCTCACTAACTTGAATATTAACAACTTAAAAAATCTTCCTAAAATTAATAGGTAAAAACATTTATATTTTCATTTGTTTTTCTTTGTTGTTAGTGAGAATGAAGATTTTAAAAAGTAGTAAGTTACTGTTACTTCTTCTTTAGTGAATTCTAGAGAAGTCACTTTTTTTTTTTTTGAGACAGAGTCTCTCTCTGTCACCCTGGCTGGACTATAGTGGATTGATCCTGGCTAACACCAACCTCTGCCTCTGGCTTCAAGCAATTCTCTTGCTTCAGCTTCCCAAGTAACTGGAATTACAAGTGGCCACCACCACATCCAGCTAATTTTTGTATATTTAGTAGAGACAAGGTTTTACCACGTTGGCCGGGCTGATCTGTAACTCCTGACCTCGAGTGATCCACCTTTCTCAGCCTCCCAAAGTGCTGAGATTACAGGCATGAGCCACTATGCCTGGCCTCCAGAGCAGTTCTTTATTTAATCATCTAAGTACATTTGATGTTTATATTGTTTTATATTTGAAGATGCTTCCCCAGACCTGTAACTTTCACAGTGACTTTTTCTGATTGGGAGTAGGCACTTGGCTCTTTCATTAAAGCTGTGTCAGCCTTTAAAAAAACTAAACATTGTATACTTTGCCTTTTAGCTCCCTGAACTTCAAAAACATTTTGTGTCTTACTGCCATACCTACTTGAGATGCTTATACTGACAGTTCTGCTTGATTCAATCACTTTTAAAGGTCTTTTTGCTTATTCTAGACCATCAATGTCAGTAGCAGCATCATTAGAAGTCTCTATTTCACTAGTTTAAACCATCATCTCCTTTCAGCAGATTATTGCAAAAGTTTCCCAAATGGTCTTTCTTCTTCACTCTCCTCTCTGGGCTAATCTATTTCTTGCCCTTTCACCTGGAAAATAATCAACCAATCAAAAAAAAATCATAGGTTGGATCCCATTGCCACGTTTAAACCTTCAATGATGCCACGTTGCTTACTAAATACAGTCTGAGCTTCTTGGTTACTGTGTTCAAGGCCTTTCGTAATTTCTTCCCAGCTCACTCTTTCATTCCAATTTTGCATTACTCTCATAATTCATGAATCTTGCCCATTAATCAAACTGAACTGTCTCTATGCCTTTGTTAACATTGTTCTCTTCCTCTTTGAATGCCCTTCATCCTCATCTCTGCTTGTCAAAACCCCTGCAGACACAGTCCATACGTCTTTCCCTCGATGAAGTTGTCGTAACTCCCCCAGCCAGGAAAGTCTCTCCCTTTATATGCATCAAGCACGAATTGCATATAAATCTTAGAGAACTTATCTTCTCCCCATGTTGTCTCCTATGGTTATTTTTATAGACGACTTGTCTTCCTTAATGAGGAGGAGAACACTTACCTAAATCTGTAACTATAATTCTGAAAGGTTTGGGGGAAACGCAGTGAAACTATTAATATTTAAAAGAACTGTATTTCTTTCCCTCACATTGTAGACCTGGTCCCTGACATTTCCTCTGCTTATATAGCAACATCCATCTTAACTTTGTAACTGGATAGTTTCTATAGCTCCGATAGTCCCTGATTTAAATCCTGAAATCTGCATGGGGTTTTCTAAAATGCGCTTCAGGATTCCACTGCTTTTCTTCTCTGTGCTTTGGAGGAAGAAAGGCAGGGCGTTGGTAAACACAGCCTGGAGAGCTTCCCCATGCAGGCAGCCAGATACTTTGATCATTAGTTATGTTAAGGGTCTTCCTTTCTGGTGTCCCAGAGGATTGATTTTCCAGGCCTGTTTTGAGAAAGCAGAAGTGGCCACTCCACACATAATCAGGGAGCCCTGGGGCCAATTTATGGGTGTTTATTTATTGTGAATTTAATTATTTATACTCAAAATTCTACAATGTAGAACAGGAGTTATACTTTCCCTTTTACCTTCAGCTTAAGTTAACTGGGTGGAGGGGCTGAGCTTCGAAACTGTGGCACTATAGTTTAGAACAACCTGCTATCCAAATTGCAGCAAGGTCATGATTGTACGTGGCATTGTCCTCTTGGAAATCTTCTCTTTTATCATGTCAATACAAAAATTGCTAAAATTCATGCTATTAAAAGCATTACAATATATTGACACAATAAGGAAGATAAAGATATTTTATTTCTCCAATCTTTCCCTCATCTTCCTTTTTTGGCTCACCAGGGTTCTCACCAGGAAGGTATGGTACATAGTTGAAAATAAGCTTCTTTTCCTTCATGGCTTTAACCATATTTGGCTCTAGGGAGGGAAGGCTTAGCCCAAGCTGAGCTCCAAGCTTGCCAGGACTCACCAGAATTTACAGAAGTGTGCTTAGGAGCCAAATGCAGATCAACCTCTAAGTGGGAAATTCAGCCACCATTGTAGAGGATGGTCTCAGCAACCCTCATATGAGGATGGTCTACTAATCTAAATCTATGAGCTCAGCAATCCTCATAGAGGATGGCCTGATAATCTCTACTCTCCACTGCCCACCCTTCCTGGACCCTTCAATAATCTCCACCACTTTCCCTGATTCCTTCCTTTGTTTCTATCCAGTCCTGCCCACCCCCCCCTTTTTTTTTTTGAGATGGAGTCTTGATCTGTCACCAGGCTGGAGTGCAGTGGCGTGATCTCGGCTCACTGTGACTTTTGCCTCCCTGGTTCAAGCAATTTTCCTGCCTCAGCCTCCTGAGTAGCTGGGACTACAGGTGCGTGCTACCATGTCCAGCTAATTTTTGTGTTTTTAGTAGAGATGGGGTTTCACCATGTTGGCCAGGATGGTCTCAATTTCCTGACCTCGTGTTCCACCCATCTCAGCCTCCCAAAGTGTTGGGATTACAGGCATGAGCCACCGCGCCTGGCCTCTGTCCAACCCTTTTAAACACCAACATATCTCCTGAGTATGCTTTGTCAGTGCCTGGCACTGGAATCCTATTGTGTAAAAACCTGAGTCCTGTGAACAAAACTTGTCAGTCTGAGAGTCACAGCTGACTGGGCTTCAGGCCCAGGCAGGCTCTGGAGTGAGTGTTTATTGAGTACTTCCCAGGTGCTAGGCAGTGAGCAAATTGGGCCAAGGGTAACCACAGTACAAGATGGAGGCAAAAGGAGAGAATATTAGCCTCGTTTCATTAAATATTTAAGGAGCTAAAAGTCATGCCAGCAACATGTCAGAAGAGGAGGCTCTTGATTCTTCCTCCATTGAATGAACATCTATCACTGAATCAATTCCCTCTGAGAGAAAGTCAGAGATGACGTGAGAGACTGCTACCCACCAGGCAATTAAGAAAACATCCACATGGAATGAATAGGAAAAACTGAGGCACATTTGGGCATGGACTCCATCCCAGGTCCTTTGCTATACAATTGAAAAAAGAATTCCCAATATCCAGCTTCTCCCTGTGGAGAGGAGGGTTTGGACCTCACATGTAACATTCTAACTCTAAGGTGCCCCAGGGTTTGGCTCATAATTCACCAGTTCTGGGAGCAGAGGGCATTAGGCACCCACGAGTCTCTTAATCACAGGAAAAAAGCAGCAGTTTTATATAGGTGCACAAGCACTTCCATGGGCTTTAGGTCCCTGGAGTAGAGAAGGGGCTTGAAAATACAGCTTACTGTTTTTCCCATGATGGGTTTATGACACATTCTTCCAGTGGCTATTTGATGGCTGGGATTCTAACTAACTTACATCAGGGAGTTCAAGGGGTAGACAACTGTTGGTTATACGCCAGCAGATTAAGAAGCAGATCAGTACTTGCTAAGCCTTCTCCCTTGCTCACCTTAGTGATAACTCCAGGTCTACTAAGCCCTCCTGGAAGGAATTTGTCCACACATTAAGCACCCCAACTTTTATAGCTTCCACCCAAAAGACCGGATCTTCAATCTTCTAGCTCTGAGACTAGAGGGGAATGGCCATGTGCAACTTTTCCTAGATCACTAAACAAAGAGGTGGTTTTGAGGCGGTTTTCAATACGCATGCAAATACCTTCAGGGGCTATACATTTTGGGAACAGTGTGAAGAAGGTGCTTACAAAGTGGAGGTCTCTGTGTTTCCCCAGAAGTAGTTTATGGCACACTCTTTTAAAGGCTACATGACAGTTGGTTCCCAACTAACTTGCACTGAGATTTAAAGGGGGCAGTCAACAAGTAACCCTCTGGCAGCCTGGGCAGTAGCTCAGCACTTCCTGAGCTTTTTCCTGTGACTCGCTTCAGCAATAACTCCAGGTCTATTAATTGCTCCTGGAAGGAGTTTGTCTATATATTGAGTGTCCCAACTTTTAAAGTATCCACCTCTCCAGTTTGGGATTGCATCCTAACTCTTGGAGCAGAAAGGACTAGGCATATGTGAGTCTTGTTAGATGACGGAAGAAAGAGGTAGTATAACAGGTTCACAGATATTTCTGGAGCTACATTTCATGGGAACAGTGAAGAAAAGGGGCTGAATTGTTCACTTCCTATTTTCTTTCCAGAAGGGGTTTACTGGATATTCTTCTAGTGGCTACTTGATGATCGGGCCTCTAACTCACTTGCATTAGGGAGCTAACTGGGCAAACAGTAGTGTTCAGGCAGTCTAAGCAGGAACTTAACAACCTTAGCCTTTCCTCTGACTCAATTCAGTGATAAATCCAGGTCTATCCATTTCTCCTGGGAAGAGTTTGTCCATGGACTAAATGTAACAACTTCTATAATTCTCCCCAAGGGACTGTATCCTTTATTATCTAGCTCTGGGAAGCACAGAACTTTGCATTCCTGAAACTTTCTAGGCCACAGAAAACAAAGACATAGACATATAACAGGCTTATTTCCAGCAGCTATTTCCCCAGGATCAGAGGGTACAGACAGAAAGCAAGCACAGGCATTTGCCATGGAGACTCTCAAACTTACTGCAGAACAAGTGGGAGAAAAAAACCTATATTCATCTTCCACAGTGAGATAGAAGAAACTGGAATAAGCATTCAAACCTCAACTTTCCCAATTGCATCTAGAGGATCTGGCTTCTACTTTAATGATTATAGAGTACTTACAGGTCATGCCACATCCTAATCTCTAGGGACATACCAACAACAGAGACAGTAGTATAGGCAAGGATTTGAGAGGCACCTTAAAATCTCTAATTTAATTGGTAAAATCTTCTCCTACATAAGACCAGTCTGGAAGAGGCAGTTGTTTTCTTTAATGACCAGAACCAACACAGAAACAAGTAAAATTAAGAAGCAGGAAAATGTATTCCAAATAAAAGGACAAGATAAAAATTTATAGAAACCAACCTGAGCAAATTAGAGATATGTGATTTACCAGACAGGGAATTCAAAATAATGGTCATAAAGATGCATACTGAGGTCTGAAGAACAATGTGAGAACAAACTGAGAACTTCAACAAGGAGATTAAAAAGCATAAAAGAGTACCAAACAGAAATCATAGAGCTAAATGATACTATAACTGAACTAAAAAAAAAAAAATCAGTAGAGGAGTTCAAAAGTGGACTAGATTAAGCAGAAGAAAGGATCAATGAAGTTGAAGACAGGTCACAGGAGATCATCAAACCTGAGGAGTAAAAAGAAAAAAAGAATGCAAAAGAGTAAAGATAAAATACTTAGAAGACACCATAAAGCAGGACAACTGACATTATTGGTGTTCCAGAAAGAGAAGAGAGAGAAAGAGTCAGAAGACATATTTAAATAAATAATAGCAGAAAACTTCTCAGGCTTGGATAAAGAAATAGACAAATCCAGAAAACCCAAAGGACACACAATAAGACAAATCTGAAAAGATCCACACAGGACATATCATAACAAATTATCAAAAGTTAAAGATGGGAAGAGAATTGAAAGCTGCAAGGGAAAAGCAAATTGTCACATAAAAGGGAACTTTCCTAAGAATATCAGCAGATTTCTCGGCAGTAACCTTGCAGTCCAGAAGAGAATGGAATGATACATTCAAAGTCCTAAAAAAAAAGAAAATGGTCAACCGAGAATACCCAGCAATCCCATCTTTCAAAAAAAGAAGTGATAAAGACCTGAAACAAAAGCTGAGAAAGTTTATTATCATTAGACCTGCCTTACAAGCAATGCAAAGGGAGTCCTTCGGGCTGAAGAAAGAGGACACTAATTAGTAACATATGAACATATGAAAGTATAAAACTCACCGGTAAAAGTAAGGATGTTGTTAAATTCAAAACACTATAATACTATAATGGCAGTGAATAAATCAATTACATCTTTAGCATAAAGGCTAAAAGGCAAAACTACTAAAAGCAACTAAAATTACAAGAACTACTAAAAGCAACTTAAACTATAAATTACAAAAAGATGTAAAGTGTGATATTAAAAACATAAAAGATAAGATTAGAGGGAGTAAAAGTGTAGAGTTTGTTTATGCAATCAAAATTATTTAAGTTATTATCAACTTAAAATAGCACCTTTTAAGTATAAGATGTTTTATGTAAACCACAGGGTAGTCATAAAGCAAAAGCCTATAATAGATACACAGACACTAAAAAGATGAGATCCAAAGCATACCATTACAGAAAACCATGAAACCACAAAGGAAGAAAGCAAGAGAGGAAGAATGGAACAAAGTATCTACAAAATAACCAGAAAAAAGTTTTTAGCAAAATGGCACTGGTAAATCCTTACCTGTCAATAATTACTTTGAATATAAATGAATGAAATCATCTAATCAAAGAACATAAAGTGTCTGAATGGATAACAAAAACAAGACTCAATGCCACCTACAAGAAATTCACCTTACTTTCGAGGACACTCATAGTCTGAAAGTGATGGGTTGGAAAAAGACATTCCATGCTAATGGAAACCAAAAAAGAGCAGTGATAGCTATACTTATTTCTGACAAGATAGACTTTTGGTCGAAAACAGCAAAAAAGAGACAAAGAAGCTTATTATATTGTGATAAAGGAGCCAATTCATATCTGAATTCATATCTGAGCAGCTAAATACATAAAGCAAACATTAAGAAATGTGAAGACAGACAGACTTCAACACAACAATAGGGAATTTAATACCCCACTTTCAACAATAGACAGATTAGCAAGACAGAAGTGAGGAAATATTGGACTTGAACTACATTTTAGACTAAATGGATTTAACAGACATATGTGGAACATTTCACCCAACAGCAATAGAATACACATTCTTCTCAAGAGCATCTGGAACATTCTCCAGGATAGATCTCATGTTAGTCCACAAAAAAGTCTTAATAAATTTAAGAATGTTGAAATCATATCAAATACTTTTTCTAATCACAATAGTATGAAACTAGAAATCAGTAATAGGAGGAATCAGAAAAATTTTTAAAAATGTGGAAATTAAACAGTATACTTCTGAACAACTATTGGGTCAAAGAAGAAATTAAAAGGGAAATAAAAAATATATTGAGCTAAATAAAAATGGAAACAATATACCAAAACCTATGGGATACAGGCAAAAGCATTTCTAAGAGGAAAACTCATAGCACTAAATACTTTCATCAGGAAAGAAGAAAGATCTTGAATAAACAACCTAACATGATAAGGAACTAGTGAAAGAAGAACAAACTAAACCCAAAGTTAGCAGAAGGAAAAACAAAGAGCAGAGCAGAAATAAATGAAATGGAAACTAGAGAATAATACAAAAGATCAATGAAACTGAGTTAGTTTTTCAAAAAGATTGGTTTTTGTTAAGATTGGTATTTTGAAAAGCTAAACAAAATAGACAAATCCTTAGCTAGACTAAACGTAAAAAGAGAGAAGACTCAAACGAAATCAGAAATAAAAGAGGAGACATTATAACTGATACCACAGAAATACCAAGGATTGTAAGAGACTACTATGAATGCAAATAAATTTGACTATACGGAAGAAATGGATAAATTCCTTGAAACATATAACCTATCAAGACTTAATCAGAAAGAAATCAGAAATCTGAACAGACAAATAACAATCAAGGAGACTGAATTAGTAATCATACGTCTCCCATCAAGAAAAAGACCAGGACCAGATGGTCTCATGGCTAAACTCTACCAAGCATTTAAAGAAGAACTAATACCAATCTTTCTCAAACTCTTTCAAAAAATTGAGGAGGAAGGGATACATCCATACTAATTTTATGAGGCTAGCATTACCTTGATGTAAAAGCCAGAAAAAGACTACCAGGAAAAAAAAAACAAACAAAAAACTACAGGCCAATATCACTGATGAATATAGATCCAAAAATCTTCAACAAAATGCTAGCAAGCCATATGCAATGGTACCTTAAAAGGATCATTCATTATGATCAAGTTGGATTTATCCTTGGGATGCAAGTACAGTTCAACACATGTAAATCAATAAATATGATTCACCTTATTAATATAATGAAGCACAGAAATTAGATGATCATCTCAATAGATGTAGAAAAAGCATTTGACAAAATCAAACATCCCTTCCTGACAAAAATTCTCAAGAAATTTGTTTATAGAAGAAGTGTTCCTTAAAACAATAAAGACCACATATGACAACCTCACAGCTATCATCATGTATAATGGTGAAAAATTGAAGAGTTTTTCTCTAATATCAGGAAGGAACAAGATAAGGATGCCCACTCTCACTACTTCTGTTCAACATAGTGGTGGAAGTCTTACTAGGGGAATTAGGTAAGAAAAAGAAATAAATGTCATCCAAATAGGAAAGGAAAATGTGAAATTGTCTCTCTTTGCTGATGACCTAATTTTATAAAAGAATTCCCTATAAACTTCACCAAAAAAAAGTTATAGCTGATAAATTTAGTAAAATTGCAGGATATAAAATCAACTTATAAAAATCAGTAGCATTTCTATGCACTAATGATATACTATCTGAAAAAGAAATTAAGATGAAAGTCCCATTTGCAATAGCATAAAAATAAAATACTGAAAGAGTAAATTTAAACAAGTAGGTGACAAAACTGTATACTGAAAACTATAAAGCATGATGAAAGAAATTGAAGATGACACAAATAAATGAAGCCATCTCCATGGATTAAAAATTAATAGTTAAAATATCCATACTTTCCCAAATGATCTACAGGTTAAATACAATCCTTACCAAAATTCCAATGTCATTATTTACAGAAATAGAAAAAAAAAACCCTTAAAATTTGTATGTGACCACAAAAGACCTCAAATATCCAAAACAACCTTGAGCAAAAAGAACAAACCTGGAGGCATCACATTACTGGATTTTAAAATATATTAGAAAGCCATAGTAATCAAAACAGTGTGGTACTGGCATAAAAGTAGACACATTGACAAATGGAATAGGATAGACATCGCAGAAATCAACCCTCACATCTATGGTCAATTGATTTATGACAAAGATGCTAAGAATGCACAATGGGGAAAGGACAATCTCTTCAGTAAATGGTATAGGGAAAATTGGATATTCACATACAAAAGAATAAAAATGGACCCTTATTTCATCCCTTATACAAGAATCAACTCAAAATGGATTAAAGACTTAAGTGTAAGACCAGAAACTGTAAAAGTACTAGAAGAAAACAGGAAAAAAGCTCCATGACATTAGTATGGGCAGAGATTTCTTGGATATGACCCCCAAACATAGGCACTAAAAGCAAAAAGTAGGCAAATGGGATTGCATCAAACTAAAGAGCTTCTGCCCAGCAAAAAAAGCAATTAACATAGTGAAGAGACAATTCACAGATTTGGAGAAAATATTTATAAATCACATGTTTTGTAAAGGGCTAATATTAAAAATATATAAGGAACTCAAACTACTCAATAGCTAGGAAACAAATAATGCCATTAAAAAATGGGCAAAGGACCAGGCAATGTGGCTCATGTCTGTAAACCCAGCACTGTGGGAGGTTGAGGTGGGAGGATTGCTTGAGGCCAGGGGTTCAAGACCAGCTGGTCAACACAATGATACCCCGTCTCTACCAAAAAATAAAAAAAATTAGCCAGATGTGGTGACACATGCTGGTAGTCCCAGGTAGCTGGGACACATCTGGGAGGCTGCAGTGGGAGGATGGCTTGAGCTTAGGAGTTCAAGGCTACAGTGAGCTATGATCACACCACTGCACTCCAACCTGGATGACAGAGCAAGATCCAGTATTAAAAAAAGGAAAGAAAAAAAGGACTGTAGTAGACACTTCTCAAAATGAGGCATACAAATACACAAATATAAATGGCCATGAAATATATTAAAAAAATGTTCAATATCTCCAGTCATTGGAAAAATGCAAATTAAAACCACAATGAGATATCACTTCATACATTTATGGGTGAAACTTCATACATTAAGGGTATGAAGTTTCAGTTAAACAGGAATTATAGGTTTTAGTGATCTATTACACAGCGTGGTGTCTGTAGTCAACAATACTATATTTGAGATTGGCTATTATAAAAAAGATGAAAGATAGCAAATGTCGGCAAGGATGCGGAGAAAGGGAACATTTATACACTGTTGGTGATATTGTAAAGCAGTATAGTTATTTTGTAAAACAGTATGGAGGTTCCTCAAGAAACTAAAAATAGAACCATCATATGACCCAGCAATTCCACTTCTGAATGTATTGCCAAAGGAATCGAAATCAGTGTGGGTTGAAGAGATGTCTGTACTCCTGTGTTCATTGCAGCATTATTCACAGTAGCCAAGATACGGAAAAAACCAAAGTACCCATCAACAGATGAATAGATTTTAAAAATGTGGTTTATATACAAGGTGGAATACTATTCAGCCTTTAAAGTAGGAAATTCTGCCATTAGCAACAACACGGATGGACCTAGAGAATGTTATGTTGAGTGAAATAAGCCAGATACAGAGAAACAAATACTGCATGATCTCAGTTACACTGGAATCCAAAAAAGTTAAACTTATAGAAGTAGAGATTAGAACGGTGGTTACCAGAGGGTGGGGGTGGGGGTGATAGGGTGGCATGGACAAGGAAATGAGAGATGTTGGTCAAAGGGTATGAAGTTTCAGTTAAACAGAAAGCATAGGTTTTAGTGATCTATTACACAGCATGGTGACTGTAGTCAACAATACTATATTGTGTATTTCAAAATAGCTAAAAGAATGGATTTTAAATGTTCTAACCACAAAGAACTGATAAATATTTGAGATTGATAGATATGTTAATTAGCCTGATTTGATCATTCCATAATATATGCATATATCAAAACATCACATTTTACCCCATAAATAGATACAATTATTATTGGTAAATTAAAACTAAAATTTAAAAAAGAGAAAAAAATATTTAGGGACCCTGTCATAAGGATGAGCTATTATCTTTACCAGGAGAAGCTTTTCCCTTAAAATGTCTATTGTCACCTAAGTTCATCTATTTGCCCTTATGGCTCTGAAGGGGCTGAGACAAGTTTTCTAATTCTTAAACTTCTAAGTGTCTCACTCCATTTAACAAGCTTCTGATGGTTCATTGTCTACTTTATGCCATTCATTTATTGATCCCCTATGCAGTGCTAGATCCTGGGCTGACTACTGTGAAGAAAACAAGCATAAATAGCACATTTCTATGACCCTGACTTTCAAGAAGCTTCTGGGCCAGTAGCAAAAACATACATAGAAACAACCAAGCATTATACAAATACATGAAAAAAATAGGTATTTCTTAGCAGTATATAGTACATGGGAACCCGGAAGGGAATAATCAGTTCTACCTGGAGAATCTCTGAGATGGTTTCCTAATGAGGTGAAACTTCATTTGGGTCTTTGAAGATAAATTGTATTTTGACAGTTGAAGAATGTGTAAAATGGAAATCTAGATTTAAGAAATGGAATGAACTTGTAAGGCTTGAAAATGCAAGGCATCGGCCGAATGATCCAAGATGGCTGATCGCTAACATCTTGGGATTGCAGCTCCCAGTGAAATCTCAGACAACGAGAGGATGCCACACTTTCAGACAAATTTTGGTTGCTCACAGAGCAGAAGATTCCCAGTGGAGGAGCTCCACGGGTCGCCAGCGCGACTCTTGTGGGTGGTGCAGCGGTTGTGCCGGCACCTCAGCACGGCAGCTCTTGGTGCAGAGTAAACGGGACTGGTTCCCCTTCTGACTGAGGTTTGGAGCTCCAGGAAGGCAGAGTCGCCTATTATGGACTCAAGAAGGAAGCCAGACTGGAGATTCCCGGGCAGAAAAGCACCATCAGTCTTAACGCTGCTGTTCTGGCCCTGGGAATTAACAACTTGGACGTCCACTCAGAGACCTAATTTGAAAGTTGGTAATTACAAAGACGACAGGTGGATAAATTTACAATGATGGGAAGAAACCAGCGTAAAAAGGCTGAGAATACTCAAAATCAGAACGCCTCTCCCTCTAAAGATGATCACGCTTCCACATCAACAATGGAACAAGGCTTGATGGAGAACGAGCGCATCCCAATGACAGAATCACGCTTCAGGGAATGGATAATAAGAAACTTCTGTGAGTTAAAAGAACACGTTGTAGCTCAACGTAAAGAAACTAAGAACTTTGAAAAAAGGTTTGACGAAATCCTAATGAGAATAGACAACTTAGAGAGGAATATAAGTGAATTAATGGAACTGAAGAATACAATGAAGGAACTCCAAGAAGTATGCACAGGTTTAAACACTCGAATTGTTCAAGCAGAAGAAAGGATATCAGAGGTTGAAGTCCAACTTAATGAAATAAAACGAGAAGACAAGATTAGAGAAAAAAGGATAAAAAGGAATGAGCAAAGTCTCCAAGAAATGTGGGACTATGTGAAAAGACCAAATTTACGTTTGATAGGTGTACCAGAATGCGACGGAGAGAATGAATCCAAGCTGGAAAATATTCTTCAGGATATTATTCAGGAAAATTTTCCTAAACTAGCAAAGCAGGACAATATTCAACCCCGGCTAATACAGAGAACACCACAAAGATATTCCTCAAGAAGAGCAACCCCAAGGCACATAATGGTTAGATTCACCAGGGTTGAAACAAAGGAGAAATTACTAAGGGCAGCCAGAGAGAAAGGTCAGGTTAATTACAAAGGCAAGCCTATCAGACTTACAGCAGATCTCTCAGCAGAAACCCTACAAGCCAGAAGAGAGTGGGGGCCAATATTCAACATCCTTAAAGAACAGAACTTTCAGCCCAGAATTTCATATCCAGCCAAACTAAGCTTCACAACCGAAGGAAAAATAAAATCTTTTACGAACAAGCAAGTACTCAGAGATTTTTATTATCACCAGGCCTGCTTTACAAGAGCTTCTGAAAGAAGCATTACACACAGAAAGAAACAACCAGTATTAGCCTTTCTAAAAATATACCAAAAAGTAAAGAGCATCAACATAACGAAGAATTTACATCAACGAATGGATAAAACAGCCAGTTAACATCAAATGGCAGTAACCCTAAATTTAAATCGACTAAATCCCCCAATCAAACGACATAGCCAAAACCCAACGGCATGTTACATCCAGACCCATTTCACATGCAAGGATACACAAAGACTCAAAACAAAGAATGGAGGAAGATTTACCAACCAAATGGAGAGCAAAAATAAATAAATAAATAAAAAGCAGGAGTTGCAATTCTCGCATCTGATAAAATAGATTTGAAAGCAACAAAGATATAGTGGTAAAAGGATCAATGCAACAACAAGAGCTAACGATCCTAACACCCAGATACATAGAGATTTAGACTCAATCAGACAGAAAATTAATAAGGATATCAAGGACTCGAACTCAGATCCGGAACAAGTAAACTTAATAAATATTTATAGAGCTCTCCACTTTAAATACACAAAATATACATTCTTGTCAATACCACATCATACCTACTCCTAGGTTTAAATGAAACATTGATTGGCCATTATTAATACCCATTTTTATTAGAATAAAGCAACATTTCTGTTCTCTCTCCCTCTTTTTCTTCCTCTTTCTTCCTCCCCTTCACTCCTTTTTTTCTTTTCTTCTCTCAAAAAAAGAAATCAACTTGTAGACCTCTAGATCCAGGTCGGCAATGTCTCTCTCATTGCTTGATTTTCTTCCTTCCCTTCTCTCTCTCCCTCCCTCCCTCCCTCCCTCCCTCCCTCCCTCCCTCCCTTCCTCATTTCCTCCCTTCCTCATCTCCTCCCTTCCTGCCTTCCTCCCTTCCTAAAAAAATAAAATAAAATAAAATAAAAAAGAAAATGCAAGGCATCTTCTGCTATGGTCAGTTGAGGTTGGAACATGGGGTGTATAGATAGAGTTAAGGTGTTGAGATAGGAAAGGTAGGTTGGTGCTGGACTTTGGAAGGTGTTTAATTCCAAGGGGATTGAAACATAATTCTCCAGGCAAGGGAGAGCCATTGACATTTTCTGAGGAGGGCAGTGGTCTAAATGAGCTATGTTTTATAAACATCATTCTGGCTGCAGTGTAAAGAATGGGTGAAGTTGTGGGCAGAGAAACCCAGTAAGAAGCTTATCCAAACAAGAGGAAAGGAAAAAGAGACTCAAGACTATTTTATCAAATCCTGAACCACTTATAATTTTTTTTTTTTTGAGACAGAGTCTTGCTCTGTCACCAGGTGCCAGGCTGGAGTGCTGTGGCGTGATCTTAGCTCACTGCAACCTCCGCCTCCCCAGTTCAAGCAATTCTCCTGCCTCAGCCTTCCAAGTAGCTGGGACTACAGGCGCATGCCACCACACCCAGCTAATTTTTGCATTTTAGTAGAGACGGGATTTCACCATGTTGGCCAGGATGGTCTCGATCTCTTGACCTCGTGATCTGCCCACCTCGGCCTCCCAAAGTGTTGGGATCACAGGTGTGAGCCACCGTGCTCAGCAATAATTTTTTTTTTCTGCTAAATTTGGGAAATGTCCAACTGTAGGGTAAGACTTTCTCTACTCTTTAAAATATTTGACCATGCAGATTTACTGTCTATATAGACAGGAGCAGGCATAATAAACATGCCTGTCATAGAAGAGAAAAGAACTATTCTAACAACCTAATCTACTTGATTCTTTCTTCTTTTAATTTGTGTAAATTTAAGGGGCACAACTACAGTTTTGTTACATGGCTATATTGCTTAGTGGTTGAGTCTGGGTTTTTAGTGTGACATCACTTGAATAATGCACATAATACCCATTAAATAATTTCTCATCCCTCACCCAACTCTCACCCTCCTCCCCTTCCTTTAATTTAGAAAAGGATGATTTCCGGAAATACTTATAAAGAATGAGGGCAGTAATTTAGTTTTTAAAAAGCAGATATAAGAAGGGCATTTCTAAACTCTGTTAGACTGTTAGTATCAACGAGGCATTTATGGCCCAGCTAGAGTTTTCAAGGCCCATCTGGAAGAAAAAAGACCTCACAAGCCCCAGTTAAATTCAAAGAACCGGACATAGTCTCATAAGAAAACAACCAAGGATACCATGCCCTACACATGATAAGAGGTTTTGATAAGAAAATGCTCCAGCAGTGTTGTTTTCCTCAATCCTTTTTTTTTTTTTTTTTAAATTAAAAGAATTCTGTTAGCTTTATGAATCCTGGTGGCTTCAATAATTCAAGGCAGGAAGCCAAAGGCAGGAGAGGAGGTTGAATATTTTCAGAGGACTCAGTTGTCAGTTCACAGTGGCCATATCCAAGGAGTTAAGTTTCTGTTGTTACATAAAATTGAACATGAACACTCTTTAGTAATGTGTATCTTATTCAATTAAATTCAACTTTTTTTTGTGGTGTATCTATTATGTGTAAGCCACTGATCTGGAGTAAAAAGATGAACAAGAAATTATCTTGGTTTTTTTCTATAAATGGGAGAGCAGAGATATTTATTTCCCTATCTGTATTTGATTAGAAATCTTCTCATTATCCTCCTGCAGATGAAATAAAAATCATAGAGGGAGGAGGTAAAATGAAATAATGGTAGCAAATTATTTTATTTGTATTATTATTTTTCTATTTTGCTGTTAGAGACTTGGCTGAATTTTTGTTCTGATCACTCTGTAAAGTTTATTTTTCTCATCTGAAATATGGGGGTAATAATTACAAACCCAACCCAGTGAATGTGCCCAGCCCAGGGCTGCTGGAGCTCAATAAATTAGGTTTATTTTCTCTCCTAATGGATCAGATTCTTCAGCATCACAACCTTCTCAAATGAGTTTACTATTTCTTTTGAGGTCCCATGGCACTATTTCTTTTCTCCTTTTCTTTTCTTTTTTCCATTTTCTTTGTTTTTTTTTTTCTTCTCCCCTGTGACGGTTTCTCTTCCCTTCTTACCTTCCACAGCTGACTTTCCTCTGCTTCCTGATACTAAATGTCTGTCTCTTGATTCAAATAGGGAATTGAAATTTCCATTTTAAGACCGTTGTGTTTATCATATAAATTCTTAGGTTCCCAATTCTAAATGACAGGTGAATGTAATGTTTCATGTTAATTTCAAGAAACATGGTGGTATCTTTTAGTTTGTTTAGCCTTGTCATCTCCCATTCTTCCTAGAGAAGGGATCTAGTGAGAAGGAATGGAAGGTAAGATTAGGAAGTGAGAACAAAGATCAGGTTATGGAAGGACTTGAATACTAAATGAAGAAGTATAGACTATGTTTGAGACATCACTGTAAACCCTATAGGTTTTTGTTTTTATTTTCCAGGAGGAATCATATTCCTCAGACTTAGGTTATTATAAAAATAAGTGAATAGGTGAAAATGTTTTCAGTTTTTCACGTAAGGAAAACTTCTTAAAGGCATCACTATAGTTAAATAATAAGAAAACTGAAAAAAAAAACCAGTATTTTGGTGAGATTTATGTGTCAAATAAATGAGAAACTGGCTCTAAATAATAAAACAGAAAAAACAGTATTTTGGTGAGATTTATGAGTCTAGTAAATGAGAAACTGGCTATATGGATTTGTAATAATTAAAGTCAATGCAAAAAGTACAATGATAGTTTTTGACTCAAATATTGACTCAATATAAAAGGAAAATATATCTGCTCCAAAGAAGGGCCCCCCTTAGGGAGGATTCACTAGAACCGAGGTCGAGGATACCTATAAAGTCATAGCTATAAATTATGGAAAAGGCTTATATAATTGGGATTTTACTTTAATCTCAAGTCATTTTCGCTGATTTGGACACCGTGTGTTCCACATTCCCAGAAGTAGTTAACTTTTGACTATCTATGAAAAAGACTGCCAAGTAATTTAATATTCTAAAAAAGATGTGATGATATTTAAAGTGCTTGGGAGCACAAATCATAGAATGCCTCCATGTGTTTCAAAAAAACACCTTATATGTAATTTATACACTATCTACAGATGATTTTTTTTTTTTTTTTGAGATGGAGTCTCACTCTGTTGCCCAGGCTGGAGTGCAGTGGCATGATCTCAGCTCACTGCAACCTCCATTTCCCAGGTTCAACAGATTCTCGTGCCTCAGCCTCTCAAGTAGCTGGCATTACAGGGGTACATGACCATACCCGGCTAATTTTTGTATTTTTGGAAGTGACGGGGTCTCACCATGCTGGCCAGGCTGGTCTCCAACTCCTGGCCTCAAATGATCTGTCTGCCTCGGCCTCCCGAAGTGCTGGGATTATAGGTGTGAGCCATCACCCCAGCCTACAAATGATTTTTATTATCTGCTAAAACTTTCCCAGCAATTCGGGAGGCCGAGGTGGGTGGTTCACGAGGTCAAGAGATCGAGACCATCCTGTTCAACAAGGTGAAACCCCGTCTCTACTGAAAATACAAAAAATTAGCTGGGCATGGTGGTGCATGCCTGTAGTCCCAGCTACTCAGGAGGCTGAGGCAGGAGAATTGCCTGAACCCAGGAGGCAGAGGTTGCAGTGAGCCGAGATCATGCCATTGCACTCCAGCCTGGGTAACAAGAGCGAGACTCCGTCTCAAACAAAACAAAACAAAACAAAAACAGAAAAAACTTTCCTAAGGACATTTATGAAGGCTCATTTTATTAGTTTGGTTTTAGTATACATTTGAAGGTAAATTTACACGTATAAAATCTCAAAATTGTCTCAATTATTAACAAAGTAGTAGATTTTTATATATGTGTATATAAACTTAAAATATATATGTATATTTTTAACATATTATACCAAGTAAATTAGATACATTTCAAAGATGAAAAACAGGTTATAAGAGCAAAGCACATTCATATGAATAAATTGGCAGTCATTACTTGATTTTTAGATCTGCCACCTGATTCATTTATTTGCAATTAGTATTTGCTGATTAGAACTAGAAACTTCCTTTTGCTAATAGGGTTCAGAATATTTTGAAAGATAAAACGTCAAACTCTTATTTCATTAAAGTCATTGAGCACAATTATAAATTACATATGAGAATCGTTATATTAAATTTGACTTAAGAACTAGGGGATTATGTGACCCATGCTGAAAATATCATAAAGAACAGTATAGTATGTACAGCTGACTTCAATATTCACTTTTTTCCTCTGTAAAATTTTATGTCTATATATTTAGGGTGGAAAGGGAATCTGAACTATTGTTCTATATAAATAAAAGCTCGCCATTATGCATTAACTTCCATTTTCCTTGTAGTTCGGCTAGAAGCAGTTTTTCTTTTTTGCTCATAATTTCTGGATATTTATGTAAATTCTCAATTCAGGTCCCATGATGTTTACAGCCTTTTCCTTTTGAAGGTGTTCTTAGAATAGCTCTGGTATTCTCAAGAGCAAAGAGCATGTGTTTTACATACTTTGTATCTCTTCAAGGGCCTGGAACCGTGTTTTGTACACACCACAAACTTTTTGTTTGTTTTGAGAAGGAGTTTCTCTCTGCTGCCCAGGCTGGAGTGCAGCGGTGTGATCTTGGCTCACTGCAACCTCTGCCTCCCAGGTTCAAGCGATTCTCCTGCCTCAGCCTCCTGAGTAGCTGGGAATATAGTTGTGTGCCACCATGCCTGGTTAATTTTTGTATTTTTCCTTTTTTAGCGGAGATGGGGTTTCACCATGTCGGTAAGGCTGGTATCAAATTCCTGACCTCAGGTGATGTGCCTGCCTCAGCCTCCTAAAGTGCTGGGATTACAGGCCAGCCTCTCACTGCGCCTGGCCACACTAAAAACTTAATAAAACTTTTTAAACGATGATGGTGTTAGGATTGATGGTGGTGGTGATGGCAGTGATGATGATAGTGGTGGTGCTACGCTGGGCCACATAGCAGTTTCAGATTACCTAAAACATAATGGCATCCATTGCACTATGAAGCCAGGCAGTGGGCTATTTAAAAATGGCTGTAGTTTAAATACAGCTTGTATTTTTTTAAGCATATAGGGTAAGAGTGTAGAGACTCTGTAGCTGGAGTGCCTAAGTTAAAAATTCTTGCTATTCCACTTACTAGCTCTGAAACCTTGTGCAGGTACCTTAATTGCTCCATGCCTCAATTTTCTCATCTGTAAAATGGAGATAGTAATAGTATCTACTCTTAAGGGCTGTTATACAGATTAAATGGTTGACAGTTATATAATGGACCTAAAAGAGTTTCTACTACACAGTAAATAGTTGATAAGTGGTAGCTATTATTTTTATTATTAAATGAAGTTTTAAAATAAAAAGATACATGCTCATTATAGAAAACAGAAAAAAGAATATCACCCAGTGTTCCATCTCCCAGAGCAACCACTTGTTAGTATTCTGATATATTTACTTTTATTGTTTTCACAGCTTTTTAAATAAACAATTAAAAAAATTCATTTGAATTATGTTTTAAGCTGCTTTTGTCTTTGGAGGAAAAGAAAACTGAAATCGTTCACTTCAACGTCCAGTGATCTCTTTTTATGAAAGTTGCGTGATGCTGGTAGGTCATATCTCAACTCTGCAATAACATCGATCTCGATTTTCTGTTCTGCAACTTTCTTTTGAATGTGTTTTGTCATTGAGGATTTGTGCAAAATATATACAACTGTCTTTGCCATTTCTGAAGCAGTGTTCAGTGAAGTTATATCTCTGAATATAACTTCCTTTATTATATGTGGTCCCAAAGTGAGGATTCATGATGACTGTATCTAATGACTTGGACATTCTACTAAATTATGAGCACATATCACAGTAAAACATAACAACATTTCCTGACTCAAACTCTTCCACGTTCCTATTAAATATTTTCAATGCATCTTCATCTATGTTCAATACAACCACAATCCTGCTCCTCCCATTGCAGCTGGGATGCTAAGTGCTCCATTACCAGGTTCTAGATCTGTAACCACTTTAATTTCAATGTCATCCCATGTGTAGAGGATTGTATAGAGCACACAAGCTTAAATATGCATCCTGGTTGGGTACTATTCTAGAAGTAGGCTGGCTATTTGAATCCATCCACTTATTGCAGCTGACACTAGTCCTTTAAGCCTTAATTTCTTCATTTTTTTTTTTAAAGTGTGGGCTTGCAGGGTTTAGCGGTGCACCTTTGCTGGGGCTGAAACTTCTAATTTTTACTGGTTGAATAATTATATATCCTAAGTTATACAACTTAGTAGTGTGGTCTTAGAATTGATAAGATATGCAGTTGACAAAATTACGTAAAAACATTTGGCAATCATTATAAAAATGACATATTCAGACTGGAAACATGGAAAAATGTTTAAGATAGGGTTAAGTGAAAAAGGCAGAATGTAAAATTAACATGGGTATGCTATGTATACAAGTATATAAAATTGAATGTGCAAGGTAAAGTTACTATTAGTGGGGTAGGATTGTGTATAATTTATTGTAATTATCATTATTAGCCTTATTATTAATGTTGTAATGGTTACTTTAACCTTCCTATGTCAAATTTATTTTTAAAAACACGGTGCCCAGTTGAATTGTAATTGTTCCGTGGCTGATGACAGTGTGAACCCTGCTATCCTTGCCTTGTACTCACAAGCTTAGCATTGGGATAGTTTGAGCAAATGGAGCCATGGTGATACATATCCTTATGTTCAATTCAGCAGTGTCAGTCAGATGCAGTGTCATGGCACCCTGGGACCAGCATTCCATTGGCAGGAAAGGGTCGAGCATGTGTTGAGAGGAAGGAGGAAGAGAAAAAGATACAGGTAGGGTCAAAAGGAAGAGGTGGAGGATGCAAGATTTATGACAAGAGAAGTTCAGGAGGGCAAGTTTCCCTGAACCATAAGCTGTTGCAAACATTGACAACTTTGAATCACATATACTGTTTTAAATGATACTGTATCCTCTCTATGAATATCTATATCTCCTTTGCCATCATTTCTTGATATTTAAATAAAAAGGAGTATTTTAGTTGGAGATTACATGCCATCTCCACTGGCAATCCTGAGGAGGGTGGGGTGAGTGGCCCATAGTAATTTGGCAGGGGACATTGAGGAGAACATTTGTAAAACCTGTTAAAAAAAAAAGGTCACAGGACAAATAACCATTCAAACTGCCTGAGGTTTGCCTAATGAAGCAGCCAGATTATTATGCCGTACATCCTACCCTGCCAATGGTAACTTGACCCTGGCCCAGATGAATAACAATATTTGCCAGGTTTCAATGAATTCCAATAGCAGTAAATTCACTAACTGATTTTGAGAGAGGGATGCCTGAGGTATAGGCTGGTGAAAAGTCTAAAGGTGTTCAGAAACACTCATTTGTTGGACTCATTTTAGAAGCATCTCTTAAAACGGAGGGATGAGTTGTCTCTCTTTCACAGAATGACTGTCTGCTGCCAGATCAGATTTTCCCCATAAGGCCTCTCTTGTTGAGGAGGGTAGCAATAGCAAGTAGCTTGGACATATGGAGCTTTTCTTAATTAAAAAAAAAATGCTATTTAAAACCAAAAGGACATTTTAATTTAATTTTACCTCTTGGGAAAAAGAAAATAATAGCAATATATATTTTCCTTTTCACACAATTTTTATAAAACTTTATCTCTGGGAGTTTTATTTTACTTCCAGCCTGGGGAAGATTATGGTTTCACGGTTGCAGAGGGCTTCTGTTGAATGTAGTTGCTGAAACTGTCTGGAGCCTATGTTTTACTAAAAGCGACATCAAAAAGCAGAAAATAGTCCCTGCAAAAGGAGCAGAAAGTAGTTCATGCCATGGCACTTGCAGAAATATAAGAGCAGTGAAAAATTTAATACTCAGAAGCAAAAACAGGAAGGACAAGAAATTCACTTTCAGGGAGAGCTGAAGGACTTTGGAGGACTTCCTCCGTAATCCTATCTTCTCTCCCTGTGTTTGTGTAACTAATCCCCACCATCTGCGCAAACAGATCAAGGGACACGCATCTTTGGGGTGTTTCTCTGGGAGACAGTTTCTATCTCTGAATTGAGGTGGATGACTGGCACTAATTGATTCCACCTTAGAAGGCTGAATGGGATGGTTAACGAGTGCAGTTTCCATAGCGCATTTCAAAATGAGTCTGCACAAAATTACAGGAAAAAAAAGAGTGGAACTTTGAAGGTTTTCTGGCTTATTAAATTTTCCAGCAGTTTAATGATTGACTAAATACATATTAGCAAGTTTAAAACCTAGGAACACTGGGCAGATAGACCTAACTAGGCTTTTGAGCAACTCATTGGGGACCGGAGAATGTAGGGAGCTGATGTGAATATTCCACCACACTTTGGCTGACTGAGGCATAGGCAGGGCTGGGATAGGCATGTGTCATCCCTGGACTGGCTCCAGAAGGAGGTGACAGATTGTCCTTTGAGTAAACCTAACATTCCTAATCCCCTGTCCCACCATGCTCTATGAATGCATTTACTCTTTTACTTGTATGTAGTATCAATATTTGATTGTAATTATAATCTATATATTGGGTGTACAGAGTAAGACAACATAGGGACAGTGTTTCAGGAGCTCAAATGTGGTTGGGGAATGGGCACATACAAAAATGAACAATAAAATAACACAACTGACTGTGTGCAATGACTCATGCCTGTAATCCCAGCACTTTGGGAGGCCAAGGTGGGAAAACTGCTTGACACCAGGAGTTTGAAACCTGCCTGGAAATCATAGCAAGAACCCCATGTTAAAAAAAAAAAAAAAAAAAAAGCCAGGCACGTCTGCATGCACCTGCAGTCCCAACTACTCAGAAAGCTGAGGCAGGAGGGAGGATTTCTTGAGCCCAGTAGTTCGCGGCTGCAGGGAGCTTTGATTGTGCCACTGTACTCCAGCCTGGGTGAAAGAATGAGATTTTGTCTCAAAAAAAAAAAAAAAAAACAAGAAACAACAACAACAACAACAACAACAAAACCTATAACTATTAGAATAATTCAGAGATTTAGAAAATGGTATAATCACTTTGGGACACGTTTAGCAGTACATGCTAAAATAAAACATATATCTGTTCTGTGACCTAGCAGTTCCTCTTCTGGACATATCTCCAACAGAACTGAGTGCACATGTTCACAAAAATGATATTTACAAGAATGTTCATAGCAGCTCTATTGATAATAACGTTTAAATGGAAACAACCCAAATGTCTATTCACGGAGAATAGAGAAATAAATTGTGGCATAGTCATAAAATGGAATACTATACAAAAGAGGACATACTGTACAATTCCATTTATATAAAGCTTAAGAAGAGGCAAATTAATCTATTGTGATGAAAGTTATGATAGTGGTTACCTTTAGGTGCCCAAGTATGGATCACAAGTCTGGTGAGATGCTGGAAGTGTTTGCTATCTGGATCTGGGTGGTGGTAACAGGTGTGCACATGTGAAAATTAATCAAGCTGTACACTTAAGATTTGTATCTTTTACAGTATGTGAGCTGTATTTTCATAAAATAATCACATACAATGATTACATTTAAATGAAATTAACTTAGTGCAGTGGGTATCTATAGTCCCAGCTACTTGGGAGGCTAAGGTGGGAGGATGGCTTGAGCCCAGGAGTTCTGGGATGTAGTGTACTACGCTGGCTGGGTGTCCACACTAAGTTTGGCATTGATATGGTGGCCTCTGGGGATTCCACGTGGCCTAAAGAGAGGTGAACTGACTTGGGTCAGAAACGAGCAGGTCAAAACTCTTGTGCTTATCAGCAGTGGGACTGAGCTTGTGAATAGCCACTGTACTCCAGACTGGGCAACATAGCAAAACCCCATCTCTAAAAAATAAGTAAAATAAAATAAAATAAAAGTGATATGGTAACTCTGATGAGGGAATCATAGGTTTTTTTGTTTTTTTTTTTTTTTTCTAGGAGAATGAGATACACACATGAGAGACATCTGACCTAGTGTGCTGAAGGGGTTTGCACCATCTGGTCCAAGTTTGGAGGAGTTGGAAGTGGGCCAAGAGGCAGTGTTTGTAATCCAAAGAGTTGCTTAGGGCCAGAAGTAGGACAGTGGGAATGGAAAGAGACAGAAGTAAGGGCTTTTCAGAGATAGAATCAGTAAGAGTCTCAAGTGATTGAAACTTTGTGTGTGTGTGTGTGTGTGTGTGTGTGTGTGTGTGTGTGTACGGTGGGTAGAGGGAAAAGTTTAGGATAAAAACAATGGCTCTACATGTTCTTCTTTGGGTGACTGGATTGCTGATGTTGCTAATAGAGAAAGTTGGAGGAAGAACACATTTGGAGCTGTCTTAAATCACATGATCAGTTGGCTTGACCTGGCAGCAGTCAGAACCAGGATTTAAGTTAACTAACAGCACTTCCTACATGACTTCAATTCTGATTTGTTTTGTTCTACAGAGGCAATCTTACAGCATAGAGCTTTTATGCTATGTTTGTTTGATACATCCTATGTAGATCCTTTTCAGTGCCCTGAAGAGAAGTTTAAAAATGTTTAATGGTGATGGTATTTATACACTGATCTATTTTGGCACATTCTGCACTTGATTCTTCTTTTACAAACTCAGGTTTATTCTTGAGTATTGTTAATTTTGTGAAGAAATGCTAATGTGAATTTCCAAGCTGTGATTACAGCCTTCTATCAAATTCAGGAGGCAAGGTCCAATGGTATGTATAGGGGCATAGGTTAGCTCTTATCATCTCCTTAAATTTGCTAGGGGGTGCTGTAATTCATCTGACTGTTTATGCCCATTTTGAGTTCTTGTAGTTGAGTGCTATGGTAACTTAGAGTGATGTTCAGTTTTGGGCCCAATAAAAGCCTTTTGGAGATGGAAGGTAGCTTGTCCTCTGCTTGTTTACTGCTTCCTGACAAAACTGTTATCTCCCTTTTGTTTAAAAGTTAATTAATGTGTTTTGGGTATACATTCCGTTTCATTTCCTCAGTGTTCAGTGTTAAACTGACTGGATGTTATCTGGTTGTCAGGGAGAGTTACGGTGGGTTGTGGATGCTGTCTGTGCCCTTCCCATCAGCCCAGGTCTACAGGCTGAATAAGCCATCTTATTTCCTAAGCTGGGTCAAAGTAACTGATATGGCTCATCCTCCTGCCTTTCCTGCCCTGGGGGCAGGGTAAGAATGGCTGACAGAGAGCTTCCTGTTTCCTGTTTGCCTCTAGGAGAGCACAATTCTAAATGGCCCCACTTTTCTGCCTTGGAAAGGCAATTGTCCTCTGCTCTAAATCAACCCTCATGGGAAGTCACCTGCAATTCTTTTCTTCATAATGCCTCGCCTTCTAGAGATAACTCTTGATTAAGAATGCCTTACTGTGCTGCTTATTAGAGAAAAAAAAGGAAAATAGTAAAGTTGCTGATGAATTACAGCTATTGCTGTAGCTGTTCTGAGGATGACTTTTAGAAATTAAAATATTAATGAATCTTTTGAATATTTCTATACTTTGAGTATGTAAAAAATCATGTCTTTAATCTGGAAATCATTATAATAAAATTTTGATTTACAGTTTTGAAAGTAAGAGAAATCATTTTTCTAGGTCAATCTGTTAAATTTGTGAATTTGAACAGATTAATTTTATGCCTCATAAAATCAATGAGGATTTTCAGTTAAGCATTGATTTTGTGAAATGTGTAAGAAGATTACCAAATTCACATTTGGAGCCAGAAATTGAACTGTGAAGTGACCTGTCGCCTGAGATTCCAGACTCTCCATGCTCTGATGCTATCTGTGTGGTTTCTGTGTTCTGTGTTCTGATGTGCTTGGAAACCCTCTGTCCCTGTGAAATCCATAGACTCACAGACCTCGGATCCTGCTTCCATTTTCCAAACTGTAGGGCAGTGATTCTCCAATTTTAGTGTGTATCAGAATCTCCTGGAGGGCTTGTTAAAATGCAGATTGCTGGTCCTCACTACAGCTTCTGATTCAGTAGATCTGGGCTGAAGTCTGAGAATTTCCATTTCTAAGGAATGACCAAATGATGCAGATGAAGCCGGTCCAGGGATCACACTCTAAGGATCACTGCATGAGACCTTTGCTTGAAACATCTGTGATAAGCAGAATAATGGTCCTCCCTATATGCCCCCATCGCAGTCCCCAGAACCTGTGTGTATGTTATCTAACATGGCAAAAGGGACTTTGCAGATGTGATTAAGTGAAGGATCTTGAGATGGGAAGATTATTCTGAATTAGATGGATAGGCCCAGTATAATCACAAGGGTCCTTATAAGATGGAAATCTGTGGCTCAGAGGCAGGAAAAGGAGATGTGATGATAGTAGCAGAGGTTGGAGGGATGCACTTTGAGAATGAAGGAAGAAGTCATAAATCAAGACATTCAGGCAGCCTTGAGAAGACGGAAAAGACAAAGAAATGAATTCTCCCTGGGAGCCTCCAAAAGTAGCACAGTTCTACCAACGCATTGATTTTAGCACTATGCCATTGATTTCAGTTTCTGACCTCCAGAGCGATGAGATAATGAATTTCTGTTTTTTTTAAGCTTATAAATTTGTGGTAGTTTGTTATAGCAACCATAGGAAACTAATACAGTGTTCTACCCTATATTGTAGTCTATCTGAACCTTATTCATTTTAGCTCAAATTTTAGTAAAAGTCTTCTTCAATCTGCAGCTTCATGTTTACTTAGCAATCTCAGTCCAAACTGCCTATCCTCTGTGAATTCCTAATGCATTTGTTATCTTGACCAGTTGCGTAGATTCAAAGGATCTCATTCATTTAATGGTTTGTTAATATTGTAGATCTCAAGCTGAGACTAATGATAAAAGCTATAATTTTTGCTCCTAAAGAACTCCTAATTTATCAGGGGAGGCTGATGTGTAGGACAACCTTAATAATATATATCACAAATAAGAAAATGTCAAAAAACTACATGTGGTTTGTGTGTATGTCATATATCATATACCTAATATAACATATACTACCTTAGAGTATGATCATTCATTTCTAGGTTTTTCTACAAAGAGATTGTAACTTCTGGTGAGCAGGCATAATTTCTAATACCATTAATTTCCTGAAAATAGTAGTGGGTCTTCTTTTGAGTTATGTTTACTATTTTTAAAAGCCTGGTAGAAAAATCATACTTTTCTTGTGTTAGGATCACACAAACCATCATCTCGCAAGTACATTTTATTTAATAAAGTCTTTCAAAACTTTGGGTCCATAGTGGAAGACAGCAGAGAGATAAAGAAAAATCTTTTTATTGGTACCAACACTAGCACTTCATCATGTAAAGAACATTGAATAGGAGTTAAGAAGCAAAATTCTTGTTTTGGAGCAAATAATTCTTCCATAAAACAACTGAATCTAGTTACATTGTCTCTAAGATTCTTTCAGATCTGAAAGTGTATGTTTCTATAATCTTTGTATCTCTCACAACCCAAAGCACATATGCCTTGCACAAGAGAGGAACTCTTAAATAAATCAAGCAATCCAAGTATGATTTTGGAAGTATCAGGCTTTCTATAACCCACACATTGCTAACATATAAGCATCTCTGTTTCTGGAATAAAATGGAGTTCTCAGACACAAAGCAAAATAAAAGTTCAAAGTCAAGATAAAATTATTTACTTGAAAGTAAATTTAGGTAGGTAAATGTACTGTAAAAATAGTGTATATTTAACATCTTTTGTTCTCTATTAACTTTAAAAATGTCTGAATGTTCTAAACACCTTACAGCATCAGGGGACAGCTATTCAAGTAACCCAAAAGGAACTAAAGATCTGGCAATCAGAAAGCCAATTTGACAAGTGAGGGTTAAGAGAGATTATAATTCACTCTAGGACAATTCTTCAAAAATCATCAATCAAGACACTTCTGGTTATGCTGAGTTGTGTGTTAATTCTTCAACTGATGACAACAAGAAATGTTGGATAAACTTAAAAAATATGTCTTTGAAGGCATCTGTGAGATACCAAAGCAGAGAGTGGTTGAGGGGCTGAAATCCTGGAGAAATGAGAAGCACAGAAATGAAGCCAATCTTTGTTGCCATTTTCTCTCTAGAGGCATTGGGTGATTGACAAATGGAGAATAAAATGTGAAAAAGCTTAACAGAAAAGGTTGGCTGAAAGGCTGAAAATCTAAGTTTAGTTTCTACCAATATTATATAGCTGAAGGAACAATATTGGAATTTTGGGTCCACCAAGAAAGAGGGACTCTGGAAAACATCCCAGGCTTTCATTTGGGATCTGCAAAATACCGCATTTTAGGAGCAAAAATGAAACCTATGTAGACAGCCCTTACCAAACAAAGTCTTTTTTTTCATGCCAGCTTCACACTTGATTGGATCAAGGTGATCTGTTCACTCAAAACCTGCCAGAAGCAAAAGTAAATCATCTCGGAAGGACTACAGCAGTAGGCAGAGCCTCAAGCTATTTCCATATGTCAAAAAAACTACATAAAAAGCTATTTCCATAGCTTCTTATCCTCAACTTCTGGCGTGTGATAAAAATGTACCAGACATGCCAGCAAACAAAATCAATGATCAAAAACTAAATAGGTACAGACTAACAAAATTCTGATACTTGAGGTAGTAGACATAGGCTTTAATATGTTCAAGAGATTACATGGCAAGGTGGAGAATTTGAGCAGAGAACTGGACACTATGAAAGAAAGCTAACTGGGAGTTTTACAACTAAAGTATTACAATTACTGAAATGAAGAACTCCATAGATGATTTAAGAGCACATTAGACAGAACCAAAGATAAGATTAAGAAACTGGAAGATAGTTTCCCTCCTGCCTCCATTTCCTTCTCAACTCTTGGCCGTCACTAATCTGTTCTACATTTCTATAATTTTGTCATTTCAAGAATATTATATAAATGGAACTATATAGTATGCAACATTTTGGGATTGGCTTTTTCTTCTCAGCATAATTTTCTATGGTGAACATCTTTTCCTATATTTAGTGCCACCTATGTATACTTTTCAGTAAAGTGTCTCTTAAAAAGTAGATTAAAAATTTTTGTTTACTGTTGAATTTGGAGATTCTTTATATAGTCTAAATTCCAGTTTTTTTTTCTAAAAATATTTGTAGTTTGCAAACATTTTTTCCTGGTCGATAGCTTCTTTTTCCTTTTTCTTTCTTTTTTTTTTTTGAGACGGAGTCTTACTCTGTCGCCAGGTTGGAGTGCAGTGGCGCAATTTCGGCTCACTGCAACCTCTGCCTGGGTTCAAGCGATTCTTCCACCTCAGCCTCCTGAGTAGCTGGGACCACAGGCACAAGCTACCACACCCAGCTAATTTTTGTATTTTTAGTAGAGACGGGGTTTCACCATGGCCAGGATGGTCTCGATCTCTTGACCTTGTGATCTGCCCGCCTCGGCCTCCCAAAGTGCTGGGATTACAGGCGTGAGCCACCGCTCCCAGCCTATAGCTTCTTTTTTCATCCTCTTAAAAGGATCTTTCATAGAGCAAAAGTTTTTAATTTTGATTAAGTCTGGTTTATTAATTTTTTTCTTTCATGGCTCATGCTTTTGGTATTAAGTCTAAGAACTCTTTGAGAGCTGCCGATTGTAATACCAAAAGACACAGTCTTGAATGCCATAATCCTGAATGTTGAAATCTCTAAAGATCAAAATCTCTATAGTCTAAACCTCTAACATCTAAAATCCCTAAAGTTTTGGATCCTGAAAATCACAGTTGGTGCATTTCAGGTTGTCTGCAGGATAGTTACATCATTTTAGTTGCATCATGTTATGCAGAACGACGACTTTGTTATTGTCTTTATTTGGAAGTTATGGTTTAAGGAGATGCAATTGAGTGCCAAACTGACAACGGGTTAATTTATGGCCTTAAGTTTAGTTGCCAACTTGACTGGACTAAGAACCACCTAGAAATCTGGTAAAGGGTTTTTGGGTGTGTTTCCAGAGGAGATGAGTGTGTGAGTCTGAGTGGACTAGGTGGGGAAGATCTGCCCTCAATCTTGGCAAGCATCATTCAATCAGCAAGGGGCTGAAGATAATAAATACAGAAGGCGAACTGATCTGTCTCTGAGAGATGAGACAGAGGTTACTTCTGTTTTTTTTTTTTTGTCTGTCACAGTATTTCAGTTGACCACAGTTACATAAGTGATTCCTTTATGAATATGGTCTATCTGCTCATAACTGTTATACATGTGCAGTGGTCTTTTTAGTACACTGTGTGTAAATATTTGCAAAAAATGGATGTTATTATTGCCTTTTTCTTGTGTAAAGTGGCATATGAAGTGTTCTGTTGTGTTTTAAAATATTTTTCAAATAAATCCTCTTCTAAAAATGTAAATAAATGCCTTTTAAATAATTTTTAAAATTATTTTTTTCCATAATTATATTTTTAGGATTTTTCTTTCAGGATTGTAATTTTGGGGATTTTGGACTTTAAAAATTTTAATCTTTAGGGATTTCAACATTCAGGATTATAGCATTCTGGATTGCATCTTTTGGGATTATGGCCCAAGCTCCTCTTGGAGTAGCTGTAGATCTCAGATTACCCCTTACCCTTTTTTTTTTTTTAAGTTTTATAGTGTTATATTTTATGTGTAAGTCTTTGTTCCAGTTTCAGTTAATTTTTATGTAACCTATGAGACTTCAGTGAAGATATTCTTCTTTTTTTGTCTCTGTATGTCCAATTTACCAAACGTTGTTTCTTGAAAAGGCTATCTATCCTTCAATGAATTGTTCTGCACTTTTGTCAGAAACAAATTGGACACATTTGTGAGTCTGTTTCTGGGTTTGCTATTCCGTTCCTTTGATTTATGTGTCTATCCCTCTGCCAATACCTCCCAGTCTTTATTATTGTAGCTATATGATCCCTTGAAATTAGGTAGACTGAGCCTTCTACTTAATTCTTCTTTTGAAAAATTATTTTGGTTATTCTAAATTTTTTTGCCTCTATATGAATTTTAAATAGTCCTGAATCTACAAAACAATCTTGTTGGGATTTTGCTAGGAATTTCTTTAAGTCATTATGTCAATTCGGGAAAATTGGTATCTTTACCATATTCAGTCTTCTGATCCATGAGCAAATTATTTCTATCCTTTTATTTAAATTTTCTTTGATTTCTTTCATCAGCATTGTGTAGTTTTCATCACGTAAGTTTTGTTATCAAGCTAAGAAAGTCTCTCTCTATTCTTATTTTTTTCTGAAACTGTTTAACACAAATGTATTGAATTTTGTCAAATACTTTTTCTCTATTGGTTGGTATGATCATGTAACCTTTTTCCCTTAGCCTGCAATATGGTAGATTACATTGATGATTTTTGAAATATTGAACCAGATTATATCACTGGAATAAACCTCACTTGGTCATGATGTACAATTTTTTAAACATATTGCTAAATTCTATTTGCTAATATTTTGTTGAAAATTTTGCATTTATCTATGAAAGCTACTTCCCTATGGTTTTCTGTTAAGGTACTGTCCTTATCTCATTTTGATGCCGGATATCAGAGCTTTACAAAATGATTTGGAAAGTATTCCCTTCTTTTATTTTGCTGGAAGATATTGTGTGGAATTGTTCTTGATTCTTTAAATGTCTTGTAGAATTCTCCAGTGAAACCATCTGTGTCTGGAGAGGTGGGAGTGTTGGGATTTCTAAGATTGTGAACTCAATTTTCTTAAATAGTTATATGGCTATTCAAATAATCTCTTGCATATTGTGTGAATTGTGATAGTTTGTGTTTTTCAAGGAATTGATACATTTTTGTTTACATTGTTAAACATGTGTAGAGTTTTTAGTGGCAATCTTTCATTATTTCTTTAACATGTTCAGGGTCAATAGTGATTTATTCCTTTATCATTTCTAATACTTACGTTGGCAACTTGTGTCTTCTCTCTTTTTTGTTTGCCAGTCTTGCTAGAGGTTTGTTAATTTTATTGATTTTCTCAAAGCACCAACTCTATATTTTGTTGATTTTTTTGCCATTTTTCTATATTCAATTTCATTTATTTCTAATCTTATCTTTATTATATTTTTCCTTCTTGCTTTGGATTTATTTTTGCTCTTCTATTTCTAGTTTTTATTGCATTTTAGGTTTCGGGGTACACGTGAAGAACATGCAAGATTGTTGCATAGGTACACACATCGCAGTGTGATTTGCTGCCTTCCTCCCCTTCACCTATATCTGGCATTTCTCCCCATGCTATCTCTCCCCAACTTCCCATACCCACTGTCCCTCCCCTATTTCCCCCCAACAGACCCCAGTGTGTGGTGCTCCCCTCCCTGTGTCCATGTGTTCTCATTGTTCAACACCCACCTATGAGTGAGAACATGTGGTGTTTGATTTTCTATTCTTGTGTTAGTTTGCTGAGAATGATGGTTTCTAGGTTCATCCATGTCCCTATAAAGGACATGAACTCATCGTTTTTGATGGCTGCATGGTATCCATGGTGTATATGTGCCACATTTTCCCTGTCCAGTCTATCATCTATGGGCATTTGGGTTGGTTCCAGGTCTTTGCTATTGTAAACTGTGCTGCAATGAACATTCGTGTGCATGTGTCCTTATAGTAGAACAATTTATAGTCCTTGGCATATATACCCATTAATGGGATTGCTGGGTCAAATGTAATTTCTATTTCTAGATCCTCGAGGAGTTGTCACACTGTCTTCCACAATGGTTGAACTAATTTACACTCCCACCCCCACCAACAGTGTAAAAGTGTTTCTATTTCTCCACATCCTCTCCAGCATCTGTTGTCTCCAGATTTTTTAATGATCGCCATTCTAACTGGCGTGAGATGGTATCTCAATGTAGTTTTGATTTGCATTTCTCTAATGACCAGTGATGATGAGCACTTTTTCATATGTTTGTTGGCCTCATATATGTCTTCTTTTGTAAAGTGCCTGTTCATATCCCTCACCCGCTTTTAAATGGGCTTGTTGGTATTTTTCTTGTAAATCTGTTTTAGTTCTTTGTAAATTCTGGATATCAGCCCTTTGTCAGATGGGTAGATTGCAAAAATTTTTTCCCATTCTGTTGGTTGCCAATTCACTCTAGTGACTGTTTCTTTTGCCATGCAGAAGCTGTGGAGTTTGATTAGGTCCCATTTGTCTATTTTGGCTTTTGTTGCCAATGCTTTTGGTGTTTTGGTCATGAAGTCCTTGCCTACTCCTATGTCCTGAATGGTTTTGCCTAGATTTTCTTCTAGGGTTTTTATGGTGTTAGGTATTACGTTTAAGTGTTTAAGCCACCTGGAGTTAATTTTAGTGTAAGGTGTCAGGAAGGGGTCCAGTTTCTGCTTTCTGCACATGGCTAGCCAGTTTTCCCAACACAATTTGTTAAACAGGGAATCCTTTTCCCGTTACTTGTTTTCATCAGGTTTGTCAAAGATCAGATGGTTGTAGACATGTTGTGTTGCCTCCAAGGCCTCTGATCTGTTCCATTGGTCTATATCTCTGTTTTGGTACCAGTACCATGCTGTTTTGATTACTGCAGCCTTGTAGTACAGTTTGAAGTCTGGTAGTGTGCCGCCTCCAGCTTTGTTCTTTTTGCTTAGAATTGACTTGGCTATGCATGCTCTCTTTTGGCTCCATGTGAAGTTGAAGGTGTTCTTTTCCAGTTCTGTGAAGAAGGTCATTGGTAGCTTGATGGGGATAGCATTGAATCTGTAAATTACTTTGGGCAGTATGGCCATTTTCACTATATTAATTCTTCCTAACCATGAACATGGAGTGTTTCTCCATCTGTTTGTGCCCTCTCTTATTTCATTGAGCTGTGGCTTGTGGTTCTCCTTGAAGAGGTCGTTTACGTTCCTTGTTAGTTGTATTCCTAGGTATTTTATTCTCTTTGTAGCAATTGTGAATGGCAGTTCATTCTTGATTTGGCTCTCTCGAAGTCTGTTATTGGTGTATAGGAATGCTTGTGATTATTGCACATTGATTTTGTATCCTGAGATTTTGCTGAAGTTGCTTATCAGTTTCAGGAGATTTTGGGCTGAGTCAATGGAGTCTTCTAGATATACTATCATGTCATCTAGACAATTTGACTTCTTCCTTTCCTATTTGAATACCCTTTATTTCTTTTTCTTGCCTGATTGCTCTGGCTAGAACTTCCAGTACTGTACTGAATAGGAGTGGTGAGAGGGCATCCTTGTCTAGTGCCAGATTTCAAAGGGAATGCTTCCAGTTTTTGCCCATTCAGCATGATATTGGCTGTTGGTTTGTCGTAAATAGCTTTTATTATTTTGAGATATGTTCCATCAATACCAAGTTTATTGAGCGTTTTTAGCATAAACGGCTGTTGAATTTTCTCAAAGGCCTTCTCTGCATCAATTGAGATAATCATGTGGTTTTTGTTTTTGGCTCTGTTGATGTGGTGAATTACGTTTATAGACTTGTGTATGTTGAACCAACCTTGCATCCCTGGGATGAAGCCTACTTGATCATGGTGGATAAGCTTTTTGATGTGCTGTTGCAATCAGCTTGCCAGTATTTTATTGAAGATTTTTGCATCTATGTTCATCATGAATATTGGCCTGAAGTTTTCTTTTCTTGCTGAGTCTCTGCTGGGTTTTGGTATCAGGATGATGTTGGTTTCATAAAATGATTTGGGAAGGATTCCCTCTTTTTGGATTGTTTGGAATAGTTTCAGAAGGAATGGTACCAGCTCCTCTTTGTATGTCTGGTAGAATTAGGCTGTGAACCCTTCTGGACCCAGGCTTTTTCTGATTGGTGGGCTCTTAACTGCTGCCTCAACTTCAGACATTGTTATTGGTCTATTCAGGGTTTAGACTTCTTCCTGATTTAGGCTTGGGAGGAGGCAAGTGTTCAGGAATTATCCATTTCTTCCAGGTTTACTAGCTTATGTGCAGAGAGTTGTTTGTAATAATCTCTGATGATGGTTTGAATTTCTGCGGAATCTGTGGTGATTTCCCCTTTATTGTTTTTTATTGCATCTATTTGGTTATTCTCTGTTTTCCTTTTTATCAGTCTGGCTAGTGGTCTATTTTGTTGATGTTTTCAAAAAACAAGCTCCTGGATTTATTGATTTTCTGAGGGTTTTTTGTGTCTCTATCTCCTTCAGTTCTGTTCTGATCTTAGTTATTTCTTGTCTTTTTCTAGGTTTTTAGTTTTTTTTTTATCTTGCTCCTCTAGCTCTTTCAATTTTGATGATAAGGTATCAATTTTGATCTCTCCTTGCTTCTCATGTGGGCATTTACTGCTATATATTTTCCTCAAGGCACTGCTTTAAATGTGTCCCAGAGATTCTGGTATGTTGTGTCTTCATTCTCGTTGGTTTTGAAGAACACATTTATTCCTGCCTTTATTTCACTGTTTATCCAGTCAACATACAAAAGCCAGTTGTTCAGTTACCATGAAGCTGTGGAGTTCTCAGTTAGTTTCTGAATTCTGAGTTCTAACTTGATTGCACTGTGGTCTGAGAGACTGTTTGGTATGATTTCCGTTCTTTTACATTTGCTGAGGAGTGATTTACTTCCAATTATGTGGTCAATTTTAGAGTAGGTGTGATGTGGTGCTGAGAAGAATGTATATTCTGTGGATTTGGGGTGGAGAGTTCTGTAAATGTGTATTAGGTTTGCTTGTTCCAGGTCTGAGTTGAAGTCCTGATATCCTTGTTAATTGTCTCTCTTGTTGATCTGTCTAATATTGACAATGATGTGTTAAAGTCTCCCACTTTTATTGTGTGGGAGTCTAAGTCTCTTGTAAGTCATTAAGAACTTGCCTTATGTATCTGGTGGTCCTGTATTGGGTGTGTATATATTTAGGATCGTTAGCTCTTCTTGATGCATTGATCGTTTTACCATTATGTAATGTCCTTTTTTGTCCCTTGATCTTTGTTGGTTTAAAGTCTATTTTATCAGAGACGAGAATTACAACTCCTGCTTTTTTTTTGGTCTCCATTTGCTTGGTAAATCTTCCTCCATCCCTTTATTTTGAGCCTTTGTGTATCCTTGCATGTGAGATGGGTTTTCTGGATACAGCACACCAATGGATTTTGGCTTTTTATCCAATTTGCCAGTCTGTGTATTTTGTTTGGGGCGTTTAGCCCATTTACATTTAGGGTTAATATTGTTATGTGTGAATTTGATCCTGCCATTTTGATGCTAGCTGGCTGTTTTGCCCATTAGTTGGTGCAGTTTCTTCATTGTGTAGATGCTCTTTACCATTTTGTATGTTTTTTTAAGTGGCTGGTACTTGTTGTTCCTTTCTATGTGTAGTGCCTCTTTCAGAAGCTCTTGAAAAGCAGGCTTGGTGGTGATGATATCTCTGAGTCCTTGCTTGTTTGCAAAGGATTTTATTTTTTCTTCAGTTATGAAGCTTAATTTGGCTGGATATGAAATTCCGGGTTGAAAGTTCTTTTCTTTAAGGATGTTGAATATTGGCCCCCACTCTCTTCTGGCTTGTAGGGTTTCTGCTGAGAGATCTGCTGTTACCCTTTGTGGGTAACCCGACCTTTCTCTCTGGCTGCCCTTAGCATTTTCTCCTTCATTTCAACCCTGGTGAATCTGATGATTATGTGCCTTGGGGTTGCTCTTCTTGATGAATATCTTTGTGGTGTTCTCTGTATTTCCTGGACTTGAATATTTGCCTGCCTTGCTAGGTTGGGGAAGTTTTCCTGGATAATATCCTGAAGAGTATTTTCCAGCTTGGATTCATTCTCTCCATCACATTCAGGTACACCTATCAAACATAGATTAGGTCTTTTCACATATTCCTGTATTTCTTGGAGACTTTGTTCATTCCTTTTTACCGTTTTTTCCCCAATCTTGCCTCCTTGTTTTATTTCATTGAGTTGGTCTTCGACCTGTGATATCCTTTCTTCTGCTTGATCAATTCATCTGTTGAAGCTTGTGTATGCTTCTCAAAGTTCTCATGTTGTGTATTTCAGCTCCATCAATTCACTTATATTCCGCTCTAAGTTGTTTATTCTCGTTAGTATTTCGTCAAATCTTTTTTCAAGGTTCTTAGTTTCTTTGCATTGGGTTAGAACATGTTCTTTTAGCTCACAGAAGTTTTTATTACCCACCTTCTGAAGCCTGATTTTGTCAATTCATCACACTCATTCTCCATTCAGCTTTGTTTCCTTGCTGGTGAGGAGTTGTGATCCCTTGTAGAGGAGAGGCATTCTGGTTTAGGGTGTTTTCATCCTTTTTGTGCTGGTTTCTTCCCATCTGTGTGTATTTATCCACCTGCCATCTTTGTAGTTGCTGACTTTCAGATTGGGTCTCTTAGTGGATGTCCAGTTTGTTGATGATGAAGTTATTTCTGTTTCTTAGTTTTCCTTCTAACAGTCTGGCCCCTCTGGTGTAGGACTGCTGAGGTCCACTCCAGGCCCTGCTTGCCTGGGGGTTACCTGTAGCAGCTGTGGAACAGTAATGGTTGCTGCCAGTTTCTTCTGCTATCTTTGTCCCAGAAGGATACCTGCCAAATGTCAGTCTGATCTCTCCTTTATAAGGTGACTCTTTGGATATATGGGGGTCAGGGAGCTGCTTGAGGAGACAGTCTGTTCTTTATAGGAGCTCAAGTGCTGAGCTGTGAGTGCTATTGTTCATTCTGAGCTACTGGGCAGGTACATTTAAGTCTCGTGCAGCAGAACTCATAACCCCCTTTTTTTTCCCGGGTGCTCTGTCCCAGGGAGTTAGGGCTTTATTTATGAGTTTCTGTTGTACTACTGGCTTTTTTTAGGACTGCTCTGCCCAGCAAGGAGGCAGCCTAGTCACTGTCTGCCTGCAGTGGCTTTGCTGAGCTGCTGTGGACTCCGCCCAGCTGCCATGTGAACTTCTCTGCAGTCCTGTTTATACGGGTGTAGTTAGAACTGCTTCAGCATTGGCAGCCCACTTCTGGAATAGTGGACTCTCTCTGTAATGGCGGGTTGCCTCGGCAATGGTGGGCTGCCTCAGCAATGGCAGACTACCTCTGTAGTGGTGGAGTACCTCAGTAATGGTGGACGCCCTTCCCCCACAGAGCTGGACAGTCCTGGGTTCAGCTGTGCTTGTTGTGTAACTCTCAACCCAGAGTGTTTCCAATTGCTGTTTTTTGGTGGGGGTGGGACCAGCCGAGCCTGATCACCTGGCTCCCTGCTTCAGAGCCATTTTTTTTGTCTCCCAGGTGTTCCAGTCTCCTGTTGAAAAGGCACTGGGATCTGTGTGATTTCCCATGCGGCGATCCACTGCATCAGCTGAAACAGCGGTGCTGAGATTTGTGGCGCTTTTTTGCCCAGGAATCTCCTGGCGTAGCTCCCTGTTTCTGTCCTCTTTTTAATCCATTGAATGGGCAACTCTGCCTTCCTGGAGCTCCAATTGACAGCTAAAATGGCGCCCAGACCAGTGTATTTTGTATGGAGAACTGCTGCACCAGGGCTCCGGCGAAACAGCTGCACAGGCCAAAACAGCTGCATCGGCCAAACCAGCCATGCTGGCGACCCGTGGGGCTTCTCCACCTAGGAATCTCCTGGTCTGTGGGCAATAAAAATCTGTCTGGAAATGCAGTGTCCACTTGCCCTCTGCACTTTCACTGGGAGCTGCAACCCTGAGCTGCTCCTAATCAGCCATCTTGGATCCCTCCAGCCTATTTCTAGTTTTTTAAAGGTGGAAGCTTAGTGTATTGATGTGAGACATTTCCTTTATTCTAATGCATTTAGTGCTATATATTTCCCTCTTAGCAATGCTTTAGTTTTATCTCACAAATTTTGATATGTTGTGTTTTCATTTCCATTCATTTCTGTATTTCTCTTTTGGTACCAGTACCATGCCGTTTTGGTTACTGTAGACTTGTAGCATAGTTCGAAGTCAGATAGTATAATGCCTCCAGCTTTGTTCTTTTTGCTTAGGATTGTTTTGGCTATACGTCTCTTTTTGGTCCATATGAAATTCAAAGTTTTTTCTTATTCTGTGAAGTCAATGGTAGCTTGATAGAAATAGCACTGAATCTGTAAATTACTTTGGGGCAGTATGGCCATTTCCACAATATTGATTCTTCCTATCCATGAGCATGGAACTTTTGCCCATTTGTTAGTGTCCTCTTTTATTTCCTCAAGTAGTGATTTGTAGTTCTTTTTAAAGAGGTCCTTCACATCCCTTTTAAGTTTTATTCCTAGATATTTTATTCTCTTTGTAACAATTGTGAATGGGAATTCACTCATGATTTGGCTCTCTGTTTGTGTCTTATTGGTGTATAGGAATGCTTGTGATTTTTGCACATTGACTTTATATTCTGAGACTTGGCTGAAGTTGCTTATCAGCTTAAGGAGTTTTTGGGTAGAGACAATGGGGTTTTCTAAATATACAATCATGTCATCTGCAAACAGAGGCAATTTGACTTATTTAAGATTTCTGCTTTACCTGGATTTTTCTGGTACAAGTCCAGCAGGGGAAGAAGAAGAGCTGCTTTCTTACTGCCAGGTGGAGGTAGAAGTCTAAGTTTCCCATTTGGCCTCTTCTGTCACCTGAGGTAGAGGCTCCTCATTACTGCTGGGTAGGGGTTAGAAATTTTGTCTTTGTACATGGTCTTCACTGACAATGCAATGCAACTGGCTTATTGCTATTTGGTGATGGTTGAAGTCTTGACCCTTTTTTAGGCATTCTGATATCACATAGCAAGGAGGAAGAGGGTTTTCTCATTACTGTTGGTTTGAGGTGGAAATCTAAGCTCCCACATGGCCTCCACTGACCCTGTTGGGTCAGAGGCTTGCTGTCAGTCAGTAGGGATAAAAATCTGGCTTACTGATTGACTTTCTGTGATGCTACCCAGTGGGTGTTGGGCCAGTATCTTAGTTCAGTTGTACAGCTACAGCAAAATTACATAAACAAGCTAATTTATAAAGAACAGAAATTTATTTCTCACAATTCTGGAGGCTGAAAGTTCAAGATCAAGGTGCTGGAAGGTTTGCTGTCTCACGAGAGGTCCATCTATGCTTTCAAGATGGCATCTTATTGCCGCATCTATGGAGGGGACAAATGCTGTGTCCTCACATGGTGGAAAGATGGAAGAGCAAAAAAGGATCTACTTAGTTCTCTCTGGCCCTTTTATAAGGGTTAAAAAAAGCAAAGCCCTCATGGCCTAATTATCTTTCGAAAGTCCCATCTCTTAATACTTTGCAGTGGGGATTAAGTTTCAATATGAATTTTGGAGGGAATGCAAACATTCAAACCATAGCAGCTACTGTGTTATAGCCTCTTGAGGATGAAGTTTAGGCTCCCCTCTCAACCTTTGCTGGTGTAGGTAGGAGTGGGATCACAGCTTTTGTTTGTGATGTTTTGTTGAAATAGAATGGTTATTGTCTAAATGTTTTCTGCCTTGCTAGTTGTCCCTTTCCTGCTCTTTTGGCTAGTGAGAGCAGGCTTTTGTTGAGGCATTTAAAAAAAATCAGAAACTCATTTGCATTTCTGGATTGCTGAACTCTTTAGCTCCATGTCTGGGTTACATAAGGCAACTCACCACCATGTCTTTCCTTAGGTCCTGAGATGCCCAGGCAGTCTGCCTTCTCCTCTCCACCTTTCAGAGTCTTTTTATATTTGCTTTATGCGTAATTTCTGGGGTATTTAGTTGTAGCTAGTGGGAGGAATAGGGAAAAGTACATGTACTTCATCTTCCCAGACTGCACATTTTATTTTTATGTGTAGGTAATGTCCTTGGCTTTTATATTTGGAGCATAGGCCAAGTTTAGCCTTATCATTTGCCATGTTTAAGGATGATGTTTGCAAGTATGGGATGTGAAGGGAGAAGATACTTGAACTTTCTCTTTTGAGAAATAGCCTTTTGTGATGGTTTTTTATTCTTGTCAATATGGGTGTTCAGGAAGAAGTAATTATTGGGAGTGGACAAATCACAGAATATAAAGAAGGGGTGCCTAATATAGAGGGCAAACAGCAGATCTAAGACTTCCTCTGCCCTTCTGCTAGGTGGCTGCTGCCATCGAGACTGCCCCAATCAGCAGACTTCTTAACTGGGAGGAGAGGGAGTAGTGGGGTAAGAAACCTTGATGTCAGCTTCCCTTCTCCCTTTCCTTTCTCCTCATTCCTTGTCAGGAAAAAGGAAAAGTATTATCTTTTCATTGGAGATAACAGGAATCGTATTTGGTTGGATAGTATTTAGAAACATGTTTCAATAAACAATTCAGCTATGCTCATGTACAGTTTTACATAAGCTGTGGGTCAGTTTCATGCCGCAACAGTTCTCATCTTTTGGTTGTCCTTTATCATTTCAATGTGAAAAGCAGGATGAAGGGGAAATTATTAGTGCATTATAATGAGTATAGCTTGCATCCTCAGGGCCTCAAAATGCAGTTTACTAAACTAAATACAAAAGACTACAGTCTAAACATAGAATTTGCCATAGTCAAGCTCTTCCTGTGAAGGCTTAAAGAAAAAAAACACAACCTAGGGAATTGTCACACTTCCCATTGTTATTCACAGGCTTGTTTGGGATCTGACAGTGGCAGCTGCCAGAGTCCTGACATTTCAGCAGAGGGGGAAGCAGGGCAAAAGTTAGAAGTCTCTGGATCTGAGGAGAACTCTGAAATTCACTGTAAGCCTTGGGCTGTCTTGAAAATGTGATAATGGTTGTAGAATTTGGATAGATGATTTCTCTAGAAAAACAAATTTTATTAGATAACAGCATGCATAAACAGTACAAAACACATAATTAAAATACCGCTGGATCCTACAAAGTACTTTAAAATCTGTTTCTTAACTGGCTTGCCATGCAGGTCAACAAATATTTATCAAAAAATGATCATGTGTCTGGTCTACTGGGGGCAATTGGGGTATGAAGATGAACAAGCCCTGATTCTTGTCGTTAAGGAGCTAATAATGTAGAGGGAAAACAAAAATGTGTACCAATAACTGCATTAAAATGTGCCTAAGTGAGGCTGCATGAAGGAATTGCCATTTGAACTGAAACTTGAAGGATCGTTTAGTGGCTACAAGAAACAGATATGAACTCCGGCTAACTGAAGAGGAAAAAATACCTGAGGGGGAATCTGTTGTGGAGATAGCTCCTGAATTGAAGTATAATGCTGTGCCTTTAAGAAAACATGGTATAGATTGAAGTACTAGGGACTGATGGAAACTTTTTTTCAGAGTATGGCCTGTAAGGATGAGTCAACTCCAATGCTTTTGGGTTGGGTCACTTCTCTTAAGGTACAAATTTCAAGGTAAAAGGGACTGAGAGGTCTTACCTGGGTCACATACCCATCTGTTGGTCAATGCAATGCCAGAGGAGTCATTCCTTAAAGGAAGAGTATAAGCTCTAAGTAAAAGCCCGATAGCTCTGACGTTGGGCAGTACAAACCATGGACAGGTGGAAGGAATATCTGAGCAGAGATGCAGAGGCAGAGAAATAAGCATGTTTGGGCATAGCAAAGCATCTGGTCCAGTTGTGCATAACGTTAAAGAAGGGCAAAGCTGGGAAAGATGAGGAAGAAGAGGCAGATTGCAAGTGGGTGATGGAAGGCCTTAACTGCCATGTTTGGAATTGATGATAGAATCATTGGCAGGGCTGGGAGGAGCAGATCTGGTAGATCTATAGTTTGAGAACAGTTCTCTGGAAACAGAGTTGTGTTGTAAAAGGAAATATGGGCAAGAAGATAGAGGACATAGACTAGGTGAAAAGGGGGAATGAAGGCTTTTAATGCTATTATACTTCACTTAACTCTGAAATGACCACAATGAACACTTTATACATTTTATGTTTACCCAGCAGAGAGGACAAGGCATACATTATTCCCCCTTTTAACAGATACAATACCAGAGGCTCCAGATGCTTAAGTGTCCTGCTCTAGATACTGTGATGAGTAAGGAGGAGCCAGGGCTTACCCTTGGCCATCTTCCTGGGGGCTCTTTCTAACATGTGAGACCTTGCAGCTGGATCCAGCTGACTTTGCTTTGCTGCACCACAGGCTGTGACCCATTTCTTCACCCCCAGGATGATATTCTTTTAAGGTTATGCCCTTGAGCAAATAGCTCCAGTACATCTGAATCTTGGCTTGTGCTTGACGTGCTTATGTGGCCTGAATGGAGTTTTTCTTTTTCCCCCATGAGAGAGGATTTTCCAAAACGAGTTTCAAAATAATCTGTGGTGGATACTGAACATGTGCTTAGCAGCTAAGTGAAAGGACAATGATAGTGTAAGAGGAAACAGCAGTGGAGTTTTAGGAATGCTGAGCTTTGGAGTCAGGTTGGCTGAGTTAAAAATCTCTGCTGACTCTTACTAGCGATGTGACCTTGGCCAAGATACTTGACTTTCTAAATCTGTTCATCTGCAAAGTGTCGATAATAATGAATCCACCCCAACAGAGTTCTGAGGCTTCAATGTGGTAATGCATATAGAGGCCTTGGAAGAGCACCTGGCATATAGTAAGTATTCGATAATGTTGCTGTTCTGGTTATTGTTGTTACTGTCTTACCTAAAACATGGCGGGAGGTGTTTCGTATAGTTCTGTGACATTTGAGCTTCAGTGCCATCTAGTGGCTAGGACATTCAGAAGGTGCTATATGCCTAGGTGTTGCACCCATAGGTGATGCGAGGGCTCTTATTCTGTAGCTGAATGAATCGCTGCTAACTGATTTCAAAGGTTGAGTGCTGGCCATGCAGGCCAGGACTAGGAATATTGTGTGATAGGACCTCATTACAAGCTAAGTTGCAGAGTGTAACTTTGTCTCTACAGACAGAAAAGGAAGTCATCATGGCCGTGGGATCTCTGATCTCTAATTGCTGATGCCTTCTCTTCCTTGGCCTGGCCACACAAGGGAACTCCGTGTTTCCAAAGGTGTAGCCCCTTGGAGCAGAACAGGGTACAGGCTGACTTGCCAGTGTAGTGGTTAGGACAGTGATTATGTGGTCCCTTGGTTTGTGAGTCATCTGCTGAATGACTGTAGCAAGTTACTGAACTTCTCTGTGAAGAGTAAAAATCTGTACCTCACAGGGTTTTAATGAAAATGCACATATATGCTTAGCACAGGCCCTGATGCATAGTAGGTACTTAGTAAAATTAGCTGAACTGATTTTTCGTTTTCACAATAGATTTTTGTGTTAAGGAGGGGCCATTCATTCATTTGTTGATTCACACATTCATTCCATCATTCAATTGCTATCTAGAGAAGTATCAGGAACTGAGTTAGATGAAGCCTTGCATAAAACAAACATAGCTCCTCATGGTCGTGCTGAGGGGCATGATGCAAGCGATGCCAGGGGAGCTGTGTGTCCTTGAGCAAGTTGTAGACTGAACAGAGGACTTTCTACGGAGCATGATTCGCATAATAAATATCAGAGATTTGTACAAATTTACATGCAAATTTTAAAGCAGATGGGAGTTTCTTGTTCTTAAAAAAATCAGTATATTAAAATGATTTCCAGAAGATGAAAGTAAAGTGCCTTGAGGAAGGGGTGCCCTTCTCTAATTTGTCTAAAAGCACTGTGTAGGCTGATGGTAGACATGGAGATTACATTAGAGTGTATTGGATTCATTCATTGTAGCTCTGGTGGCTCAAGTGACCACTTTTGTGTATTGAGGGACTAAAGAGCATGGTGTTTATTTATGTATCTATCTATCTATCTATCTATCTATCTATCTATCTATCATCTATCTATCATCTATCTATCTAGCTATCTATCTAATTAATCTCATTAGCCCTTCCTCCAACTTTTCTCCACATTAATGCTTTATGTTACTATTTTTTTTTAAATTTCCTTTCACAGAAATTCAGCAGGGTCCCAAAGTCCTGCTTCCTTTAGAAAATCACCCTGCAATGTATATCATTTATGAGCTAATTCTCTTAGACTAAGTCCTAAAGTAGTGATTTTTATAAAGAGCTTGATAAAGGGTTTTGGGGGAGGAGAAAGTTGTGTAAGGTTGGGAAAAAATGTACTAAATATATTAATATATTAAGCAATGAAATATAAAGCAACATAGGCCGGGTGCGGTGGCTCAAGCCTGTAATCCCAGCACTTTGGGAGGCCAAGGCGGGTGGATCACGAGGTCGAGAGATCGAGACCAACCTGATCAACATGGTGAAACCCCGTCTCTACTAAAAATACAAAAAATTAGCTGGGCATGGTGGCACGTGCCTGTAATCCCAGCTACTCAGGAGGCTGAAGCAGGAGAATTGCCTGAACCCAGGAGGCGGAGGTTGCGGTGAGCCGAGATTGCACCATTGCACTCCAGCCTGGGTAACAAGAGTGAAACTCCGTCTCAAAAAAAAAAAAAAAAAAAAAAAAGGCAACATAATATTATATACATAAAATATTCTGTATTATACTGAATAATAAAAATATCTATTTATTATATAATAGTAAAGATCAGCAAATTCTTCCTGCTGGTGCACCTACAAAGAAGATAGACTTCTCAGGGTTTCTTAAAGACATTTCCACACAGAAAAACCTACTGAAATCTAGTTGAGACAGTGGGGTAAGATTTTTCCATGTATCAAAATGGAACGAAGGTTAAAAAGAAAAGAGGTCAAAAAACTCAAAGGCTGGAAAATGTCTGCTTAAGCCTTCAAACATCTCTTGAATGGACACTGCTTGGGAATTCTCAGATAATAGCGATAGTGATGATGGTGATGGTCTTGCTTTTGTGCCAGGCCTTATCTTCTTCTCACCATGTGGAGGAGGAGGCAGGTCCAGACGTTTGGTGGTGAGGCTGCCATGGCCACTTCTTTAGCAAAGCTCAATCACTTTTCTGGAATCGGTGGAATCTTTTCTTTTGGACCCTGCATTCCTACTTGGATGCTATTTCTTGAGCTTCCTGAATAGCAAATCCCTTCCTTGATCCTACTTGGCTGCCTGTTTCATAAATTAGTTTTCCTTCATTTAGGTGTGTTCTTCAGATCCCAGAGGAGAGTTGAAAGGTTAATTTTATAACAGTTAATATTAGTGCAGATCCTCAAAGTCAGGATCTTCTTACCAAAATATCACTTATTTTATATTTCCTTTCCAGCCTTCATTGTTCAGTGGTCCTGCAGAAGTGATTTCTGTTTGCACACTGCTGGTAGGGAAAAGCACAGAATATTTCCTACATATTTGTTTTTTGCGCTAAAAGCATTTGGCTTAAGAATGTGTTTTTGCCTCTTAAAAGCAGGATCTTACTCATTTTGTTCTAGGGATTTGGTTTATGGCTAATGGTCAGATTTTGTCTAAAAGTTACTATTATTGAACGTATTTCCAAAGGATCCTAGACTAAGGTGACACAACTTTTATACTTTTTTTTTCTAGGCAGTTAAGTTAGGGAAAGAAATCTTGATACAATTGGAATAAAATTGTTTAAGTGTTGGCCCTTAGCTTGCAGTCTCCGAAGCATAACAATGGACTGAAACCTCGCTCTCATTTACACCCTAAATAGGCACCTTTATTGTGTTGGGTGCCATGGTCGAGCTATCTGGAATCTGTGACTCTTGTTTCTTGATTCTGTGGTATATCATCTCTTTAGTCTATGAAGTCTGGAGTTTTAAAGGACTTTACTCTAAATCTACTTTTTTTGTCGTGTGTGTGTGTGTGTGTAATTGGTCCTTCTTCTGATGGCTTGCACAGGAATCCTAAGGCATAATCAGACTATAAAAACCCCAACCAGAAAGAAGATCGTAAGTTCAGCTACAGACTAAGCAGATAACAGGCGGCTATTTACTAGTCAGAAAGATAAGGGAATGAGTTTGATTCCTCATTAAAAGCTTCATGGTTTAAGTCTTAAAAAAAAAAAAAAGCCCTGGGTCTTTGCTTATTAAGTTACATAAACAGAGTGAAGTGCCATGGGGGGTTGTGGGAGGAGGAATGGAAACTCTTGGTGTGACCTATAATTAGAAAATTTCCACACAGAGAATAAAAACAGAGACTGTATGCCACTTCCTGACCCCACTCACCCATAGAGGCTAAGCCATTGGTGGGAGACCGATAAGAAAACACCAAGGAAAGAAACTTGAGCCAGGCTGCTTGTTCGCTCTGATGACGACTCAGCCTGGGATGGGTGAATTAAGCAAGCCCTTACAGTTGAAACGATCCTGAAGGCATCTTAAGAAGAAATAGCATTACTTCCACAGACTGCAATCAACCAAATTACATGATGATATTCCACGCTGTCCCTCTATAAGGACCTTTCATACTGGGTTGCTAATGAAATAGCTGGAGATAGTTAACTAATCACAATAAAGAAAAAGGTCTGGGTTAGTATACTGGCTCTTGTTCACTACTTCTGGAATTTTGGGCAGGTTATCTCACCCTTCAGCCTTGCTGGCCGGTCTGTAGGGAAGGATGATGATGGCTGCCCATCTGCTAGGGTAGTAAAGTTTCAATGCAATGATGCATGTGAAAGCACTTAGAAATCTGCAAAGATCCTTACAAATGTTGGCTGTCGTTGTGTTAAATATGTCTTTGCACAGTATGTAATGGTCTTCCCTACTTACAGTAACATGAGGAATCTAAAGTAGACTATGGTTTTTCTCACAAGTAGAGAATCCCTGTGTGAGGGATGTAGTCATTGGTAGCAAGAGTTTGTGGAGGTCACCACCCCCTCTGCTGTAACTCACAGACTCCACGCACCGATCAAAGTGCAATCCTGAGGCTCTTCCGAATTTTCCAAGGCCAAACTCAGTGCTGGCATGGAGCAGGCTGTGGCGTGATTTCTGGTGTAAGGCAGGGAGTCAGATTTCTGCTCTCCCCCTTATTTGTTATGTGACTTTGGGCAAATAAATTCACCTCTCGGAGGCTCCATTTTTTCTTATGCATGTGCCTTTGTCTTATCCATCCACATATATCCCAAAATAAAATGTAATTTTTTTTTTGAGATGGAGTCTCACTATGTGACCCTGGCTGGAGTGCAGTGGTGCACTCTCGGCTCACTGCAACATCTCCCTCCTGGGTTGAAGCAATTTTCCTGCCTCAGCCTCCTGAGTAGCTGGGACTACAGGCACACGCTACCACGCCTGCCGGGCTAATTTTTTTTTTTTTGTATTTTAGTAGAGATGGGGTTTCACTATGTTGCCCAGGCTGGTCTCAAACTCCTGAGTTCAGGCAATCTGCCAGCCTTGGCATCCCAAATTGCTAGGATTACAGCCACCGCATCTGGCCAAAATATGAATATTGACCCTGCTGGTTTATTGATGGGTTCCATGAGTCAATAAATTGGTGAACTGTTGGAGGACAGGGATTTCCTCCCAAGCATATAACACAGTAGCTTGCATCTAGTAAGTGCTCAATTAATACTGATTTAATAAAAATATGTTTAAAACCCTAGCATAGTGACTGGCATATTATAGGTGTGGGTGTGAATTTTGGTTCCACATCTCCAATATCTTTTTTCCCCTCTTAAATAAATATGTCACTAAGCAAAGGAATGACATTAAACCATGACCCTTTACCTCTCTGGGTCTTGTTCTTCATCCATAAAGGAAGTTAGAGCAGTTGCTCTCTCATGTTTCCTCTTTGTGACGAAGATGGACTGTTTTCATAAACCAAATGTACTTTCAAATTAGGCCATTTTGTCTCTATTGAGCATGCTTGGCTTAAAAGCAGGTGGTGTAAAAAAGAAAAGCCTTCAAGTTTTAACTGACTTCAACTTTTGCATGAAAAATGCCTATTTCACCATGGAAGGTCCTGGGTTATCCATGTCCCATCTCACTCTCAAAAGTGTTGAGCTTTAGAAAAGAAATGATTTGGTCATCCAACTGTGAATGATGAGGGAAACTAGCTGCCTGGCAAATGAGTAGTCCCTGAGGTCCTCCAGAAGAAACTGAGGCACAGCCTCCTTCGCTCTGCAATGGCTAAAGCAGCTGCCCTGGAGCCTGCTATTGGGGTCTGGGGACCCAGGAAAGGTGCAGCATATGTGGAGGAATCTAGAACCACATCATATGAGAAATGACGTTAGGAACGTAGGATGTTTGGCCTGGAGAAAGTTCAATGACAGCATGATAGCTGATTTTGAATGTTTTAAAAATTATTAAAAGTTTAAAATTTGGAGACCCACTGATAGGGAATGTGTTAGGTGAACTGTAGCCTGTCCGTGCAGAGCTATCAATCTGGGATATGGAACCATGTCCACCATGTAATACTAAAGAAAACAAATTCTGTTGTCAGAAGTATATAAAGAATCTGGCTGGATGTGGTGGCTCATGTCTGTAATCTCAGCACTTTGAGAGGCTGAAGCGGGTGGATCACTTGAGGTCTGGAGTTCAAGACCAGTCTGGCCAACATGATGAAATCCCATCTTTACTAAAAAATACAAAAATTAGCTGGACATGCTAGCTTGAACCAAGGAGGTGGAGGTTGCAGTGAGCGGAGATTGCGCCACTACACACCAGCCTGGGCAAAAGAGTGAGACTCTGTCTCAAAAAAGTAAAAAAAAAAAGTTATGTAAGGAATCTGATCACCTCTGGGGAGTAGATTTTAGTGGGATGTAGTGGGGGAAGCTTCATTTTTACTTTATAAACTTTTGTAATACTTTACAAACTGCTGTGTTTGATTGGTCATGAACAACTTTTTAAAAAACGAATAAATGGGAAAAAGTTACAATGAAAGAATGCAATGTGCAATGTAAGAGGAGAATTAGAACTATCAGAACTCAGAAGAAAAAACTGCCTGTGGGAGTGGTGAGCACCTCTTCTCTGGAGATATCCAAGCAGAGTTTGGAGAAGAGCTTGTCACTGCTGTCAGGACATATTCGTGGATGTGATGTTTCATGCAGGATTGGGAATGCATATTTCACGCCGAGTTGGGAAGCAGCCTCTACGCCTTCTGTCATCCATGTGATCTATTGTATTTAGAGATTCTATGAAATAGACCAAACTCCTGGGTCTAAAAGCAAAAACTAGGCTTTTGCTATTACTGTTATCCTCTGATTTAAGACTTCTGTTTATGCTGTGATTGTTATTAGTAAGTAGTAGCATAGTAATATTATCATGAGTTATTTCCTGAGTCACTAAGGGCTGAGTATTCTTTATCTGAAAGAGTTTGGACCAAAAGTGTTTTGGAATTTGGATTTTTTTGATCACAAGGTCAGTAGTGTGGTGGGGATTTTGGATGCCAACTCCTTAACTTCCATTTGATCCAATGCTAAATATATTAAAAGATATGACCTTGGGAATTACCTCCTCTCTAAAGACAGTTTCTGATTAGCCTAAGCCAAAAACTGTCATAAAAATATTTAAAAATGAAAATTGTGTCTTCCTTATTGTAATAGGTATGATGATTCGAAACTTGCTAATGTGCTGTTTCTGGTTAATCTTTCTGAGGAAATGACCTGTGCCTTCGTGGGAGCAGGGCTTCCCTCTGCCTGCTTGGGTGGGGTGGGAAAACACAAGGGGAGGATGTGGAGATTAGAAATCTTACATATAGAATGCAAAGACAAAGGTGCAAGTAATAATCCCCTCCTCCACTGAAAATATAACTGCATTCTGCGGGAAGACAATGGCTTTACAAGCCAGCCATTGTTTTAAGGAGGAATTTAAAAAATTCCTTAATTTCCCTGTAAAATACACAAAGGAAAAGACCTTGCTTTTTCAACTAAGGATGAGAAAGCCTGGTTACCAGGCTTGTTGCTCTGCCGTATCACACTGGATAGTCAGTGACTATGCCATCCAGTTTCATCCCTGAGGAGCTATGGGAAGAAGAAAAGTAGTTAAGAGAAAAAAAAGAGAGAAGGAGAGAGGTGAGAAGCAGGTACCTGGGCCTGTCCCCTGCTATGTAGAAACTTCTGGAGGAGGATTTGCCCACCACCAGCCAGAGAAGTCTCTGGGCTGGGATCTTGCCCCTACTTCTTGGGCACAACCTGGGAAAATTATAGTCTCTTAGAGTCCCTCAATGCATCAGACTCAGGAGAAACGTGGTAGTATGCAGACTGAAGATCAGAGATGGTTGTGGGAGGCTTCTCAGGGAATAGAGTTCCCAGTGTCCTGAGATGCCAAGGCTGGGGTGACAGGGAGTCCAGTGAAGTCCACAGGCCTAGATGACTGTGTAGGTCCCAGAAGGTGATCAGGTGAGCAAGTCTGGCTTGCTTCCCTCTGCAACCCCCAGGCCTTCCTATGGGGACTAGGGGACTGTGTCAATGGGACACATAGAGACTGGGCCTCTGTAAGACTCTTGAAGTCAGGAAGTTGAGACAGGGTTATTTGCAGTGTACTCAAAGACCACCGAAGGGCTCCAAGGTCGAGGCACCTGGCCTCACTAAAGACCAGCACCAGACCACAGGGTTCCTGCCCACCAAAGCCAGGAATAAGGGAGGAAGGGGAGCTACACTCATTTTCCACACTTCTAGGCCTTACCCAGACCTAGCCAGCCAGGAAGGGGTGATGGCTGAGAAATCTGAAATCCAGCACCGTTTGAAACAGCCATGTCCAATAGGGCATTCTGGGATGACACAAACGTTCTGAATATATAATATATAGCCATGAGTCACATGTGGTTATGAAACGCTAGACCAGTAGTCAGTGATAGGAATGATTTAAAAAAAATTTTTAAACATTATTTGTAATTGTAAAAATAATATAACATTAAAAGAGAATTTAAAATAGAGAAACAGTACCCCTCTTAATCCTTACACCCTAATACAAAGTTATCTGTATATTCTCTGAGTCACAATTCCCTTGTATATCTATTTTACTTATTAAAAGTCATAGGGCTGGGCACAGTGGCTCACAGCTGTAATCCCAGCACTTTGGGAGTTTGAGACCAGCCTGGTCAACATGGCAAAATCCCATCTCTACTAAAAATACAAAAATTAGCCAGGCTCAGTGGTGGACACCTGTAATCCCAGCTACTCGGGAGGCTGAGGCAGGAGAATTGCTTGAACCTGGGTGGTAGAAGTTGCAGTGAGCTGAGATCATGCTACTGCACTCCAGCCTGGGTGACAGAGCCAGACTCCAGCTCAAAAAACGAAAAAATCATAGAACACATACAAGGTAAAAATCAACTTTATTTATCTCACTTCTAGGTAATCTAGGAATAGATCTAAACTATTTCTGAGTAAAGAGCAGTGAAAATAAACCTCACCTTGTATTTTTTTTGAGAATTATTTTAAAAAGTCAAAACGGAAGTCAAATAGGATAAATGTGTGGGGAATTGAATTTTAAGTGCTCACAATTAAAATTAAATAAGCATTAGTGACTGGAAAACCCAACAGTGTATATTCTAGAGGGACTACTTTGTGTACTAGATTGAGCTATATTTTAAAGTAGATAGAATGAAAGTTATGTTTCTGTTCTAACAATTGGTGAGTGAAAAGAAGAATGGGTTAGTCACAGTTCAAATAAGAAAACTCTCTTTTCTTTGTATGTCCAATGGTTGTGAGAGAAATTTGTGACCCCCCCCCCCACAAGATTGCTATTGAATATGCACTCACTGGTGAAAACTCTGAAAAATACCAGTGAGCTAAAAGAAAAATTAGCAAACATCTCTAGTCCCATCACTTCTCTTTTTGTTTTAATAAATATCTGTTCAGTCGTGTGAGTGCAGGTGTTTATGTGAGTGTTTATTTCTATAGGTGAAACTACAGTGTTCTGTTGTTTTAAAATTTGCTTTTACCCTGAATTGCATCACAAATATTCTCCAAATGAAAACATTGGGGCAGTCTTCAGTGTGATTAGGCCATGAGCAGTGCCTTGATGAGTGTCCTGATTGCTGATCTTTTTACACAGCCACTGCTCTTGTCTTAGCTACTGCCCCGCTCTGTCCAATGTCCCGCCAGCATCGGTGAAATCCCATGGATGCATCCTATGTCCCTTCCCTTCAACCCTCCCACCTACCCTGCTCTTTCTCTCTCCTGAGAACCCATCTTGCCATTTGGCAAAGAATTAGAGGAAGAGAATTTAACTTCACTTCAGTCCTGTTGAGTATTTCCACATTCATCTGATTGGGAAAAGGTAGGTCCTCTCTCCCAGTTGGGAGTGGGGCTCTCCACTTGTCTCCAAGATTTGAGAGGTGAAGTGGCCACCTGATTGTTTCCTGTTTATGGAAACTGCCTATTTCCTCACCTGTCCTTCCTGTCCTCTTCTTCCTGTCTTTGCCTTCATGTGCCCCCTGTAGTTTCCGGCTCTGTGTCTTGACATGGAGGCTTCCCTGAGCTCATGGTAGGGATGTGTGAGAGGATCCCCACCAGCTCAGATCCTTTCGTATTCCATTTTCTCAACTGTAAATTAGTTACAAAACCCTGTTTTGAATTTGATAACTTTCCAGTTTGGGAACATGTCCCCAGGCTGACTCCATTCTCTCAGTGGCAAAATGTTGCTTGTCTCTGAGAGGATTCCTTAAATTACTAAACAATGACAAGACTCCAGGGAATAAGAAAGAGTCATTCGTTGCTGATAATTGTCTTCACATTGTATGAATCATCCGTCCCTATTTGTATGGCAGAGTGAATAAGAAGTTACTGTAAAGAATTGCTGTAAAAACTGTTTTATTCATTTTATTCCAAAAAGGCAATACATGCACAAGGCATGGAATTTGAAAAGCTCAAAAGGCATAAAGTGAAAAGCAGTTGTCCCTCTTACCCATGCCCCCAGAGAGGTTCTTCTCTCTAGAGGTGACGGCTGTTACCATTTCTTGTGGAGATGACTATGCCTTTAATGTCCAATAAATAAGGTAGCTGCGGCCACATGTGCTGACTTCTCTGTAGCCATACTGAACACTTGAAATGTGACTAGCTTGAATTGAGATGTGCTGCAAATGTAAAACACATACCATATTAAAGTCTTATGAAAGAATGTAAAACATCTCATGAATAATTCTTATACTGATTGTATGTTGACATGTTGATAATAGTTTGGATATCATTAAATGCACTTTATTTGTTTAATTTCTTTGTGGCTACTAGGGCATTTAAAATTACACATGTGGCTTACATTTGTCACTTGCATTATATTCCTATTGCACAGTCCTGGTCTATACATAAATTAGCATACACATATACAGGTGTGTGTGTGCGGGCACAGGTGCGTGCCATAGTGTAATAGAAATGCTGTTCTGCATTTTTCTTTTTCCACTTAGCAATATGTCTTGGCAATTGTTTTATATCACTACATAAAGAGATTTTTTAAAATAATGATTTATAGTATTTGTTTTAAAAAACTTCACTTATAGAATCAGCTCTTGTTGATGGACCTTCAGATTGTTTCCAACTTTCCCTCCAAATTTTTACACATGATACTGTAATAAATAAACTTGTCTTTTTCACAAGCAGTCGGAGAAACTGGGTCAAAGAATATTTATGGCTGGGCATGGTGACTCACACCTGTAATCCCAGCACTTTGGAAGGCTGAGGCGGGCGGATCACGAGGTCAGGAATTTGAGACCATCTTGGCCAACATGGTGAAATCCTATCTCTACTAAAAATACAAAAATTACCCAGGCAGGTGGCAGACACCTGTCATCTCCACTACTTGGGAGGCTGAGGCAGGAGAATTGCTTGATCCCAGGAGGCGGAGTTTGCAGTGAGCTGAGATTGCACCACTGCACCCCAGCCTGGGCAACAAAGTGCGACTCCATCACACACACACACACACACACACACACACACACACACACACACGCACCACAAAATAACCAAAGGAAAACCATATCTGAGAATAACAGTTATTAATTATGGTTTCCAAAGTGTTTTCATGTTTCCTCTTTATTTTTCCAACCACCCAGTCATAATAAGCCTTTTACCAAAAGCAAACCAAAACTAAGATAATGAGGAGAAATACATCTTTGTGTATGGTAAATATCCACATAAATTCATTTAATGCTCAACACAATGTGGAAGCAGATTTTTTGGGTTTTATTATTCCCATTTTATAGATAAGGACACTGAACTTCAGAATGGTTAAGTGACTCACCAGAAATCACACAACTAGCAAACAGAGGGGTTAGTTGTGCAACTTTGCTGTTAGATAAAGCATTGTTAACTGTGACTCAGCTGTTGTACTAGCTGTGTGAACTTGGATGAGTTCATTCATATATAATATTGATACGTAATATGTGGAGAATAAAGGTATCTACCCCATGGGAAGGTGTCAAAATTAATCAAGATAGTGTATATAAATATTTAGCACAGTGCCTGGCACAAAGGAAGCTCTTAAATGTGTGTGTATGTGCATGTGTATGTGTGTATATGTGTGCATGTATATACACTCATGTATGTGTATTGTACATGTGTGTGCCTATCGGAATCCAGGTTTTTGATTTCTTGAACTCCCTCCCTGTATTTTCTTCCTTCTAGTGACTCAAGTCTCTTCTGGGCAGCAAAGCTTAGTTTGATCAGTTTTTATCTTTGTGTGAGTTGAAGGAAGGGCTGGAGCAGAGAGGAGACATTTCCATGTCTTCATCACCTGCCACTTCCTTGCTAGCCTAAGAACATGCTCACCCTCTCTGTCCCTGATCATTTTCTTCATCTGGTGGGTTATTGGTGTAATGTCAATAATGTGAAAACTCTTAGAAGTTTCTTGGAGGTCTTGGAGAAAAACAAGCGTAAGCTGCATGCATGTGTGATTGAAAACAAGGCAGCGTTCATACTGGTCTCGTGGAAACTACCTGTGACTCAGGGACACTACTGATCAGGTCAGGCAAGTCGTGGTATAATTAAGTGGCCCCCAAATCAGGTAAATGATGACAATATCATAAACTGCAACTGTGAAGCAGAGAACTAGTGTTATTTTAGAATAGTCTTGATTCTCTTTTGAAAAAAATGACAGGAAACAAGCGATCAGGAAATGCAGGAACAATAGCCTTTTCCTGGAAGAGTGGCTCTGAAGAGATGACTAAATGTTCAGACATGCTGGGTTGAATAGGCAGGGGCTGAGACTAGGGGCTGCAGCGGGGAGACAGGGCCAGGATGACTTACGAGAGTGGGCAAAGCCAGTGGTTTAGTTCACATGTATTATTTACTACTCCCTATCTGGTGAAAGTAAAAGAGAGATTATGGCAAGGTTACATTGGACCTGGAGATAATCAAGTCATGAATTGGCAAAAACTGCTACTTAGAGTATCAGGCAGCAGCAGCCAAGAGGGCTGCCTTCATTTCCTTGATAAAGGGAACAACCTAAGGGTTTTTGAAAGCTTACAAATGGCAACTCTGCCACTAGACAGTGACTGCTTGTCGACCTGTTGGTCCCCATTTTTTTAATCCACTGAATTTGATGTTTGTATTTTGACAGGGGTTGTATGCCAAAGCACAGTGATTAAGCCAAGAGTTGCTTTCTTTCTTTAAAAATTATTAATTATAATTTGTAGAAAAATAAAACCACTCTTCTGAATGTCTTATCAGCCTGAGGTAATCAAGGTTAGCACCCTGAACTGATGTAATTCTAGCCACATGTGGAACACATGTTGCCTTAGCTATTCTAGCAGCTTTATTACCAGCAAACCCATCATTTCTCCTATGCATTGTGGAATGTTGAAAAGCCCTTCTGCAGCCCCAGTAATGTCTCTCGAAACTCTTCAGGGGTCTTAGAGCCTCAACATCTGTTTTGTAGGGGGCCCTAGGAAAGAAGGAAGTCCCTTTCCAATAGAGTGTCAGATTCAAGTAAAATTGATGTTTTAATTTACTAGAAAATTACATCAAAATGAAAAAAAAGATTCACAATCTTGGTCACGTAGATAGATATGAAAAGAGTGCCTCTGTTTGTCCCTTTCCTGCAATGGGGCAGAGGTAACTGCTATTTAAAAAAAAAGTGTGCATTTCTCTCCCCCACTTTTTTTTTTTTGAGATGGAATCTCACTTTGTTGCCGAGGCTGGAGCAAAATAGCACAATCTCGGCTCACTGCAACCTCCGCCTCTCAGGTTCAAGTGATTCTCCTGCCTCAGCCTCCCAAGTAGCTGGGATTACAGGCAGGTGCCATCATGCCCAGGTAATTTTTGTATTTTTAGTAGAGATGGGGGTTTCACCATGTCTGTGAGGCTGGTCTCGAACTTCTGATCTCGTGATCCGCCCGCCTCGGTCTCCCAAAGTGCTGGAATTACAAGCATGAGCCACCCTGCCTAGCCCCCATTTCTTTTCTTAACTGTGGAATTGTATTTACATCTACTTTATTCAAATGGGATGAAATTTGCTTTTTTTTTTTTTTCGAGATGGGATCTCACCCCATCACCCATGCTGTCTCACCAGTCATTGGAGAAATGCAAATCAAAACCACCATCTCCGCTCACTGCAACCTTCACCTCCTGGGCTTAAGTCATCTTCCCACCTCAGCCTCCTGAATAGCTGGGACCACAGGCTGGATGCCACCATGCCAGCTAATTTTTTTGTATTTTTTTTTAATAGAGACAGGGTTTTACCATGTTTCCCATGCTGGTCTCCAATTCCTGAGCTCAATCGATACACCTCAGTCGATTACAGGTGTGCCACTGCGCCTGGCCCACAGTTCTTCCTTTTTAATACAAGTGTAAGCTGCATGCACGTGTGATTGAAAACAAGGCAGCATTCATATTGGGGCTCATGTGGAAACTACCTGTGACTCAGGGACACTACTGATCAGGCCAGGCAAGCCATGGTGCATTTAAGTGGCTCCCAAATCAAGTAAATGATGACAATGTAATAAACTGCAGCTGTGAAGTGGAGTGAGAAACACACAAATGTGAAATGGTACAGCCACCTTGGAAAACATTAGCAGTTTACTATAAAGTTAAATGGACACTTAACATATGACCCACCTATCCCACTTCTAGCTGTTTATCCCAGAGAAATAAAAACATGTCAACAAAAACCACGTATGTGAATATTCAGAGCAAAAAAATGAAAACCAGTTGAATGTTCATGAACTCATGAATGGAAAAGCAAATTGTGGTATATTCACGTGATGGTGTACTACTCAGCAATTAAAAGGAACAAGCATAAATACACATCATGACGTTGGCGACTCAAAAGCTGTGTGCAATGGCTGGGCATGGTGGCACTTGCGTATAATCCCAGATACTTGGGAGACTGAGGCATGTGAATCGCTTGAACCCAGGAGGAGGAGGTGGCAGTGAGCCACAATCATGCCGCTGCACTCCAGCCTGGGCTACAGAGCGAGACTCTGTCTCACCAGTCATTGGAGAAATGCAAATCAAAACCACGTTGAGATACCATCTCACGCCAGTTAGTATGGTGATCATTAAAAAATCAGGAGACAACAGATGCTAGAGAGGATGTGGAGAAACAGAAACGCTTTTACACTGTTGGTGGGAGTGTAAATTAGTTCAACCATTATGGAAGACAGTGTGGCGATTCCTCAAGGATCTAGAACCAGAAATACCATTTGACCCCAGCAATCCCATTACTGGGTATATACTCAAAGGATTATCAGTCATTCTATTATGAAGACACATGCACACGTGTGTTTACTGTGGCACTATTCACAATGGCAAAGACTTGAAACCAATCCAAATGCCCATCAATGAAAGACTACATAAAGAAAATGTGGCACATATACACCATGGAATACTATGCAGCTATAAAAAAGGATGAGTTCATATCATTTGCAGGGACATGGATGAATCTGGAAACCATCATTTTCAGACACCAGAATAGAAAACAGAACAAGAAACAGAAGAGAAAACAAGAACAGAAAACCAAACAACCAAACACTGCATGTTCTCACTCATAAGTGGGTGCTGAACAATGAAAGCACGTGGACACAGGGAGAGAACATCACACACCAGGGCCTACATTAGGAGAGGACAGAGTGATAGATGCAGCAAACCATCATGGCAGGTGCACACCCATGTAACAAACCTGTACATTCTGCACATATTCCCCAGAACTTAAAGTATAATAAAAAATTTTTAAAAAGCTATGCACAATGGAACTCAAGCATAAAAGTTTACATATGTATGATTCCATCCAAAACTAGAAAAGCCAAAACTACAAGCAGATCAATGGTTCCTGAGAATGGAGAAGGAAATACTCTGCAAAAGGACACGAGAAAACTTTTCAGGGTGATAGAAAAATTCTTCATTGCTCTGGTTGTTACAAAACTGCAGAAATTACAAAATCTGTCAAACTGTACACCTGGAGTTGGTGAATATGTAAATTATAACTTGATGGAGCAAAAATTAAGTTAAAAAATTAAAAATTTAAATTAAAAATAGTGACAAGATTGCTGGCATTCAGCAAAGTTTATTTTGTACTACTTATTCTTCTAAGTACCTAACAAGAATGAACTCACTTAAACCTTCACAACGATCTGTGTGGTAACCACTTTTATCATTTGCATTTTACAGAGGTAAGACACTGAGGTCTTAAGAGGTTAAGTAATTAGCCCAGAATCATACAACATCAATGCAGCCAGGATCCCAACTCAGGTCATTTGGCTCTGCCGCCCACACATTTCAACTCCATTGCCCACACAATTGGGTGCCATCACCCACACTCGCAGCCACTGCCATGAGTGGACCACTGTTTAGTCAGACATTCTAATTTTTTCTTCTTTGCTATTTCAATGCTTAATGAATATCTTTGTATGCATACCTTTATTTACTTGTGGTTTCCTTTCTGAGTAGTTGTTTCATTTCTGAGTAGTTATTTCCTAGAAGTGGGATTGCTGGGTCAAATAATAGGTGTATTTAAAATTTCAGTTAAATATCCTTTTTGAGCATCTCCTAGGTGTCAGATCTATCTTCCTATTTGCCATCATATTTAACTTTTACGGTGATCCTGTGAGCATATGTATTGTGATTGTCCTAATAACCTGTAGAGGTTAAGGACTTGTCTTGAATCCCACAGCTAATCAGTACATAAAATCCCAACTCAGCCCAACTCCACATCCTGCGTGAATTCTACTGCATGCTAGCTGTTAGTTTTGTAATCACCATGGGTTTTCTTTTGTGTTTTTTATCCTTGGGAGCCAGAATTTAAGCCTAAACCACCAAGAAAGTCACCACCGTAGGGCTCTCTCTCATCAAAAGAGGGATTTCTGCTCCTGGGGAAACCAAACCAAACCAAACCAAACCAAACCCAAGTATTCCTTGGAGTGCAGTGTTACTAGAATGTGTTGATCCTGAAAAATGGTTTCCATACTTTTAATTATTTGGTGTGTTTTAGCAAGCTTTACATGAAAGAGTATAACCTATATCTTCTCATCAAGTGTTTGCTTGGTGAATATTCCAGAAAAAGAATCATAGCCTTACTTAAATATAAACACAGTCTGGTTATGCAACAATAGAATAGAAAAATGTGTGAATTTCCTACGTTTCTTCTTCCTTCCCTCCATTTTTTATGACATACCATTGCTCTGCTACTTACTAATGGGTTAACCTTGGACAGGATACTTTATCATTTTAAGCCAAATTTCCTTATCTGGAAAATGGGAGTAATAAAAGTGTCCTATTCTGAAGAATTATTTCAAAAATTAAACCAAATAATTCATGCATGGCATTTGACACTTTACCTGGCACAAGGAGGCCTGGATACACATTAGCAGGTAGCGATGGCAGTGGCAGAAGCCACCTTCAGGACTGGACATATCGCTAGTGATCAAGCTGGGCCCAAGGTATGGTCCATATGACAATTTCCAAAAGAGAACATGGAGCAAGCTTCTAGTGAATAATAGAAAGTTATTTAGCAATTGGAGCGGATGGAGTAAGAAGAGTTTAAGATGAAATAAAACTGACCCCTAAGCAGGACACCACTGGACAGCCCCTTCTAAGTTGGCCTCTATTGTGAAAACCCCTAGGCATCTCCCACAGCTTCTCTAATCACTCCTTATTTTCCTAAGCTAACTCCTTTACCCTTCCTACCTTCCAGGTTCTATCTCCAACCTTTTCCATTTCTCATCTACAGTTTCTCCCTGAAGATTTATGCTTAGGTAGTTAAAGAAACTTACAGAATGATTAAGAATGTATGAGAAAGAAATTTTATGTTTTGGTGGGGAAGATGGTTGGAGGTCTTGACTACCTTTTAGATGGGGGTAGGGCAGAAAGGAATTAAGTTGAAAATGTACTCTTTGGATTTGATTTTCACCATTGGCTTCTTTTTGAATTCTTGTTTAATTGAATCTTTTTGCCAAAATGATAAAAATGCTCCCCTCTTGCACTCGGTATGAATTGATATGAATTCATCAGACTCTGTGAAGTGAGTTGAGGAGTGTATGACCCACATCTCTATCTAGGCATGTGTGGGAGCTGTTCTGCCAGATGTGAAATTTCCATTAGCCAGTGTTGTTGCTTGCTACAGCTGCGGTAAAGGTTTATCTGGGAGAGTCCGAATCTGTTGGCTAAAATGAAAGCCTAGGCTTGATCCCTAGTTTCCATATTCGGCGTCCGCCAATAATTAAGAGTTGGCTCTATACCAATAATGTGGGAGCCTCAGAATTAATATGTGGGTGTCTGGGTAAATAACATTTTGATGCTTAATATCACCTGGAGATAACTATTGGGCCACTAAGGCTATCCAGCATATTTCATGAAAAGAGCTCCTTTGCTAATATATTGGTTCCTGTTTGATTGTATTTGGTGCAGTGATCCAATGAAAATAATAATTTTTACTCTTCTGGTTTATTTATGTGTTGGACCCAGAAGCTAAGGGACTCAATACTGAATCCTTTTTCAAAAGGACTAGGAAAAAAGTCGACTAATGAAAGCTCATCCTCCCCTCTACCTCAAGGTCTGAGGAGGATCTGTGGTTTAGCTTGCCCATTGCCCTTCTGCACACAGAATCCTCCCCTCTCTCTCTTTCTCTGTCTTGAAAATCACATCTCTCTGACATTGATATATGATTTGGATGATGATGGCCCTACCCCTTGGCTTTTGATTGGACTCAACTCCAATCAAATCAATGAGAACATTACATCAGCGCATCCCTCTGGCCACAGTAACAGATTCTGGGATGAGTCCATGACCAGTGCCAGATCAAACAGAGATGGTCCTGAGGATTTTGCTCAAATTCTTCGGAGAGATCATTTCTTTCTGTTGGGATTGATAACCTGGCAGAATGTGTATCTAGGGCTGCTGGAGACCATCTTGCCACCACAGGATAGCCTGCCAGAGAACAAAGCCAATATAAGGAAATAAGAGCCGGGAGATGAATACTAACTCCTGGTAATTCCATATGAATATCTGGATGCAATCACACCTGAAGCTAAATTAAATGTCTGTTATATGAACAAATAAACTCTTTTTTGTTGTTGTTCAAGTCAGTTTGAGCTTTTCAATCTCCAGTAATCTAAAATTGAAGTATTCTATACCCAGATGTGTCCATACATTCTTGCACTGCTTTAAAGAAATAACTGAGTCTGGGTCATTTATAAAGAAAAGAGGTTTAATTAGCTCATGGTCCTGCAGGGCGTCCAGAAAGTGTAGTGCCAGTGTCTGCTTCTGGTGAGGCTCAGGAAACTTAGGTTTATGGTGGAAGGCAAAGGGGAAGTCAGTGCATTGCATGGCAGAAACAGAGCGTGGGGTTGGGGGGTGGGTTCTAGACCCTTTTAAACAACCAGATCTACCACGAACTAACCAAGTCAGAATTCATTTATCACCAAAGAGATGGATTCATGAGGAATCCACCCCCATGATTCAACGCCTCCTACCAGGCCCCACCTTCACCATTGGGAGTCCTATTTCAACATAAGATTTGGAGGGGACAAAATTCAAACTATATCACCAGAAAAGAAGAATCTATCAATACTCAAATTTATAGCCTAGAGACATAAAATGTTATAATATTTCATTAATTTTTATGGTGTTGAAGAAAGAAAAATATCTCAGTGATGAGATTATTTTCTTATTGGCTGGGCTCCAAGATATGTTAGGAACAGAAATCATATTATTCTTTCTCTTCCTTCCCAAATGTATTTCTGACAAGCACATGGTGTTCAGATAGCCAAATGTTCCTTTGCAAATCCTCTATCTGTCCAACCTTATCATGTTCAGCTGTATCTCTGTTTTATGAAGAATAGGTGTCCCTTCTGCCTCTTTTGTCTTCATACTACATATCCCGTTTCTTATCTTCAGCTCTGTGGATGCCAAATTTCTCTTTTCAGAAACTAAAACATGAATCACACTGACTTTGCAGACAGTCTTTACCCTCCAGGGATGCTCTAGGTCCTGAGGGAAAGAGAAAACTTGAAAAGCATAGATATGCAGTGGTAATCTACAGAGAGAGAAATGAGACTGCTGAGATAGTGAATGGCAAACAGAGGTTGACTTTAGCACTATGTCAGAAAAATTATTTTCCCCAGTGAGCAGAGCTAGTGCCACACATCTGTCACCAGGAGCCATAACATAGAACTTGATATGGGATTGCAAAATCTAAAGTTGGCCTAAAGCCAGAAGGGCATTGAAATTGGAATTCCCCAACTCCAGATACTGTAGGAAATCCCTGCTCAACTGGCAAATTTATTTCAAAATCGGCACCAGTTTGCCACAGTCAGAGGAGACACAGCACTGATCTGAACATTTCTAGGATGGGGACCAAAAACTCAAATGCCTGTGGGGGCCACTGGTACAGTTAGGTGAAGTGGACTGGTTGGGACTTGAGTGCCTGCATGCCTGAAATGAACTCGCACTGTTGAGCCCCAGCTGAGGCACGTGTACCTGCTGGTGCAGCGTGGGCCCTTTGCTGCCGGGTCTCCAACACTTCTCAGAGAGGCTGGAAGCCCAGGAGTCATCAGTTTGCAACCTCTGATTTGGTACAGCATCACGATTGTGCCAGGTGACTAAATACGGGGTTGTGTTTAGACCTAATTCAGTTCACTTTGAACAGAACCCAAAGTGTTGAGGTTTAGAGCACAGACTTTGGTGTCAGGTTTACCTGGATTTGTATGCCTAGCTTTGCCACTTACTAATGTCATGACCTTGGCCAAGAAACTGAGTGTCTCTGAGTTGCAGTGTTCACATCTGTTAAATGGAGCAGCAGTTTCCATATCTGCTTCTTGAGTGGGTTGGGGAAAGGTAGAATTTGAGATAAAATGACATACTGCTTTTAAAGCTGTTACACGGTGGCTGTATCAAAGGTAGTGTTTTAAAAAATGCTGATAATTGTATGATTGAAATCACAGAAATTCATGTAAGGTATTATTTTTGTATTCTCCAGAAACATAAAGTCAGAGAGACAATATTGTGCGGTGGTTAAGAGCACTCATCCTGGAGTCAAATCCTGCTGAGAGACAACCTGTATAACTCAGTTACATTTCTACAGCTTTTAGAACAGAGCCTGGTACACAGCAAGGACTACGGGGGTGGGTGGAAGGTTATGACACTATTACTCCAATATGTTTTAATAGCTCTTATGACTTTGACACTTGAGTAAGACTGTATTCAGTGGGGCATGGTGGCTAATGCTGATGATACCAGCATTTTGGGAGGCTGAGGTGGGAGGATTGCTTGAGGCCAGGAATTCAAGAATAGCTTGGGCAACATAACGAGCAAGACCTTATCTTTACAAAAAATTGAAAACAAATAACTGTATCCACACCCTGAAACTTATGGTTTAGATGATCTTAACTTTAATAATATCTGATGCAATTAATTTTTACCTTAGAAAGCTGGAAACGCTTACCAGCTATTGTAAGGGCTGCTTTAAATCCACAGTGAAAGGTATAAAAAAAGTAGGATTAAAAAAGAGAGAGAGAGATTGCTATTATATCATGTTCTTGAAAAACAGGCTTTACCAATCTGACCTAGAAGAGACTTGCGTTTACTAGAAAACAAGCAACAATTTTTTGAGAGCCTCTTTTGTGCAATGCACTTGCTAGACCGAGAAATAAAGCTAAAATGACAGACTGCAGAAGTAAGCCCTCTACCTAAGCCAGCGTTCATATTCACACGTGCTGCCATATGGTTGGCCTGCGGACACTTTCTGAGATTTTTTTTTTCTACCTCAGAGGTTACCCGGTAGTGCTGGTTGTGCGGGAAGTAGACATCAGCATTGAGTTGGAAAGTGATGCAGGTACGACACGGAGCCCCAGGGCGGGCCCCAGCTAAGACACAGACTCCCGCCTGGGTCAAGGCTACACAGTGGGGACAGGAAAGCAGGTGGGGGTGGGGGCACTGGCTGGTGCTTCTTCCTAAACGAGGGATAGTGAATCTTCAGAAGAATGCAGTCTCAGCTTCGTGGGCGTCTGAGAGCAAGCGAGACCGACATCTCTGCCCCAGTTGGAAGCTGGTGTCTGCGCGGAGCTCCGGGAGTCAGCGGGACCAGAGAGGAGAAAGGCGGAGTGAAAGGGTGGCCCCGCAGGCGAGAGGTGGGGAGCGGGGACTCATCCCGGGCCGAGGTGCAGGAGCGGAGGATCCCGGGCTGGAGGATCCCAGGCTCTCTGAGAGTGCAGGAGCCCTCTGTCGAGGCCTCCGGAGGTCACAGCGGCTCTCAGCCCTGACGGCCCTGGGAAGGAGACTGCCACCTGGCCGAGCGCCCCAACCCCAAACCCAGTGTTACCCCAGACTGCCTGCTCTAGGAAGGAAGGGAGCTAACTGAAATTAGATTTTATTAACCAAAAAAGTAATGGGAAGTTACAGAATCAAGCTGAGAAGTGATTAAGGGGAGGCTCTTTCCCGCTGGAAAGGTGGAGGGAGGAAGGCTGTCTACAAAGCAATTGGTAGCGGTTATTTGAAGTACAGAGGTTTCATGTACAGGCACTGCTGGTCCACTGAGATCCTTCACTCAACCATTACCCACGCACAACGTGTGAAATCTAAGGGTTGCTTTTTGCGACTCACTTAGCCAGAGTTCGTCAGGACAGATGGACTCAGTTGTGGAACACCACATGAGTAGAGTCGTTGAACCCCTTTGAGGCACAGTTTCTTCCTCTTTAAAGTGAAGATGCTCATAGGGGAGTACACAGAAAAAAAAAAAAAAAGAAGAAAAAATATAAAGTAAGGATGACAGTTACCCTTTAGCTACCTCCCAGAGTTCTGTTTAGAGGCAAATGAGGCAATTTCTTTTCTTCCTTTCCTTTTCCTTTTCCTTTTTCTTTTTTTCTCTTTCGCCTTTTTGAGACAGAATCTCCCTCTCTTGCCCAGGCTGGAGTGCAATGACATGATCTCAGCTCACTGCAATCTCTGCCTCCTGGGTTCAAGCGATTCTCCTGCCTCAGCCTCCGGAATTGCTGAAATTACAGGCATGCACCATCATGCCTGGCTAATTTTTGTATTTTCAGTAGAGACAGGGTTTCGCCATGTTGGCCAGGCTGGTCTTAAACTACTGACCTCAGGTGATCCACCTGCCTGGGCTTCCCAAAGTGCTAGAATTACAGGCATGAACCACCTTGCTTGGCCAAATGAGGCAATTTCCATGAGTGAAAGCTCTTTACGTATGATCAAATATGGTATAAACATTAGCAATTATTAAATGAATTTCAAATTTATTCCTCCACCAGCTATCTGATTCACCTAATAATTTATAGTATACCCCAAATGGAGAGTTGAATCATTACTTAGCACAATTTCATTATTAATTTATTGAATGATTCCTATCGCAAGGAGTTGTCTATCTGATTCGTCAGTGTGGACAACTGATCTGGATAACATGAACCTTCCATCTAATTTTATCAATAGCTTTGAGACGTTTGGTGATATATTAGTGACACATCTCCAATGGTTCACTTTGTTTTTTTTTGTGATTGCCTGTCAACCTTCCATTTTTTTAGGATGGAAAACCCATCTGTGTTATGATGAATTGGCTTTGTTTCCATGCTATTTCCTATATCAAATTTATCATTTTTTAGAGCTGTCATTAAACACTATTAAATTGTTTAAAAGGATGTTTCATAGTTCAAGCTAAGACTAACTTTATTCAGCAAGGAAAATCTGATTTTATTATTTACTTTATTTGAGGTCACATTATTTTCAAATAAAGAAAGTTAAATATATTCAATATGTATGTAAACTCGAGAACTCTAAGAGAAACAATTCCTCCCCAAACACCTACATCATAGAGCTTGGAGGAGGAAAAAGCCCAAAGTTGTATTTAAAAAAAAAACCAGAAGTATTTAATTTGAAGAATTTATAAATTTAAAGAATTGATCCTATAGCTTGAGTTCTACATTATAATTGGTCACAATGAAATCCAGAACCATTTTCTCCCTTACTGGAAGTCTAATTGCATGTATGGTCTCTGCATAGTTGTAGAAGTGTAATAATATATTGCCTCATATTACTCGAGAGTATTGCCCGTGTGTTATTCTAACTAGAAAGATAGTCATAGAGGATGAGGCTGTGGGGCTTATTCTTATACTTCTCCACCCAGTGCCTGTCACAGAATCGAGCCTGAAGTTGTTCATAATATATACTTTTGACCTGATGACTTGATTCATTGTTTTGTTGCTTTTATTGTAATGTAATTTGCTGCATTTGGGTCAGATACTGTTATCCCTAAGTTAGCTAAATACTCCACTGTGGAGTGGTACTTTTTGTGAATGCAAACTTCTTATAAATTACCTTGGGCTGTGAGGCTTCTGCACAATTTCCAGGGCGTTATCACTTGCCTTCTTTAATCTATGTAAGGAGTCAAAGAATAAAGACTCTTTGAGATCATTCAGTGTGGCACTCATTGTGAGTGACTTTGAAGAAATAAAGCTGAAAAAGTGACTTGCAATTATGCCTAACCAATGTATCCATGGTTGTTTGCTTTGGGCTTTTGGCTCGAGGCTTCTAGGAATCTATATCCTCCAAGGAAGCCATCTTTTGATGATATTTAGCCTCCAATTTTAATCTATGGAAAGGGAGAAAAGTAAGACTGACGCTCTTTCATCAAGGATCACTTTGGTAACATCAAAAGATTAAGGGAGTGTTTTTTTTTTTTTTTTTTTTTTTTTCCCTGGGTCTCTCACCTTCTTTTGTCCCTTCACCCTCACTCTCCATAAAGCTTATCTTGGAAGCCAGGCACCATCTGCCATGTCATGGTAAGGTGTATGTAATGCATGCTCTGATAGGTTTGTGTTTATAACACAAATATATAGAGTTGTTACTGAGCGAGGAATCGCTTGCTATCAGTAGCACCCTGAATAGGATTACCAAAGCTGGCCTGTGGTCAGATTGTCTTCCTAATGTAACATTTCTCTCCCCCTTAATATCTACACCTTCCTTTATGAGATCCCCACTTCTTTTTCTTTGTTGTTGTTATTTGTTTTCTTTTCTAATCTCCATCTTTGTGTGCATAAACTTGTATTTCATTCTGAGAAAAATCTCTTCTAATTTCAAGGGGGGAGAGGTGAAAACAAAATGAAACGGAAAGCTGTTCAGATAACCCAGGAGGATTTTAAGACCCCTTTGTTATAACAATCCTTTTATGTTTGAAATATTTATTGGGCTTCTTCCTGGTCACAATCGGAAGGGAAACCTGAATTGGTGCCCTCTAAGCTGCCTGTGCGGACAGAAGAGTACATGTTTACAAGTCAAGATGGTGCTTGATCTTGGAACGACAGGAAATGATTTTGCAAATCCAGATAAACTATTTTATCCTAGAAAGCATATGTGCCAAACACAGTTTAAAGTAAACACACAAGGATCCTTGTGTTGTATCCCATGGATAGAGTTAGGGAGAAGCTAACACTTGTCCAGATTCAGAGCAATCTGATGAAATAGCTGCCTTTAAATGGCTTGTTTTGCCAGTATGTCCTCTCACAGTGTAAACATTTAGATTTCCATAATGGAAGAGTGGCTAGCAAATAGTAGGATTTGTTCAAATGGATGAATGAATGAATGAATGAATGAGACAATTTCTCCCTTTTCCTACAGCTTCTGGAATTTGCATCCTCATGACAAAAGCTGTGAGTGGCTTCAAAAGGATGATGGCAAATTTAAATCTCTACTTTTGATGTTAGTTTTGTACTAAGTTTGGCACTTGTTCCCTTTGGACAAAGTGGAGCTGATAATTTATTTTCCTTCCTCCATCCAAAATTATTTTTAAGTCATTTAAAATTTATATATCTGAATATTGTGGGATAAGATTATCTTAAAGTTTATATAGATGAGACATTGCCAAAAAAGTTTTGAAAAAGAATTAGGGACAGTGAAGTTTTCTGCCTAGATTTTAAAGTGTACTATAAATCTAATAATAAAACAGTATGTTATTTATATATACATCAATGGAACACAGTAGAGTCTGGAACAGATCCAGGTATATATGCCAACTTTATATTGCTAAAAGGGGCATTATTGATAGAAAAAAATTGTTTAATGAATGGTATCAAGATTGGGTCAGCTAATAACTAGCATTTAATTAGCACTTACTATATGCCTGGTATATTCTAAGGGCTTCTCATGTATTCATTCAATCTTCATAACAACTCTGTGCGATAGATACTATTATTATTCCCATTTACAAATGAGCACTAGAACACAGGGAGGTTTAGTAACTGATCCAAAGTCACACAGCTATTAAATAGTAGACCTAGAATTTGAATCAGGCAATAAAATTAGATCTTTACTTAGCTTATACTATGTACAAACAAATTCTAGTTGAATTAAAAGTCTGCATATATAAAATGATATCTTTATAACATTATTACAATATTGGAATATAATCCAGAGGAACATTTATATCAGTTTGAAATCAAAGCAAATTCTTTAAGCAAGACAAGAACCCCAGAAAAAAATGAAGGAAAAATATTAATCTGACAACATAAATATTCAAAACTTCTGTTGAGAAGATACCATAACAAAAATCAAAACTTAAATGACCAAAAGTAGATATATTTGGAACTCATTTGTTAGAAGAAGGGTTTGTATCTGTAATGTACAAAAACCTTTCATTAAATGACATAAAAATCAGTCCAATTTAAAAGTGGGCAATGCATATGAACTGGCAATTCACAGGGGCAAAATGCAAATGATCATGAAATACGTAACAGTGGCAATATGTGCAGTGTTAATAGCGTGTGGAGGAATTTCCAATTTTCCTGTTTAAGACTTACATCTAAGACCTAAACTATGAAATTAATAAAAGAGCAGTGGTTAAAACTCTCTAGCACAATGGAATGGTCAAAGATTTCTTGAGCAATGCCCCATGGGCACAGACAACCAAAGCAAAAATGAACAAATGGGATCACATCAAGTTCAAAATCTTCTGCACAGCAAAGGAAACAATCAACAAAGTGACGAGACAACCCACAGAATGGGAGGAATTATTTGTAAGCTATCCATCTGACAAGGAATTAATAAGAAGAGTATATAAGGAGTTCAAATAACTCTTAGGAAAAACATCTAAAAATTCAATTTAAAAATGGGCAAAAAATCTGAGTAGACATTGTAGACATTTCTCAAAAGAAGACGTACAAATGGCAGACAGGTATATGAAAAGGTGCTCAACATCATCGATTATCAGAGAAATGCAAAAGAAAATTACAATGATATATCATTTGATCATATGGTATCTACTCTCTACACCCAAAAGAAAGGAAATCAGTGTATCAAAAAGATACCTGCACTTCCATGATTATTGCAGTAGTATTCACAATAGCCAAAATTTGGAAGCAACCTAAGTGTCCATCAGCAGACAGATGAATAAAGGAAATGTGATACATATACACAATAGAATACTAGTCAGCCATAAAAAAGAATGAGATCCTGTCATTTGCAAAAACATGGATTGATCCAGAGATCATTATGTTAAGTGAAATGAGCCAGGCACAGAAAGACAAACATTGCATGTTCCACTTATTTGTGGGAGCTAAAAATTAAAACAATTGAACTCATGGAGATAGTGAGTAGAATGATGATTACCAGAAGCTGGGAAAGTTAGTGGGGTGGGGTGGGAGGGAAGGAGGAATGGTTAATGGGCACAAAAAAATATTTAGAAAGAACAAATAATGCCCAGCATTTGCTAGCACAACAGGGAAAACACAGTAAAAAATAAGTTAACTGTTCACTTAAAAATAACTAAAAGAGTATAGTTGGCTTGTTTGTAACACAAAAGACAAATGCTTGAGGTGATGAGTACTCTATCTACCCTGATACAATTATTATGCTTTGCATACCTGTATCAAAATATTTCATGTAACCCATAAATATGTACACATACTGTGTATCCACAAAAATTAAAAAGAAAAAAGAAGTAAGCTAGACACAGAGAAATAAATAAATGCCAATGAACATTCTCCACAGAAACAGAATAAAAAATTCTAGCTTATTTGCCAGAAACACCTGGCTGGTTGCTGTCTGAGCTGTGCCCCCTCCTCACCACTGCCACCATGAGCAGAGGTCTGCTTCTCAGGGATGTGGCTCCCAACTTTGAGGCCAATACCACCGTCAGCTGCTTCCGTTTCCACAACTTTCTGGGAGACTCATGGGGCATTCTCTTCTTCCACCCTCAGGACTTCACTCCAGTGTGTACCACAGAGCTTGGCAGGGCTGCAAAGCTGGCACCAGAATTTTCCAAGAGGAGTGTTAAGTTGATTACCTTTTCAGTACGCAGGGTTGAGGACCATCTCGTTTGGAGCAAGGATATCAATGCTTACAATGGTGAAGAGCCTACAGAAAAGTTACCTTTTCCCATCAGCAATGATAAGAATCAGGACTTTGCCATCCTGTTGGGCATGCTGGATTCAGCAGAGAAGGATGAAAAGAGCATGCCTGTGACAGCTCACGTGGTGTTTGTTTTTGGTTCTGATAAGAAGCTGAAGCTGCCTATCTTTTACTCAGCTACCACTGGCAGGAACTTTGATGAGACTCTCAGGGTAGTTATCTTTCTCCAGCTGACAGCAGAAAAGAGGGTTGCCACTCCAGATGATTGAAAGGATGGGGATGGTGTGATGGTCCTTCCAAACATTCCTGAAGAGGAAGCCAAAAAACTTCCTGAAAGAAGTCTTCACCAAAGAGCTCCCATCTGGCAAGAAATACCTCTACTAAACACTCCAGCCTTAAGTCTCTTGGAGAAGTTGGTGTTGTGAGCCAGAGGATGTGAGCTGCCAGTCATGTTTTCCTGCAACAATTCCATAAAATATCCTGGTGTCATCACAGCCAAGGTTTTTAGGTTGCTATACTACTGGCTTATTAAATGAAAATGGTACTATAGCCTGGCACTGTGGCTCATGCCTATAATCCCAGCACTTTGGGAGGCCAAGGTGGGTGGATCACGAGGTCAAGAGATCGAGACCATCCTGGCCAACATAGTGAAACCCCATCTCTACTAAAATACAAAAATTAGCTGGGCATGGTGCTATGTGCCTGTAGTCCCAGCTACTCTGGAGGCTGAGTCAGGAGAATTGCTTGAACCTGGGAGGTGGAGGTTGCAGTAAGTCGAGATCACACCACTGCACTCCAGCCTGGCACCTGGTGACAGAGTGAGACTGTCTTAAAACAACAACAACAACAAAAGTCACTAATAAGTTTCTTGGGATTCTTTACTCTTTGCCTTCAGCAGCACTCAATTATGTTCGTACATCAGCACTCTCTACTAGTTCTGTATTTAAAACTCAAATCTTGTTGGATCTCTGCAGGGCTTGTGGCCAATGGGGTCATACTTGCTGATGGTTGAGAAAGCTTGCTTTACTCCATCAGAGAATGGATATCAATTTTTTTTACTGTCACCCATTTTGAAGAATGGTAGAACTTGAGGTTAAACTTCCTCTGTAAATAGCCAAGTATAAAACTCAGGAACTTAGAGTAAAACTTCCTCTGTAGGCCGGGCGCGGTGGCTCACGCCTGTAATCCCAGCACTTTGGGAGGCCGAGGCGGGTGGATCACGAGGTCAAGAGATTGAGACCATTCTGGTCAACATGGTGAAACCCTGTCTCTACTAAAAATACAAAAAATTAGCTGGGCACGGTGGCGCGTGCCTGTAATCCCGCTACTCAGGAGACTGAGGCAGGAGAATTGCCTGAACCCAGAAGGCGGAGGTTGTGGTGAGCCGAGATCACACCATTGCACTCCAGCCTGGGTAACAAGAACGAAACTCCATCTCAAAAAAAAACCCACAAAAAAACAAAAAACAAACAGAAAAACTTCCCCTGTAAATATCCAGGAACTTAGATGCTTTTTAATATTCTGTTTTGATCACAGCTGGGGGAAAAAGATTTTTTAATTCTGTACCTTTCTAGTAGATAACTGAAGTGAAGAGCAGGGGAAGAGACCTTTAAATATTTTGCTACAAAAATTTTGGGATAAGATTCTATCAAAATGGAGAGACGGCAGAAGTGGCTTCCCTTGGCTTCCAAGGAGGTATAGCAGGTGTGAGCAATGCTAGTGCCATGTGACTTTCACACAGACTTTGCATTTATCAGTCTTTTTTCTGATGATGTATACATGATAGACTACACCATGTGAAAAGATGAGAGAACGAATGAAAATGTTTTGTTATATAATTCTTCTTGCAGTGGGTTGCTATTTTCTGGATTTTAATTTTTAGAAAACAACAAATAAAATCCTTTGTTAAAATTTGGAAAAAAAATCTAAAATTTATATGGAACCACAGAAGACTCAGAATAGCCAAGGCCAAAACAAAGCAGAACAACACAAAACTGGGGGAATTACATTACCTGACTTCAAATTATACCACAGAGCTATAGTAACCAAAACAGCATGGTACTAAAAAATAAGCAGATACATAGACCAATGGAAGAGAAAAAAGAATCCAGAATAATTCCATACATCTACAGTGAACTCATTTTTGACAAATGTGCCAAATATGCAAAAAAAATCACACTATTATTATAACATAAGACAAGCATCATAAGCTTTAATGACTGTGGAAACCAGGTAGATATAAATGAAGCAGAGTGGGCATTAATAAATCTGTGAGAGTAAGAAAGGATCATTTTAGTATTACAAATCTAAGAAATGGCAGAGAATAAGACCCAAAGCACAGAATAGGGGATTATTTTTAGGTCAGAAGAAACAAAAGTAGGACAGGAACAGACATAGACAGGTTACATGATAGCCACTGATGGCTTTTCTTTTTTTCCATTACACTGGGATACAAGGATAGAAGGAAGTGAAGAAGGCTTGGAGAGGGTTTCCTGGAGAATTGGCAAGTGAGACATGGTGTGATTTCTAGGGTACCTTTAAGATTCATGAGCATAAATTTATAATGAAGCCATTATTTACTTTTTAGATTGGTATGTGTACCAGAAACTATGTCAAAAATGAGTAAAAGTTCTTGATGAAGTTAGGATTTCTGCCCTTTTGAAGGAGAAAAATTATTAAGTCAACAATTAGGAAAAAAATCTCAAGAAATAGAAGGAGTTAGTTGCTCTTTCACATAGGAAAAGTTGTTTACAGCTGTAGAAGTTTTTTTTTTATTGTACTTTAGATTCTGGGGTACATGTGCAGATCATGCAAGATTGTTGCCTGGGTACATTCATGGCAAGGTGGTTTGCTGCCTCCATCCTCCCATCACCTATACCTGACATTTCTCCCCATGTTATCCCTCACCACCCTCCCTCCAACTATCCCTCTCCTAGCTCCCCAACAACGGACCCCAGTGTGTGATGCTTCCCTCTCTGTGTCCACGTGTTCTCATTCTTCAGCTCTCGTCTATGAGTGAGAACATGCTATGTTTGATTTTCTGTTCTTGTGTCAGTTTGCTGAGAATGATGGTTTCCAGGTTCATACATGTCCAAACAAAGGACACAAACTCATTGTTTTTTTTTTTTATAGCTGCATAGTATTTCGTGGTGTATATGTGCTGCATTTTCTTTGTCCAGCTTATCATTTATGGGCATTTGGGTTGGTTTCAGGTCTTTGCTATTGTAAACAGTGCCATGATGAACATGCCTGTGCATGT